>NC_037678.1:34035276-34386302 GCF_003255815.1 Theropithecus gelada | reverse complement strand
AAAGATATTAGTCAGGTGTGGTGGTGCACAGCAGCAATCCCAGCCACTTGGGAAGATGAGGCAGGAGAATCACTCGAAGCAAGGAGGCGGAGGTGGCAGAGAGCTGAGATCTCACCACTGCACTCCAGTCTGGGTGAGAGCATGAGTGGGACTGTGTCCCCAAGGGGAAAAAGGATGAAATGAGGAGTCAGCAGGCTGTTCAATTGAGCAGTCTGAAATGACTGGATAGCCACATACAAAAGAATGAAATAAGACGTTGACGGTATACAATACACAAACATAAACTCGAAATACATTAAACCCTAAACACAAGACCTAAAAGCTTAAAACTGCTACAGGAAAACACAGAGTAGCTTAAGTTGAGGAAAACCTGAATCTAAGCTCACAGGATATAAAAGCAAACAACAGACAGAAGAGAAAAATAGAAAAAAAAACAGTTCCAACAACAGAAGTCAAAAACTCTAGTTTTTGTTATTGACTTTACCTTACAAAAACAATCACTGCTACTCAGGCACGGTGGCTCACACCTGTAAACCCAGGACTTTGGGAGGCTGAGGTGGGTGCACAGGAGTCGCGTGGCGGCCTTGCTAAATAAAAATGCAGCTTCTGATTCAACAGCCTCAAACGGAACCAGAGATTCTGCCTGTCTTGATGAGCTCCCGAGTGAGGCAGACAATTCCAGTCCACAGACTCACACTTTGAGATAGGGCACCGGGGCCATTGTGTTCAAATGTGCTTGATAACCTGGAGCACTTATTAAATATCCAAGTTGCCAGGACTTTCTTCTGGAAATCTTGATTCAGTATGTTTTGTTTGAAGCCTTGGACGTTTGGGAAAACTAGAATTTCTTTCTCTCTCTTTAGACAGAAGTCAACTACTATTGAGGCATGGGCTTAATAAATGTTAACTAAAATATCCAACTCAACAACCAATCCTGTATAATTTTCAAACTGTATCAGTAACTTGCCAGGTCCGAACTGACCCTGGCTGTGCAATGGATGAAGAAATGCACTCAGACACAGGTATCCCATGAAAGAGCAGGCTAGGGGACCTGGCAGCTCCCAGACACCGAGGATGGTGCCATAAAGAGTCAGCAGCCATGGCCCTGACAGGCTGGGGCTCCAGGCTTTTATTAAGTACGGATTTAATGACAAAGGTCTCAAGTAAACACCACTAGAGGGTAATTAACATTGCTGACCTCCCGAATAGAGAGCAGTCATGTGCCTGCAGATGATCAAAGGTGGGTCTTAGGACCACATGAGTAAACAAGCTATTTAGATAAACTCCTCTACATTCCTATGCATCTACGCCTTAAGCTTTTAAGAGAATTCAGCTGCCTTCAGCCAAATCATTTACTGAAGCTTTGCAAACCTCCCAGTCTTCCAAGAAGTTTTGTGTCTATTTCCTACAACTTAATTTTTATAATTTCTCCCACCACCCTGACAGATCCCCTACAAAAGACCATGTTTCTTCTCAGCTTGCTCAGTCCAGCTGAGCCAGCTTTCCACTGGACTCCTGAATGTGAGAAGGACACAGGCTCCCAGGACCATCCACAAGCATCTCTCATCACCATAAAGCTCTGAAACACTGGCTGGGTGCAGAGGCTCATGCCTGTAATCCCAACACATTCAGAGGCTGAGGTGGGAGGATCGCATGAGGCCAGGAATTCAAGACCAGCTGAGGTAGCATAGCAAGACCCCATCTCTACAAAAAGTACACCCCAAAATTAGCTGGGTGTGGTAGCACATGCCTGTGGTCTCAATTAATTGGGAGGCTGAGGCAGGACTATCCCTTGAGCCCAGGAGTTTGATGTTGCAGTGAGCTATGATTGCACCACCGCACTCCAGCCTGGCAGACAGATTGAGCCCGTCTCTGAAACAACAGGCCGGGTGCAGTGGCTCATGCCTGTATTCCCGGCAATTTGGAACGCCAAGGCAGGTGGATCACCTGAGGTCAGGAGTTTGAGACCAGCCTGGGCAACCTGGTGAAACCCTGTCTCTACTAAAAATATAAAAAATTAGCAGGGCATAGTGGCAGGCACCTAGAATCCCAGCTACTCTGGAGGCTAAGGCAGGAGAATTGCTTGCATCCAGGAGGAGGAGATTGCAGTGAGCTGAGATCACACCACTGCACTCCAGTCTGGGCAACAAGAGTAAAACTTCATCTCAAAAAAATAAAAAATATAGAAAATAAAATGAAACAACAACAATAAAAATGAGACAGAAAACTGAAATATTTTAAGTTTCATTTTATTATTGCTTGTTAGTTGTTTAAAGTAATTCTACTTCCACTTACTTTATTTTTAAAGACACTAATTTCTATACGGAATAAAACCTTAATGAAGTTTCATTATAAGTATCTATTATCATTTGATTATTTTCTACATAGAAGCATGCAAAAAGTTTAAAATTCAGTTTCATTTGATTTAGCCTTGACTTTAATGAAGGACTCTATGAAGAGGGGACACAGTGTCTGTGGGCTGAGTCCCAGCAACTGCTTGGTGGCAGAGTCCCAGTCTTTCCCCAGTTCAAGCCATGGGCAGATAGATGGGTACTGTCCTTCAGTTCTTCTTACCCATTCACTTGCTTTCTTTATTGCCTCAAAAGCTGAGGGACTATTCCTAGATTTAAAAAAAAAAAGTTTCAGATTTCAGAATATAACAACACGTGAAATGTGATACTAAACCCATCACATGATATCAGACAAAATGATTCTGCCAAAAATTAAGATATTCAATAAAAGCAGTTTTCCTTGACATCTTACGGAAGTTCTTCTACCCGCCTGACCTGGAGCGTATGCACTGCATTGTCAAGTGTCCCGTGCCCACCACTTCCCGGCTTCCACGTGCCTCCAGGCATCCCTGCTGCCTACAGGACAGCTCAAGTTCCAGCCTCTCTAAAGTTGTTTATGGTTGTCCCCTTTCCATGCTTCTCAATCTAAATCCTATCCATTCTTCACGCACAAACTCAAGTACTATTTCACAAATGAGGCTTCTGTTTCTCTCTCCTTCCCACTGCACCAACTTGATTAGGTACCTTCAGAATATCTGAGAGTCCTCCATGAAACTGGCATCTATTCAGCTGTGTCATGTAAATCAGGAACAACTTGCTAGAATAAGCGTATTGAGTCACGTCTGTGTCCACTAAATGGTGTCAAATATTTGAGACTGTTGAATATACAAGTCTATTCAACACTCAGAAAAATTCTGAGATTGTTCATTAATATTAATTAGTTACTTCCTCATTTGTTCTGTCATCTGCTAGAACTTGTTAGTGAACAAGTGGCAACATACATCAAAGTTTTTCAGAAAATTCTATAGGGGAAATTTAATATTTTGAAAATTCTCTCCCTGTTCCTGATGTTTCCCTATGAACTGGGAAAGGGCCGTCAGTATAGTGTGGTGGTTAAGAGTTGGGTTGGAGTTCTGACTCTGCAATCACATGATATTGGCCATGTGATACTACGTGGCTTTCATTTAACACTGGGAATCTCAGTTTCCTCAATTACGAGAATAACATGAGGTCCTATGGGTTTGTGGTGGAAATAAAGCTTATAAACTTAACATGCTTACTAGTCCCTGGTACACAGTAGGCACTCAATAAATGTTCGCTGAATGTCATAATAGAATGAACATACTAAATAAGAAGCATGCCCAAAGTGGTTAAAAGACCAGTGTTTCCTGGTAAATGTTTATCTACTGATAGTTACTAACTGCTGAAAACAACGAAACTGGCTTTGAATATTTTCACTAATTCAGCTGGCCTCCTTCAGTCCAGTGGCCTCTACACTTTTTGGTTCACAATTCCACTAGTAAGAAAGTCTTGTGCCTACACCCCCATGTAATGTGCTCCTACATCAATGTTACGTATATCTTGAACTAGAAAATACAGAAAAAAGTTTCAAATATACAATAAACAGGAAATAAAAAATATTTAAATTTTTTTTTTTTTTTTTGAGATGGAATCTCGCTCTGTGGCCAGGCTGGAGTGCAGTGGCGCGATCTCAGCTCACTGCAGCCTCCCACTCCCTGGTTCAAGCGATTCTCCTGCCTCAGCCTCCTGAGTAGCTGGGATTACAGGCACACGCCAACACGCCCAGCTAAGTTTTGTATTTTCAGTAGAGACGGGGTTTCACCATGTTGGCCAGGATGGTCTCAACCTCCTGACCTCGTGATCCGCCCACCTCAGCCTCCCAGAGTGTTGGGATGATAGGCGTGAGCCACTGCACCTGGCCTACAATCGTATTGTCTTATGTACTAAAGTGCCAACAAACCATTTTGTTAGCACAATATCAGTAATGTAGTGAGAGCAAAATGCTGGAATGTACTTGATCAATTTTGAAAATCTTGCTTTAATACTTTGTGGTATTATAGTTCAAAAGCAGGTTCAAAGTTTATACTTGTTCTAACAGTTATAATACTAATAATTGGGAACAATCTAAATAGAACAAGTACCTCTTTGGATGTGCCTATTAAGTCAAATACTAATCTTTTAGTCCCATCTCCTAGCTGTTCAAAGTGTTTTTTCTTTGATATTTATTTAATTAATTCTCTTGGCAAGTGGCACTGGGTTTATTTTAAAATAAAATACAAAAAATAGGCTGGTGCAGTGGCTCACTCCTGTAATCCCAGAACTTTCAGAGGCCAGTGTGGGCAGATCACTTGAGGCCAGGAGTTTGAGACCAGCCTGGCCAACATGACAAAACCTCATCTCTACTAAAAAAACAAAAATTAGCTGGGCATGGTGGTGCACACCTGTAATCCCAGTTACTCAGAAGGCTGAGGCACAAGAATTGCTGGTCTTAAACTCCTGGGCTTGATCTTGCTGGGCTCAAGTGATCAACCTGGGAGGCAGAGGTTGCAGTAAGCCGAGATTGTGCCACTGCACTCCCGCCTGGGTGACAGAATGAGACCCTGCCTCAATAAATAAATAAAGAAAGAAAAACATAAAAAAGAAAACCCCCAAAATAGAAAAAAGAAAAGAATAAATTCTCATCTTTCTTGGCAAACTAATGAAAAGGTATTGCTTTTTAAAAAATGGAAGCATAAATTACATATAGTAAATTATGATTTTCGTTTCTTTTAGACAGGGTCTCACTTTGTCACCCAGGCTGGAGTGCAGTGGCACAGTCACAACTCCCCGCAGCCTCGACCTCCTGGGCTCAAGCAGTCCCCCCACCTCAGCTTCCTGAGTAGTCACACACTACCACACTCAGCTAATTTTTAATTTATTTTGTAGAGACAGGGTCTTGCTATGTTTCAAGGCTGGTCTTGAACTCCTGGAAGCAAGCAGTCCTCCTGCCTTGGCCTCCCAAAGTGCTGGGATTACAGGAGTGAGCCACCATGTCTGGCCCAAGGGCAGATTTAAATATTATCAAGGATGCTAAAGATGAAATAGTATTCCAGGCATATTGAGGTCATATATAATAGATAAATCTGTGTTTTGGTTGAGAAACTCCCTTACCAAGGAAAGACAGAAGAAAACACACAGCAAGTACTTAGTAACAAGTCTGTGTTAGGGATCGAACATACCTGAGCGAATCACTGAAATAAATCCCACTTCCAAGGTTTCCGATGTCTATTCTTTGCACACCACGATCTTCCACTGCTTTGGGTAAAAGCAACCCTCTGAAAAGAGAAGGGCAGGATAAGGTGTAAGCCCAACACTGACTACATCTCTCCCTCGCTCAGACCTTTGGCAGGTTCCTACTGAACTTGTGGCATTCCGAGAACTCTGCAATCAGGGTGAGATCATGGTTGTCTCCGGGAACACAAGGCAGATTTCTGCCTTTTTTTTTTTTTTTAAGACAGAGTCTCACTCTGTCCCCCAGGCTGGAGTGCAGTGGCACAATCTCCGCTCACTGCAAGCTCTGCCTCCTAGGTTCATACCATTCTCCCTACTCAGCCTCCCAAGTAGCTAGGACTACAGGCGCCCACTATAACGCCAGGCAAATTTTTTTTTTTTTTTGTATTTTTAGTAGAGATAGAGTTTCACCGTGTTAGCCAGGATGGTCTTGATCTCCTGACCTTGTGATATCTGCCTGCCTCGGCCTCCCAAAGTGCTGAGATTACAGGCATGAGCCACCGTGCCTGGCCCCTGCCTTTTACTATATAAACATCTATTGTTTGAATTTCATATTAGGAGATTGAATGAATTTTGTAAAATAGCTTTTGGGTTTTAGTCCTACTTAGAAAGCTCATCCCTACTTAAGGATTATTTTTAAAAGATTCTCCCATTTTTCATTTAGTATACTTTTGGTTTGATTTTAAATATTTAAATATTTGCTCTATCTGGAGTTTAAGTATGAGAAATGAGGTAAGGGTCCAACTTTATATTTTTTCCTTGTGGTTACCCATTTATCTCTATAGATAGTATTGAAGAACTTGTCTTTCTTCCACAGAGATAAGATCTACTTGTATCATACCCTAAATCTTCTGTGTTTTTGAGTTCATTTGTGTTTAATATTAATGTCACCTTCATTATGCTTCTTTTCCAGAATTATTCTGGTAATTTCAAAATTAAAAAAAATATATGTGTTGTAGAATCAGCTTTTCACTTCTTTAAAAAAGCCTTATTGGTAATGTTATCGTGATAGCACTAAATCTATAGATTAATCCAAGAAAAAATGGCATCCTTCTGATTACCGCAAGTTGTCTTTTGGGTCCCTCAGTAGAAGTTTAATGGGTTTTTGTTTTCTTTTTTTTCCCCAGGTGGGTCTTGTATGTTTCTTCCTAAGTTTCTTCTAAGTACTTAATTAACGGATCTACATTTAATAATATTTTCTCCTGCTCCTGTGACTTCAGTTTCAGCCCTAATATTAAGTAGTAATTCAAAGCAAACAGAATCTTAGAGTTATGTTTCAAATAAACAGCTCCTGCTGTCTGGTGCGCACTCTAATTCCTGGACTCTTCTCTTTAAATATTGGGCTATCCCTAGATTAGAAACACGCAGAAGAGTGATGAATATATAATCACTTTTCTTCGTAAGACACAGTCTTCAAGAAGCAATTCATACCTATGTACTACATTCTAAAAATAATAAATACATAATTTTTCAAAATAGAGATGAGGTCTTGCTGGTTTTCCAGGCTGGTCTTGAACCCCTGGCCTCAAGTGATCCTTTTGCCTCAGCCTCCCAAAGTGCTAGGATTACAGGTGTGACCCACCATGCCCAGCCATAAATATGTAATTTACATTACACACTTCATTATAAACTGTGTAATTTTCTCCAGAATGCAGTAAGCTAGCTGATTTTAACTGCAAAGACCCATGTAATATAGAAAAAAGTAGGAAAAAAAAAGTAAAACGCTTCACATCTGTGAGGCTGAAATTTTTGAAAAGTAAAGATGGCTACTCTTACCGACACAAGATTGCCACGATATTTCGTACAGGAGAACCATGCAACAAGGGCCTCACATTGCCAAGTTTGCTCAAAAACTCTGTGGTTTCATTCACTATGCCAAATCTAAATATCTGCAAGATATCCACTGGGCTCTTACTGTAAGAATTAGAAGAAAAGTCTTTAGATTACATAATTGGAAACAAAACAAAAAGTCATTATAGCAGAAGAAATCCCAAAAGAGTCCAAATGTCCGTTATCAGGAAACTGATTCAACGAGTCGCAGCACAGCCTATCTTGGAAGTATTATGCAAGTAGTAAACAAAACAAATTCTTTTTTAAAAAATAAGGACATGTAGTAAAGCATACAGTAAAATATAAAATTTAAAAGTAGATTACAAAACTTTATACATAGTATGACCCCAATTTTGTCAAATATATAATAATATATGGAATATATGGTTCTTGCTCTGGGCAACAGAGCAAGACCATGTCTCTGAAAAAAATAAAAATAAAAAAGAATGCAACTTCTGGCCGGGTGTGGTGGCTCATGCCTGTAATCCCAGCACTTTGGGAGGCCAAGGCGGTTGGATCACTTGAGCCCAGAAGTTTGAGACCAGCCTGGGCAACATGGTGAAACCCCATCTCTACTAAAAATACAAATATTAGTTGGGTGTGGTGGTGCACACCTGTAGTCCCAGCTACTCAGGAGGCTGAGGCAGGAGAATCACTTGAACCTGGTAGGGGGTGGGGGCGGTAGAGGCTGCAATAAGCTGAGGATCATGCCACTGCACTCGAGCCTGGGCGACAGAAAAGAAAGTTTGCCAGGTGCGGTGGCTCACACCTGTAATCCCAGCACTTTGGGAGGCCTAGGCAGGCAGATCACAAGGTCAGGAGATCGAGACCATCCTGGCCAACATGGTGAAACATTGTCTCTACTATAAATACAAAAATTAGTTGGTCGTCTACTCGGGAGGCTGAGGCAGGAGAATCGTTTGAAGCCAGGAGGCGGAGGTTGCAGTGAGCCAAGATCACGCCACTGCATTCCAGCCTGGCAACAGACCAAGACTCCGTCTCAAAACAAATTAAAAAAAGTTATGAAATGCCTTATTTTTAAGTGCTGTTTAGGAAACCAACCAGGTTTGGAGAGAGGGTTGTCAAGAAAGGCCTCTCTTGGGAGGTGACATTTATTGGAATGTGGCACCATAAAATGTCTATTTGAAGACCTCACTGGTTGTTATGGGTTGGATGGGGCAGGAGTGGAGGAGAACATCTGGAAGGACGTTGTAGATGGGATAATGTGATCTGGATTAAAGATGGCGGCAGAGTGAATGGAAGTGAGCCAAAGGATGAAGGACACTTTGAAGGCAGAATTGACAGAACACGGGTATGTGGGGATGAGGGAGAGAGAGACCCCACACTGGCTCTGAGTGTGTAGCTAAGATGGGGCAGTTGTCGGGGGAGACTGGGGTATGGCTCAGGGCAGCTGTGGTGGAAGGAAGGGCACATCTTCCCAACCCCATGTCCAGTGGCCTCAGGTCAATATCTTGATACTAGCTATGGTGGGAGTATTTGCTTCCCAGAACTCAGCAAATATTCCAGACCGGGACTTTTCCTTCACAGAGCTGGCTTACCAGCACACCCTCGGGGTGAGCAGCATCGGGGTGATTCAGGCTGGGTTATGTTCTACACCCAAATGTTAGCAGTGGTTATATTATCTCTGGGTTTCTCTGGATGGTGAGATTTTGAGTGATTTTTAATTTTCTTCATATTTTTAGATATTTTCTAAGCTTTTAGCAAAGAACATGAGTTTTATAACTAGAAAAAAAGTAATATAAAGAAATCATGATTAGTGAAATGAAATGAAGAAAATCTAACTTTTCACAGCAGCAGGATCTTTCCCTAGGAAGAAGCCCACTTTAGTTGTGCGACTACTTTTGTACTAAGCGGGTGGGGTGGCTGACCAAGGGCTTGCTCAGGTAGCCCTGGAGGGCTGAACTGCAGCTGCCACTCCCCGGGGCTTGATATGGCTCTTCCTGTCTTCCTGGAGAAAGCTTATTGCCCTCCAGATTCTACCTTCCATTTCACCGGACTCTTAATAAGTATAGGTTTCAGTGGACACCTAGGGGAGGGTCAAAAGGCAAACCAAAATAATTTGATTACATATAAAAACAAAATCTGGAGAAGGCCTGTGGAAATGAATGTTTTTGAGACAGAGTCTTGCTCTGTCTCCCAGGCTGGAGTGCAATGGCACGATCCTGGGTCACTGCAACCTCCACCTCCTGGGTTTAAGCGATTCTTGTGCCTCAACCCCCAGAATAACTGGGACCACAAACGTGTGCCACCATACCCAGCTAAGTTTTGCATTTTTAGTAGAGACAGGGTTTCACCATATTGCCCAGGCTGGTCTCAAACTCCTGACCTCAAGTGATCTGCTCACCTCGGCCTCCCAAAGTGCTGGGATTACACATGTGAGCCACAATGTCTGGCCCAGATTTTTTAAAAATTAAAGTGAAATTCCAAAAAGATAAAATTAACCATTAAGTGTACAATTAGGTGGTATTTAGTACAGAACATTCAAAGTGCCATGTAATCATCACCTCAAGTTCCAAAATTTTTATTTGCCCAAAAGAAAACCCCGTACCTTTTGACTGTCAGTCCCCATCCCTCCCTCTAATGGCACCACACAATTTGCTGTCTCTGTGGATTGATCTATTCTAGATATTTCATATAAACAGAATCATACAATATGCGGTTTCTTTCACTCAGCATAATATTTTTGAGGTTCACCCATTTATAGTATGTGTCAGTACTTCCTTCCTTTTCATGGCTGAATAATATTCTATTACATATATTTATCATGTTTTGTTTATCCACTTCCCTGTTGATGAACATTTGGGTTATTTCCACCTTTTGGCTGTTGTGAATAGTGTTGCTATGAATATTCATGTACAAGTACCTATTTTAGTACTTGCTTTCAAGTCCTTTGAGTATAGAACTAGAAGTGGAATTGCTGGGTCTTATCGTAATCGTATGTTTAATGTATGGAATTACATTACATTAATTGTAATGTAATTAATTTATATTGAGGAATCATCAGAGGCTGCATCATTTTTCCCTCCCATCAGCAATGTGTGAGGCTTTCAGTCTCTCTATATCGTCACCAACACTTATAATTTTCCATTAAAAAGAAATCATAGTTCTGGGAAGCTACACTACTCAGGATAGCCATAAGCCACCCTCCCAGACAGGAAGGCTGCAGGACGCCTCTGAAACTTGGAAAAAAGAAGTGCCTGTCGAAGTCACTCCATTTAAGAAGGTAGAGTTTAATGTAAGTTTGGAAGATTCCCATCAAAATGGTTTTATTAAGCAGAAGGGCAAGCTGGAAAACCCTCTTCAGCAGAACAGCTGGCTAAGGCTCACTGCTATCAAGGTGGTCAGGCTTCTCTGTTCAGCAAACCAGGCTCACCCAAGGGGTGCTCTACACAGACGCGGGCTTGCTAAGGGAGGAAGGTACCCTGAGGGATGTCCTGGCCTATACAAGGCTACAATTGTCTTTCTCAGTGAAGAAAGCAATAACACATTCTATCATGTTTTTCACCTTCATCTTAACTTACTTCTTACCCAAACAACTAAATTCTTTGCAAAATACAGTATACATTTCAGGGTACAAGGTTAACAAAACCTCTTCTCCTTCTTGGACATATTTGACCATGGATTAGCTTTCTAGCTCTGTTCCCATGGAAAGCTGATAAAGATGGCATGTCAGCTGTAATAGTAGGCAAAATTGCTTATGTAATTGTGGCCTCTCATTGATAAATTGCATTGAAACTAGGGGTTTAATGGTGGGAAACCCAAGCTTTGGGCTTGTCAGAGAGCAGTGACTCCTATAATTGGGTATGTCCCTTGAGGGCATCCGGAGCCTAATACAATGTTACAAGAGCTATGGGCTCTTGTGGGGTAGGGCTTCCAAGCCAAGTGGATCTCACATTCACCCGATGTGAGTCTTTCTCTTGTACCTGAGCTGACACTCAGAGTGGGAACAAAGGGAAAAGTTCCTGGAGCCTGTGTGGACCTCTGTGAGGGCCACTCCCACGGAGAAGTGACTGTTTCCTGGCCCAAGATAGATCTGTAGGCAGGGCGCGGTGGCTCATGCCTGTAATCCTAGCACTTTGGGAGGCCAAGGCAGGTGGATCATGAGGTCAGGAGTTCGAGACCAGCCTGGCCAACATGGTGAAACCCCATCTCTACTAAAAACACAAAAATTAGCTGGGCGTGGTGGCACGTGCCTGTAATCCCAGCTACTTGGGAGGTTGAGGCACGAGAATCACTTGAACCTGGGAGGCAGAGGCTGCAGTGAGCTGAGATCACACCAATGCACTCCAGCATGGGCAACAGAGTGAGATTCTGTCTTGGGGAAAAAGCAAAAAATAAAATATAGATCTGTAACTCTGAATGTCTACTTGAGAAGGCATCCTGGTGGGTGTTGCAGCATTTTATTTGAACTTCAGGCGTTAATTCTAGATTTATTTTTGTTTCATGGTTGTTTTAGATTGGAACTGTGCTCTTGACCTGATACTGACCTAGGGCAAAGGTCATGGCCTCTGCCAAGTCTCCCTTGTTGTTCCCAGGGTTCTGTGACCTTGAGCCCTCAATACCTCATATATATATTCAGGACTGGAACTGTCACAGTGGATTGTAATGATGAGTGTTATTTCTTTCTAGACAGTGATTTCTGAGGGCCAGGATTGAAGCTATTTGTAAGTGTCAGCCCTAGTCGATTACTTGGTACATAGCAGGTGCTTAATGAAGTGTATCAGTGGAATGCTTTCAGAGCTGTAAATATTAGGAAAATATTCCAGAAGTGATGTGGAACAAGAACAGAAATGCCATACACCCTGCACCCAGTAAACATTCCCTTCTAGTGGGACCCTGTGCTGATCTACTCAGGAGGTGAGGTCCTCACCTCCCACACTCCAAAAGAGAACACATTTCCCCTTTGCAAAATTATTTACCAGGTGTTATGGCTGAACTATACCCCTACAAAATGCATATGATGAAGTCCTAACCCTCAGGACCTCAACAATGGGACTGCGTTTGGAGACAGAGCCTTTGAAGAGGTAACTGATTAATTAAGTGAGATCATAGGGTGGGCCCTGACCCAATATGACTGCTATCCTCATGTAAAGAGATGAGGACACAGAGGCCCACAGGTGGAAGACTATGTGAGGACACAGCAAGAAGGCAGCTGTCTGTAAGCCAAAGACAGAGGCCTCACCTCAGAAGAAATCAACCCTGCCACACTTTGACCTTGGACTTCCAGCCTGTAGCACTGTGAGAAAAAAATGTTTGTTGTTTAAGCTCCCTAGCCTGTTGCATTTATTAACAGCCTGAGCTAAGACACCAGGTAAGAAGAAAAAGGTTGGGAGGCGGGCTGGTTCATTGAAATGAGTTATGAACAGAGGTCAACAAACATATAGGAATCAATATAAACAGCATTACCTGCATGCCAAGGCCCTGGAGGAAGTGTGAGGATATCAGGAAAGGACAGTCCCTGGAGTCCTGCAAACACTGCAGCTCCACCATCACAGCTTCCTGGCCTCCTTCCATTCCCACCTGGGAAATAGGATGTGCTTTCAGAAGCTGCACTCAGGAAACATCAAACTACATGTGCCATTTGAAAATGTTGATTATAATTATAAAATAATATATGTTCATTTAGAGATATAATTTAGAAAATACAGAAAAGTATCGAGAAGAAAATTAAAATCACCTAAAATCCTATGACAGCAATATAATCACTATTAATATTTTGTTATGTTTCCCTCCTGTATTTTTGCCATACCATAAATAGATCTGTATATGTTTACACCACACCATTTTTCATGTTTTATCAAAGAGGGAAATGTTATTTTCAAATTACATTTTATTAACATGTCTAAAAATACAAATGGAACATCACTTTGAAGGCTAGAGTCGATTTAGATCTAAATATATATTTTAGAGACAGAGGTCTTGCCATGTTGCCCAGGATGGCCTCAAACTCCTGGGCTCAAGAGATCCACCTGCCTCAGCCCCCTAATTAGCTGGGACTATAGGCGAGTGACACCACACCAGACACTAGTGTTGATTTTCATTTGCATGACTTTGTTAAAAAGAAAAAAAAAAAAGGATTTTGTTTTTCTCTCTAATGCAAAAGGAATGGAAATGCAACATAGTGTAAATACTTAGTGTCAAACCTTCCCTTTCCAAATACAAGAAACTGTTAATAACAGGGAAAAGGACTTTTATTTTTAATGCCATATTGATGTTTTGTACTATTTAAAATTTTTGCTATGAGCATGCATTACTTCTATAATATAAATACTAAAAATTTAAACATTAAATTCTAAACATAAACATTTTCTTGACTGTTAAAAATCAGGTCCGAGCGCAGTGGCTCACGCCTATAATCCTAGCATTTTGGGAGGCAAAGGAGGGAGGATGGCTTGAGCCCGGGAGTTCAAGACCAGCAACATAGTGAGACTTCGTCTCCAGAAAAATAAATAAATAAATATTCAAATAAAATCAACTCATATTTTAAGAAGTGTATGATATTCAGGATATGCATAATTTTTCAAAACAATGAGAAAATGATCGAATAGGAAAAACACTCAGAAGACATTCAAACAGGTTGTTTTTTTTTTTTTTTGCTAACTAGAAATCAGATTCTTACTTTCTCCAAGGTGTTATATTTTGCAATTTCAAAATCTTGAGGAAGATGAGAAATTTCAACATTCTCTGTACCAAACCTGAAATTTGTACAGTGTATAATTAAAATTTTAACATTAAATGGATTTTAGGCTAAACAGAATTTCATAAATTTTTTCTTGTACATCTTTACAAAATACATGATAGATTCCTTACAAAATACATGATAAGTCCCTAAGGCCTCCTTAGCTATTCCAGAAATTGTTAAAAGATCATTTGAAATGAGCTAGATGCCTCCTCTGCATAATTCTCCAGCTCAGATACCCAGTACTGTAGCGTCTGCGCAGGAAGATGGTGTGCACGCAGCACAGGCAGAGGCAGAAAGAAGTGGGCCACACACTCTGGGAATGGGCTACTTGTGTTCGCTTTGGATCTGACCCTTAGAAGCTATGTCACTCCTCTCCAGACCACAGTCCATTCCTCTCTAAAATAAAGGAGTCAGACTTCTCACAATCTGTACTTTTCATTTTGGATTTTCTTCTCTTTAAACACTATTATTAACAAATATAACAAGATTGAATGTGATGCTTAATTAACCCGACGTTTTGGGTATGCTTTAAGAAGCCATATAAAACTCCCATACTCCATTTGAGGATGACTGTTGTTATTTCCATTTTTGAAAATATCAGGCAAAAGTAACTGTCTTTAAGGGCTGCTCAGTAAAGTAATAGGATGAAAATAGGTAGGTTTGTTTTTTTTTTAAAAAAAACCCACTGGTTTTTCTTTTAAAAAATCAATTAATCTAATAATTGTACCCAATCTCATTTAATACTGAGAATTTAAAATAATGATCACTATACTAGTTGAAGTAAAAAGACTCAAATAAAAAAATCACTAAAGAGTTAGATATGCAAAATAAAATATGAAAAAGTCTAGAAACATAATTTTAATACTGTGCTTGAGGTTTACACAAGGTTTGCAAGCTCTGTAGAGTCCTGGGGATCAGAAAGAAGTAAATTACTCAGTGAGTTCCACAGTATCTTCCTCCTCTGTGGCATTGTCCGGGCATAGACCTTCCGTTTTCACTTCTAGAATTAAAGCAAACAGCACACTTGTTTACTGCCCAAAGGCTTATTATAATTAGTTCACCTAAGTGCTGGAATTGTTAAGATTCATAAATATATCCTTAAATTAGTTATAATTTTGGTGATCTACAGATAACCCAGTGGGAAAAGAGGAAGATATAATATTATAACAGGAAGGTATAACATTATAAGATAGTGAGAACATACTCTAATTCTATCTTAATAGGCATATCAGGAGAATTCTCATCTGTTATTTGAAACTCACTGACAGCCATACAATTTTCAATGGGCACTTTCCTCTTGAAGAGTACAAAGTGCACAGGATCAGAATGAGTTCCTGAGAGTCGGCACATCACGAGCGGAGGGGCTGGAGATGTTCTAGCTTAGAGGAGGGAAAGTCAAGGGCTCTACATGAGCTTTTGCTTCATACTTCTTGTACAGAGAAACAGTAACACTATCTATAGCATTGTGATATACAGGAATAACTCTTAATGTGAGGACTTCTTTCCAGTTTTAATTATACTGTCAAGATAATTTATGCTGTCTTGTTAGATTCTTTTCATACAATTGAATTGTGCCTTTTGTAAAAAGAATTCTTCTGAGTTTTCTTGTAATGTACAACATGTAAAATACATGGCCCCTTTTCACCTGAAAAGCAGTATGATATGGAAGGGCATAGGGACAAAAACACACAAACAAAAACTCTCACCAATATAATTGGAACCACAGCAGAAACAAATACAAAGCACCTACTGTATGCAGGAAACCTGCTGGGCCTTGGGGTACCTGCTCCAGCTGATTTCCATGACAACCCGAAAGACCAGGACACAGGTGAGGAGACTGAAGGTCAAAGAGGTGTGGGCCTGTGGCAGGTGGCAGCAAGGGCCACAGAAGGCCTGTGCTCTCCTCATGCTCTTCTCAGAGACGGGTTCTGCTCCTGTCTGCCCTCTGCAGCCCACTTGGGTTGGCATCATAGAAGCAGCCTCGCCCCAGTTGCAACAAGGCCACCAGTGCCAGCACAGGAGCCATCTGAGTCCTCAGGAGGGGTCTACCAGCAGGGACTTGTGGGCCTCATCCAGGTGGCCACCAGGGTGTTGGCCACCAGAAGGTGCAATACGTCCTCCACATCCAGCTCATTGGCAGAGTGGCCAGCTGGTGCATGCTGTGGGGTTTCCCTGTGGGGACAGTGGCTCAGGATGGGCCGGCTCCTTCCCCACACCCCCTTGCCTACCCAGCTGATTGGGCCACAGGTAAACCCTGTCCCTATGCACCTGGCCTGGGTAGCTTCCTTCCCACAGGACTGTAGAGACCTGTGTCCCTTTGGAGAGACTCCCACGCCATGCCATACCCAGAACCCACAGCTGCACTTCCCGGTGTGCAGTCATCGACCCTACCTTCCCCTCAATCTTCCCATCGCCCTGCGGGGGAGGCACTTTACAGATGACAGAACTGAGGTTACGCGCATGCTCAGCAGCAGGGCTGACCCTGAGCAGATCCTACATCAGTTTCCTTTTCCGCAGAAATTTGGATTAGCAACATGGCGTTGCTGGGCTCTGGACCCATGGTTGTGTTTGTAGGCAGAATAAGGTAACACAGGGGCTACACGTGGGATGTGTCTGTGTCCACGTGGGAATGTTGGCAATGTTCATGAATTCTCACTGGGAAAAGGAGCCAGGGCCTCATTTTGGCAATTTCCAGATACAGATACAATGGCCTCAAATTACATAAAACTTCTTCCTCACCAGCAAACCAAAGCCACACAAATTAAGCACCTGGGAGGCAGAGGAAGTGTGTGTGTGTGTGTGTGTGTGTTTGGTGGGGTGGGGGTTGACATTAATGATGCCCCCAAGACATCCCCAGTCTCAGTAGTTTTAACATTGCTCAAACTCCTTCCTGTCACCTTCCAGCAGTCAGAGGAGTACTCATCAAAACAGCTGAGGGTTCACCCATTAGGTTGACAAAGAATTTGCAAAGTGAGCATCAGGGCTGGGTGAAGGATGAGAGGTGACCAGATGGTTAGGGGGACAGCTCCTGAAGTTAAGGATCCTACAGGTTGCAGTGTTCCCTGATCCAGGAGCTCTATATCTGTCTCTATCTTAAGGACAAAACACCGTGGAGACAGGAGGTCACTCATGATGTGTTACAACTAAGAGCAAAAAATCTAGGACTCTCCAAAGAAATAACAGCACGGGCATAGGCCGGGCCATGGGGCTGCCAGGAAATATAATTAGCAACAAAGGAGATTTTCATAATCTATTGAGGATAAAAGGTAGGATATAAATGACATCTACCGCACAAACTCAATTTTCTGAGATATATTTTATATGCACACACAAAAAGACCAGAAGGAAATGTGAGCAGTGGGAGAAAGGGTAAGTTTCATGTTCCCTTTCCATTTCTGAGTTTCTAAGTTTCTGTGGAGAGAAAGTCCATGAGAATATTTGAGAGGGGGGAAAGTATTTGAGAGGGGGGATCCTAAAATTGAAGCCCTGGAGCTAAATCTGCCATGGCTGCTGGGGGAAATCACTCCAGCACTCTGCCTCAGTTTGCTCACCCATAAAATAGAAAAACATCCTTCCTTACCTCAAAGGAGACCAGAATGCAACCGCAGCCCCCATGCATGCCCTCTGGCCGGCTTATGCTCTTCCTACGCAGTAGGGCTGTCTATGTCCACAGCCTTATGTCCTGTGCCCTCTAAAACCCTGAGTCGGGTCTGAGCTGGAGCATCCTGCAGCCCTCCTCCTGCAGCAGCCCCCCGCTGGTTTCCAGGTACATACGCCTTGGAGGCCAGCAGTTCCTCCTCCAGTCACAGCCTGCATGTGGTGACACAGTCCAGTGTGCCCAGAATGCACTGCCAGCCAGCTCCTGCAGCAGCCCGCAGCTGCACAATTACAAGCAGCTGTCTGGGTGTGGCGCCTCTTGATCCACCACCTCTTGGAAGTCTTCCTGGATGCACCATGAATTTCCTGCTGGCCAGCAATGTCCTCAGCCTTTGGGTGCCCCAAGATGAAGTCCTGGAGGGTGCTGACCATACAAGGAGGTAGGGGCATGGCAGCTGAACGTAGCCAGGGGGAAGGTGATATGAGGCTGGGAGTGCTCAGGATGAGGTGCTGGTCTCTTGGCAGAGGCAGGCCATGAGTTCCTTGGCTGACATCATGCCCATGGCCCTGATAGGCCCATGTCCAGTCCTCATGACACCTGGGGGACAGAGAGTGCGGTCAACACACGGGTCAGCCAGTCCATGCCCCTGTGGCCGCCCATGCCCAGCCTCAAGCCACCTCCTGCTCTCTCCCAGTGAGACCCCAGAGTCCGTGTAGACCCCACTGCATGAAAACTGGGGGATCTAGCTGTTAAGGGGCATTTGTGGTGCTCCCTCCATAGGTGGTCTCCATGAGCCGGGGATGGGGTCTACCAGGCCCACTCCCAGCCCACTGTTTACCTCGTGGGCCTCAGCTTCCTCTTCTGCAGAAGGGAACGGTGACCCTGCCCAGCTTAGTTCCCTCTAAAAACACCTGACCCCTGAGTGCCCACATGGGTAGGGTCTGGGTGATAGGACCCTTGCCCGCACCCCTCACCCCTCCCAGCACTGGGCCACGCAGGAAGGCAGATCTCCCCAACCCTAACCCCTGTCAATCCCAGGAGCCTTGTCAGCTGGACCCAGGGCCACACCTCTGCCCACCGGCTTACACCTCGGCCATGGAAGGCAGGGTGGATGCACCTGCCTGGCCCTTAAGCGCGTGAGGGGGCCACTGCTGCCCACTTGGAGGCTCAGTTCTGAGGTCGGGATTCTAGGCGGTCCCTTGTCCCGCATTCCCAAACCTCCTGACTGGAAGAACACTCTCCGCACAGCCTTTTCTTTCGGGGTTCCAAAGTGCCTGTGAGCAGGCAGCTCCGGACCTCCTCTCTGTGACACCCACGGACTCAGATCCCCATGTGCTCACTCATGCAGACAGGCGCTGTCGCCTGCGGCTCTGAGGCTGAGCCGGCTTTGCCTTGGTGAAGGACAAGGCCCTGGCGACCCAGATTCTCTCGTGGGTGGCTGGGGACAGAGGGGCGGTGGCGCGCTGGGCCGGCTGGAGTCCTGCAAGGATGCTGCCTCCAGGTGTGCTTGTGGGTGGCGGATCCCAGGGCCTCCCGGGAGAGTGTCCGCTCCTCGGGAGGCCTGGCTGCTCAGCGGCGCCCCTCTGTGGTGAGACTCGCCCAGGTCCATGGCTGGCCCACCTCGCCCCAGCCAGGCTCCCCTGGGCAGCCTCAGGGCAGAGAACTCTGAATTCACAGGGAGGCTGGAGGTGTGGGGCCTCTAGGCACCCGCAGGGTGGAGCTACCCCACACCCAGGGCTCACCCTCAGCCCTACCCAGGCGTCCCTAGCCTCACGCTTCCAGAGGTGAGGAGGGGGCTTCAGGAAGGTGGGGGCTACCTCCCCGCCCAGTACCTTCAGGCTCTGAATTCGTACCTGGGAACTCTGCCTTGGCTGACTTGGGGACCCCTTCCCTGCTCAGCCTTCCCCTCTCTTTCTGCCCGGCCGTCCACCTAAGCTCCCTGACTCTTCCCACGCGGCCCTGGGTCCCCTCCCCACAGGCTGCTCCCTGCACCCGCGGGTGGGACTGGACCCTTCCCTGCACGTCCAGCCTGCTTCCCGTGGTCTTCCTCCGTCTGGCCCTGGCAGTCCGCTCCTCTGGCACCAGGCTGCGTGGGGACAGCTTTCCCCCGTCCCGGCCCATCGTCAGTGTCCTGAGCTCCGCCGACTCCCGCCCCTTGGACGGCGCCGCAGGCCTGGTCACAAGCTGTCGTGGGCATCTAGGGCTCCTAGGACTCAGGCACACGGAGCTCCCTCGGGGCCAAATTTGTGTCACGCGCAGGGACACCGGAGGCGCGTGCACAGGCCGTGTAACGGCTTTGCTTGGCGTGTCTGTTTCTCTTCTGAGAGGCTGAGCGTCGCGGAGTTTTCTGGTTGGGGGCTGTGGCGGACGCGATTTGCTTCCTCATGCAGGGTTCCGGAGGCGGCGAAAAGTCCGGCGGGTCTCGGAAGCCTGTAGACGGAGCCATGAAGAAGACCTGTGGCTTCAGAAGGGGGAAGGGCGAGCTGCCCGGGGGCTCGGTCAGCAGCCGGGGGAAGGTGGGCGCGGGCGCCGGGAGAGAGAGTGCGGACCACGCCTCCTCCCAGCCCAGGCGCCACCACCCGGACGGGGGGATCCACAGGCTCCACAGAGCTGCGGGCCCGGACCAGACAGAGACAAAGCGGCGGATCCTTTCTCTGCGGAAGAGTGGAGTGGATGACAGAGACGAGAAGAACAGGTAATAGGAACGGGAGCCCGGCAGGAGAGGGAGGAGGGCGGGTCAGGGAGAGGCCCCCTTTCCTGTTCCCGGCCCACCTCTGTCCCCGAGAGCGGGGGCTTTGTTCCCTCTGCAGCCCGCAGCACCCGGTGTGGCAACCTTACAGGAGCGCCAAGGTCATCATTAGGAGCAGCGCGATGAAAACAAAACTGCAGCTGGTCCGTTCCTCTCATAATTCCCCTTACTTTACTGAAAGTTTCAGTGCTTTAACTAAAACAAATTAAGTAAACCTAGCTTTTTATTTTTATTGTATACATTTTAAACAATGTTATATATGTTATGGAAACAAGCATCATGAGAAAAATAATTTCTATATTTTATTAACCTCTGGGCTAAAAATTCTTTGGATAAAATCTAATATCCCTTTTGTATCCACCTACACCTATGTATATAAGTTATTCATGAATGACCTCAGAAGGATCCTTTGAAGTGAGAGGATGGTTCCCTGTTCTTAAATAGGAAGACTCTTCTTTCTTTCTCTTTCTTTCTTTGTCTCTCTCTTTCTTTCTTTCTCTTTCTTTCTTTTTTTCTTTCTTTCTTTCTTTCTTTCTCTTTCTTTTTTCTCTTTCTCTTTTCTTTTCTTTCTTTCTTTCTTTCTTTCTTTCTTTCTTTCTTTCTTTCTTTCTCTCTCTCTCTCTCTCTCTTTCTTATTATACTTTAAGTTCTGGGTTACATGTGCAGGACATGCTGTTTTGTTACATAGGTATACACGTGCTATGGTGGTTTGCTGCACCCCTCAACCCGTCACCTACATTAGGTATTTCTCCTAATGTTATTTCTCTCCTAGCCCCGCCCCGCCCCGCCCCCGACAGGCCCTGGTGTGTGATGTTCCCCTCCCTGTGTCCAAGTGTTCTCATTGTTCAGCTCCCACTTAGGAGTGAGAACATGTGGTGTTGGGTTTTCTGATCTTGTGATAGTTTGCTGAGAATGATGGTTTCCAGCCTCATCCATGTCCCTGCAAAGGACACGAACTCATCCTCTTTTATGGCTGCATAGTATTCCATGGTGTATATGTGCCACATTTTCTTAATCCAGTCTATCACTGATGGACATTTGGGTTGATTCCAAGTCTTTGCTATTGTGAATAATGCTGCAATAAACATATGTGTGCATGTGGGAAGACTCATTTTTCTCGAGTTGTGAACTATATTCATTTTAGATAAACCAAATAAAAGCATCAAGGTTTTAAGATTTCTAAGTTACATATGCTACCTTTTACTGTTATGATTACATTAAGAAAATTTTTGTAACAGAGTAAAGGCTTGCCCTCCTATGTATCAAAGTGTGATATTAAGTTCCATTTACTAAAACATGAGAAGACAGATAAATGTGTGGAACAGAATAAAAGATGCACGAACACTGAAAAATATGTAAGATTTTAGAACCTGATCCTGATGTCATTTCATATGTGTATGAAAAGACGAGTTATTTGTAAGTGACATGTCTGTTAACTGGAGAAAACCAGCTAGATTTTTATGTTACAAAAATAAGTTATTGATAGAATATGCATAAAAACTTTAATATACAAAATTAGAAAATGCCAGAAGAAAACATGAATGCCTATTTATACAGATACATTTTTATGTTGACAAAGACCTTCCTATGAATGCATTCTGCAGGTTGATTTAGAAAACAAAAATTAAAACTCCCCTTACATCAGAAAAAAATTAACAAAAGACAACATACTTACAAAATATTCACATTATATACATAAATGTAGACATATATTATTTGTAATGAAAAATGTATCTTCCTTTTACACAGAATTTTTAAAAAAAGAAATAAAAACTATAATTTAAAATTGGTCAAAGTACTTTTTCCAGATCTACTAGTGATCTGGAAAATCAGTAGTATTTATACCACTGCTTAAAGTTTAAGTTGCTGTTAACTTTTTAAATAAACAATTTGGTGGTTTACATCACTCTGAAAAAGGTATGTATCCTTTACCCATTAATTCCGTTATACTAAAATATTTTCAGGAAATAATTAGAGATGCATACAATTCATTTTTCTCAGCACTGCTTCTAATAGCAATGTATTAAGGAGAGGGCAAATAAAGGATTTTATAAATAAATTTCAGTGCATCCATAGGATGAAATTATATGTAACTACTGAAGGTGGCAATAGATATGGATGTATGTTGACATGGGAAGATATACTTTGGTATATGAGGTGAGAAAAAATCGATTTGATTATACATATACACACAGAGAATGGTCTCGTGGTAGCTGAAAGTATACATAAAATGTGATACAATTTTGTTGTTTTGGGACATTTGTATTATGGGTGATTTATTTTCCTTTTTCTTATTGTGATATCCACAATGAGCATGTATAACAGGTTTAGTAAAAGTTTGTTATTAGTGAAATTATCCTAGGTAAGAACAGGAATGTGAATCTTGAACAGATAAAAATAAGTTTTTGCTTTCCATTAATTTATTTTGTGAATTGGCATCTTCTGCCAAGGTTTAGCCTCTTCAGAAATAGAGAGAATCTTTTAATCTGTGCTTGTGATTGTATTGTGTATATATTTTACACATGTCTTTTATTATGGATAGATTTATTACATACACGCAAACAATTATAATTTAATCATTTTGTTTTAGTGGTGTCCTTATGAAAATAAAAAACAGCAAATATAAATCATTTCTATTGCACAAACGTTACTTTACAAGTTTTCTTTAAAAATATTGAACTCCTCAAATATATTTATGTCTTCTTTTAATCCATTTATTCAGCAAATGTAACCTGAATACCCATTATGTATTCTACTGTCTCTCAGGACCCTTCCAAGCTTAAAAACTTTATGTTTACCTGCCCAGTCTGAACAAGTTGAGAGATTTAAAATTTGCCTATTAGGACTTATCAAAATTGAAACTTTTCCTCCCTCCTTTCAAACAAAAGCATTTCTGAAGGTAGAAATTTGTAAAAGATAACCTTTTAACTACCCTTTTGAAAATTTATAACGGTGTTTTTCTTTTCTTAATTTCATCTTTTATTTGAGATACAGAGGGCACATATGCAGATATCTTACATGGGAACATTGAGTGATGGTGAAGTTTGGAGGGCAGATCGCATCACTCTCATCATGAGCATAGTACCTGATAGGTAGCAATTTAACCCACTCCCTTCTAACAGTCTTAAATACCAATATTAATCATTGATAATAATATCTGATTTACATATATCATATAGTCTAAATATTGAATAAAATGAGTCATGCTTATTCATTGGAATTTTGATGTTTCTTTGGCTTAAAGTTTTCTGAAATCCAAGTAAGAATAGTTTTTTGGTAAAAATGTGTCATTGTTATCTCAGCCCTTTTTTTTCGTTGTTCTTTTTTGGGTCGTCTTTCTATTTTTTATTTCTATGGGTACATAGCAAGTGTACACAATATATTTATGGGTACATGAGGTATTTTGATACACGTATATGATGCATAATTATCATATCAGGGTAAATGGGTATATCTGACCCCTCAAGCAGTTATCATTCTTTGTGTTACACACATTCCAAATACACATTTTGGTTATTTTAACATGTACAATAAATTATTGTTGACTATAGTTTCCCTGTTGTGCCATCCAGTGCTAAATCTTATTAATTCTATCTAAATACATTTTTGTACCAGTTAACCATCCCCACTTCCACCCTCCCCCCAATCCCACTACCTTTCCCAGTAAGTATTGTTCTACTGTCCCTTAGTTCAATTGTTTCAATTGTAGCTTCCACAAATGAGTGAGAACATGCAAACTTTGTGCTTCTGTGGCTAGCTTATTTCACTTAACATAATGTCCTTCATTTCCATCCATGTTGTTGTAAATGTCAAGATCTCATTTTTTGCCTGAATTATACTCCATTGTGTCTGTGTAACACTTTTTCTTTACCCTTTCTTCTGTGGATGGTTAGTTTTTTCCCCCAAACCTTGGCTGTTGTGCATAATGCTTCAGTAAATATGAATGTGCTCATAGTTCTTCAATATACCGATTGCCTTTCTTTGGGGTATATACCTACCAGTGGGATTGCTAGATCATATGGTAATTCTATTCCTAGATTTTTTAGGAACTTCAAAACTATTCTCCAAGGTGGTTATACTAATTCACTTGGGTGGTTGGGAACGTGTCTGTACTGGGGACAGATGATTGAGACTCCACGTAGTTTGTTTAACGGAAGGAGGGAAATAGCTCTACTCTTGGTCATTTGAACCCATTTTTTTGGAATGAGTGGTTTCATACACAGAAGATTTCAATGTTGGAGACTGTCATTGAGTCAGAGCATCTATGAAGATTCTCAAAGGCTTGCTAGTTGATGCAGACCTGAACTAGGCAGGACCTATGCAGGGAACATAATTAAAGTTTATAATTTTTAAAGTTTTAAACTTTCTGCAAAGCATATGTGCAATAATGACATAGATACTTGTTCCTTTAACTTTTGTACATTGAGTTGTCAAGCATTTCAGACATTTCAGGGAACTGCCTATACTGTTTTAGGGTAAAGGGCAACAATAGGGCCTACTTAAGTGGTTTCCATGCTGAAGAACCAAGACTGCCATTTTTGAGTGGCACAGATTAGTCTTTGAACCAGAGACAGGTAATGGAGAAGACACAGTGTCTCTTTCTACCTTGTTTTAAGTGATCAGTTGGTTCCAGTTCAGGTAACAAAGGTTATGTCACTCATTAATTGGATAGATACTTCTGAAGTCAAATTATTCTTAGGCTCTGCCAATATATTGCCGGTCACTATTTGTTAAGGAACTAAGGGTGAGTTTTCATTGAACATTTCATAGGTTGGGAAAGGTGGAAGCAGAAATAGGTGACTAAAATCTTTTTGAAAAAGAGGTCAATTTTTAATTATATTAAGAAATATTATTGATTGTATAGATAGCTGACCTTTCCCCAGATTTTTCGCTTTTGTTTTTTGGGGGAGTGATACCCAGACACAAAACAATCCATTTTTTTTTTTTTTTAGAGAAATGAATTCACTCATTTTTATTGTACCTTTTTTTTTCTATAGGCTGTCCGCCGAACAGAGTTCTGGTGACTCATGGCTTTCAATAGATGATGAACTCTTTGATTCTGATACCAAGGTAAAGTACTCTTTTGTGAAATAAATTTTCTTGTTCTGAATCTAGTTTTGCATAGTGTTTACTCTTCAACTGTGGCAGTGATCTACCTATAACTGTTTTACGGTCTTGGGGAGTAGTTGGTCAGAAAAAACAAACATATTATGGTGATATGACTATTTGAATTTCTTTTACTTTCTTCCTTTGGAAAATGGGAAAGGGTGGCAAATACTTTGAGGAACTGGGGGCTGAAAAATGGCATGAACTGGAAAATACATAGTGACAGGAAAACTGTATGTGGAAAAACTTTCCCACAGTAGAGGAAACTTGAAATTTGGTCAGGGTTTATTTGGTAAGTATGCTTACCACAGGAACTTTTCAGTCATCCTATTGTGATCTTTATAATCCTTGTGCCTGAAAACATTTTAATGGGTTCAGTTACTCATTATAGTAACCATAGAATGACCCCGGTGTCTTTCAGTTCCGAAACGGTAAAGCACATATCATATGGTTTCCTTTTACTTTCTTGGACACTTATTGTGGGATGACACAGTTTTTAGTAGGAAACTTTTTCTCTCTTCCGTCCTTGGTTCTGTAATTAGACTCCAATATCATTGTGGAAATGTAGCCGGGCATGCTGGCACATACATGTAGTCCTAGCTCCTTGGAAGGCTGAGGCAGTAGGATCACTTGAGTCCAGGAGATCCAGACCAGCCTGGGCAACATAAGAAGACCTCACCTCTAGTTTTTCTTTTAATATGGAAATTCAGAAATTTAAAATTTCTGTCTCAAAATCTGTATTACAGATTCCCATGTGTTTCCCAAGCCATTTTATGAAGAGTATATTTAAAACTCGTCATCTAATTGAAGCATACATGTTTTTCCTCAAATAACGACCAGTTCCAGAAGCAGAGATTTTTAATAACCATGTGGTAAGACTTTAATTTCAAACACTTTTTTCCCTGTACTTGTAAAAAGTATTCACAGAGCATCTTTGTATCACAGTTTAAAGCTTCAAATTTCAGCAGTTGTTGTATTTCATTCTTTAAATCATCATTTTAAAGGCCCTGCACTACTGTGAGCTACTGAATGTTACGAAACAGACTCTTGTGTATCCAAAAGTACCTAAAGTCTTGCATGTAAGAAGCGTTTTAATCATTTTTGAACATGAAGAAATGAGCAGACAAGTAAATTTCTATATAATAGAATGTTATAGGTAATATAAGAGGCATAAGATATCTAATAATAACATCTATTGCATTTCCAAAATATGGCTTAAATTAATGTTTAGGATATAAGTTCACATGAGTTATGCAAATATGTTATGAATAAGAAGGAAATCAATTAGAACTATGTCATCAGTAGGAAAGTGGATTACAGTATATTTTCTAATATCCTCTCTAATATCCTCTCACTGTAAGCTCAGATTTGGATTTTAGATGAAAATTTTTTAAACTTTCTTTTAGCCCCAACCTACACTCTTTTAAATATATCTTTTCAGGTTGTACATTACTCTATAATTTTGATTTCCTATTCTTTCTCCTGGTGGAATCCTGATGATGAAACATTTCTTTTCTCTTTTATCTCTCTGTAGTAATAATGTTCCAGCTTTCAGGTAGCGGTAGATGACCATGTTTACCTGAATGAATGTCTTATTTTGTAGAAAGAAAATTGAAGTCTTTATTACAGAAATACTTCCAAAAAACAAATTGTAAATTCTAATCAGTATTTTTAGGGCTATCCTATGAATAAAAGTCTCCATATATATCTGTACTTCTCCATGTACCTACTGTAGTTAACATTATAAGAATGACATTCCTAAATATTACCTCTTAAGTATGTCTAATGAACAAACTTGGGAAGAAATGTGAAATCCTTTTGTGAACTGTAAAGTGTGTATACAAGTGTAGGACAAAATGATCACAGTGGGATTCAGCAATTTAGTAAATATTGAGGATTCTTTTTGTAAATCTGAACAATGAAATGGCAGTAGCACCAAGAAAAAAAACGGGAAAGTTAGAACAGGCATGTCGATTTCTACTTTGGTTTACGTTAAGTTTCAGCAGACTATGGGAATATCCTAAGGGAATGTAGTGATTTGGCACTTGAGACCTTTCCAATGAGATTTTGTTTTTGACGTTGAAGGAATTTCTGTTCTTGACTCCTGACTGTGTGCTAGGCAGTGGGACACTGAATGTACAAGATGAAGCTTATGATACAGTCGTAGGAGCAGAAAATCAAGTAAAGAACAAACACTTCTAAGTCACTATAAGTGCTTCCTATAAAGAAAACAGAGAATGTCAGGTTAGGCCACATTGAAGAAGTGCGTAGTTAGGATGGGGGCTGGAATGGGAGTAGAATTCTGTTCTCAGAGAAGATCTTTCTGAGTGTGACTTTAAGCTGCCAACTAGAGGACAAGAAGCAGTGAGCCATGTGACAGTCTAGAAGGAGGATACTCTGGACAGAGAGAACAATGGGTCACATATGTTTTTCATTTTGTTCTCAACATCCAAAACGCGGGAAGTGTGGTAAGCATCCTCGTCTCCATGTGTATTCTTAGAATGTGTAGAAAAGAGAATGTGTAAACACGGGCCTCAGACAGTTTAGATGCTTCATAATAAATGTTCTTCTCCTTCCCTTTTTACTAACTCTTGCTTTAATTTCTTGAAGTTATTTCTTAATTTTGAAAGAATTGCATACTATATCTAATATTTGCTTGCTTTTATTTAAATAAGGCATAAAGAAAAGGCTTCTTACTATTTTGCCATTTTTCCTGTCAGTAAAAATTTTACCAAAAATATTTTGATTTTTCCAAGCCCTTCCTTACCTAAATAAAGCAGCTTTGACAATGTTCTGCTTATACTCAACATAACATACCCTGGAGTTACCTATCATGCTGAGTATCTTAACACTAAGATCATTTATGTAATTAGAAATATTTTAAATATTAATGTTGTAAGTATTATACCAAGTGTGTGTGTTTTTTTTAATGCCCTCTTATTGTTGGAAGTGAACGCAAAGTAGAGTTAGGTATTTGAAGTTAGTTCCTTGCTGAAATATACACATGAGCTAATATTGTATCGGTCACTATGTTTCCTTTGGCTTTCTATGTTCAGTTTACAGAGTCAATAGCCATATGGAGATAAAAGTTTAGCTTGATCTGGAGAACATATATGAGTTTCTCTGTTGAAATATTTTGGTTTTCAATACATGCTTTCCTTATTTCTGGGTCTCGTTGCTTTTAAATCAGGAAATTTAGAACATGATTAGGAAATGTTAAGAATTCATTGTTTTTTCATTGAAACTCATTATTTATTATAATTTCAACAGACTACCTTTGAAAATGTTCCACAGAAATATGATAGTCACTTAACTGAAGCTGATGGTCAAAGAGGAAAAAGTACAATAAAGGAACAAGAAGGTAAGAACTGTATTTTATTTAAAAATTTGACAGAATGTTTATTTAAAAACATGAGCTCTGTTATGTCCTAGTAGCCAAGGAAAATAAGGTATTAAGGGCATAGTCAAAAAGAGAGAAGTGAAATAGTGATATGTTGTATTTTTTGTAAGGTATTAGCAACCGATTTGATTAAGAGTGCCACTGAAGGAGCTGAATCATTAGTTCCAATTCAAGATACTCTAAGACCTGAGGAAAGTCAGAAAATAAGGAAGAAGAAAAGAGTAAATGAGGGAATGAAGAGTGAAAAAGGCAGAGAATACAGGGAGTAAATGAAGGAAAAAGAAGCAGATGTATGCAATGAAGGGTGATAGAGTAAGATAACTATTTGGGGAGAATATAAAGTGAGTTTCCAGTACCCAAACTTGTCAGAGAAGTCAAGCAAAATGTTGCCACTCTTGCTGTTTTCCTTTGGGAATGCCTTAAGGATGGAGGTACCTGACCATGCAGAGCTGTTTTATCTGCGATAGAGGAATGTAATGTATGGTCAGCCATGCTTAAATTACATGTCTATAATTTAATATGCTATAAAATGTTGTTACTTCATGGGACAGTATCTTAGGGGCCAGAAGAAGAGAATTGGAAAGAAGAGGGTAGGATTAGTTATGGAGAGATCAAGGAAGCTATAGCCTGATAAAAAGTTCATTAGTAACCTTATGACTTGTAATGCAGCTTAGATTTGGAGGTGGAGCTTGAGGCTGGATTCCAGAAGGGCAAGTTGAGGTTAAGGAATGTGGGAGCACACTCAGTATAGACCAGAGCTTCCCAAATTTTAACAAATCAGCTGAGGACCTTGTTAGAAGTGCACATTCTGATTCCGCAAGTCTGCGATTCTGCATTTCTGATAAGATCTCGGGTGATGCCGACCCTTCTCGTCCTAGGACCACACTCTGAGTAGCAAGGGTATAGCTGTGCCTTTAGAGAAATCTGGAAGAGCCATTGGATAACCACTCAAGACATAACAGAATCAAGGGCAAGCATGATTTTGCTTTCATTTCTGAGCATGTTTCTAGCCAGAGGGGAAGGAGAAAGAGATGAAGAAATAGAAATCATTGCTGGAAGATACTATTGCTAAATGAAGAGAAGAGAAGTCATGGGAATAGTCCATCAAAAGGAGGTAGAAGGGACAGAATCAGGACAACAGATCTAGAGATTACGTTTGCAAAGGAAAAGGGATTGGGAGTGGAGGAGGAGGGAGAAGAAAGGAAGAAGTTGGCTAGTTAATTTTGGAGTTGATAATAAGGAAACTCAAGAGCTCTCACTTCTGATGGCTGCAGTATATTGGCACTCAGAAAATTAGGTGATTGCTGTTCCAGGAATTACTGGAAAGAGGGAATGCTAGAATGGGGGTAAACCACAGGAGCTAATTTCTCCTCTCTGTAAGTATCAGACACCAAAGATGCATGTTTTGTCGATATGAGTTAATCAACTGAGGTTAAGTTAAATGTAGGAGCTTTGGCTGCTTTTTCTTTAAGGCAGCCAATTTTTTTAATAGGATGCCTGTTTTGTTAAAGTTTATCATGGATGACATGATATGCCAACCCAAATTAAGTTTAGAAATAAAAAATTACAAAGTTTATTCCTCGAATACAAAAGGCATTATTTTCTGTCAATATTACACTCATTTTGATATATGAAAGGTCAGTAGTAGCTAATAATTGTGTAGCAATGCATTTTTTATTAATATCTCTATGTTGAAAGCTTCTTATACATTATTTTTAGACATGTTTCACATACTTTCTTCCATGAGAGGATCAAAAAATTTAAGATGGCCAAACGAGAGGATATAAGAAATGTAGACCTATCAGTAAGCCCAAATAGATATGGGAAAAAAATGAACATTTTTATGAACTATTTTGCTGTTTAAGTGTGGATCCAAAGCAATCACTTCAGGACACTTTCTCTGATGAGAAATGAATTAAACATTCAAATGAACTGTCATGACAACTGTGTGCTTCCTATATTACAGGACCAATTGAAGGACATGATAAATACTTGTTGTGGAATGGTATAAATGATTCTGATGTGTCACATTAAAGACACACTATAGCGTTCTACCGTCAGCTTTGGCATTTATCTGTGCAGGGTCATGATTTGTTCCACTGGTTACAAATCACTTTTCTCCTCCTCAGCATGTACCCATGGTTGTGTGCATACTTTTCTATTTTAGTTACAGATATTTGAATCAGAATCTTGCCTTTGAAATGTTAACTGCATGTTTTGTTCAACCTATCTTCTTAATTTTCTTCAGGATATTTCTGTCATGTTGCTGTCCTGACAAAAGAAATGCACCCCTAAATCTAAAGTCATTATTTTTAAGGGGAAGCACTAAGATTCAGCTTGATACTAACTCTGAGTATATGGTTAGCTTTATCATATTTATACATGATTGATTATATGTCCCTTTTGCCTTCTAGATTCTCTTGAGCAATATCATCACTTGAAGGTAATAACTTTTCTATATTTATCTTTAATTATTAACCACATAGTGTATCAAACATATATTATTTATTAATCATTTTATCTCAAAACCCTTTCAGCCTAAGGTTGAAATCAAAGAGTGTGTTTCGAACCAGGCAGTCAGAATGAAAGGTGTACAAGCATGCACATCAGGTAAAATTTTTTGCAATACAAATTTAACTCTGGAAAGAAGCACATTAAAATATTTTAAATGCTAGCAGTCTTCATATTCCTGTCTTTTTTTTCAAATTTGATGGATAGATTTGATATATATAATGCAGATATTAGCGTTGGTATCTATGTTTGAAAAACATTATACTTAGAAGCATAATATAGAGAGATTTTTTTATTATTTTATTTATTTATTTATTTATTTATTTATTTTGAGACGGAGTCTTGCTCTGTCCCCCAGGCTGGAGTGCAGTGGCCAGATCTCGGCTCACTGCAAGCTCTGCCTCCCGGGTTCACGCCATTCTCCTGCCTCACTCTCCCAAGTAGCTGGGACTACAGGCGCCCACCGCCAGGCTAATATTTTGCATTTTTGGTAGAGACGGGGTTTCACCGTGTTAGCCAGGATGGTCTCGATCTCCTGACGTCATGCTCCACCCGCCTAGCCTCCCAAAGTGCTGGGATTACAGGCGTGAGCCACCGCGCCCGGCCAATATAGAGAGATTTTTAAAACATAAGCTCTAACTTAGATGTATCTTCTCTTACATGTTGCTACGCTGAAGTTCTCAGTTGGGAATACCTATACTCATTCAGGTTCCACAGAGGTGAATTATGAGACTACAGTTTCTCCCGTGTTGGGAATGCTTGTTGGAATTCTGATCTTTACCTGGAGGAAAGCTTTCCTTGCTAACATGTCAATTTTGTATTAAGTTTAATTACTTCATCCTAGTATTGTTAGACTGACAATCTGAAGCAAATCGGATGCTTTGATTATTGTGTGTGTGTGTGCAGGGAATATCTTGGATTACAAAAATGAGGAAAGTAATCATCTTTTCATGGCTTCTTTTCATCTTTTCAAGGAATATTGGTTTGTAGGAAGGTGGTGTCATTTAAAAATAACATGAAAACACATTTTGATTTTACTAGGACACATAATCTGTTGAATAACTGCATCTAATATGTGTTCTACTTTATGTCCCAGTTAAATTCAGTGTCCTTAATCAGGTATACGATCAGATCTATATTTTCATTTGGCAGACACACTCATTTCAAAGAGTGATTCTGAAACTTTATAGGCTTAGGGTTTTTTGTACAATTAATAATTATTGCATAGAAGTAACCAACACCCTGAATTAGGTGTTTGTCATTGTCATGCAGCTTTCATACATTTTACTGTATATGTGTATGGCCATAAATCATATGTAGAATTGATGTTTCTGTCCTAAAATTTCACTCATAGAAATGATTGTACATTATATATATTATTCAGCAGCTTTCTTTTGCTTACTCAGCATTATATTTTTGAAATCAGTTGATATATTTTGTTCACACCCATTCATTTGATCAAAGAGATCCATCACTATTTTCAGAAGTAGCTCTAGTTGAGTTTACATTTCCTATAGTATTTCATGCTATGACTGTACCACATTTAATTAAACTCTCTTCATGGTGAGAAAAAGATGAAAACATTAAACAATGATAGCAGATTCCAAAGAGCTTTTGTTTAAGTGGATTGTATCTATTGATTATTTACTATATCAAAAACTGAAGCTGAATAATTTAAAATATAAGCATGCACTTCCATGCATTCCAATAGCCATTATAACTCTGGCCCATTAAGCACCCATGATCTTATGACACATCACGTGTCTAATGGTTAAATGTAAGTTTCATTAGTAAAAGGAAGTTCATATTCCTGAAGACTCTTTATTATTAGTAAACAAAGCTCTCATGGAAAACAAAATATATAGTATCACTGAGTGAATCAAAGTAAGTAACACTAAAAAATAAAAATGTCAAAGATGATCGTTAATAAAACCGATGTGAGTAAATGGCAAGTACAGGACATCTAGAATACAATAAGCCATGCAGGAGTGGTGTGTTTCTGGGGGAATGGAGGACAAGGGACTGCTTCTGTTTCAGAAGGAATTTCTCCACGTTAGTCAAGTTGTATTATGATTTACATTCTAATAATGAAAACTTTACTTTCAGCTTTTTCAGCTTTGGATTTTAGTAATGAGATTCACGAAAGATCTGAGAATTTGAAAGTTAGTGATCTATGTCCATTTCTATCTCCACCAATGACCAAAACTGTGTTGGGATCCACAGACTTGGGGCAGATGAACTTAATAGATCAAGAAAAGATGACCACTGCAGCTGCATTTCTATTTTGGAATTACACTCTCCATGACCTGTGTGAGTCACAGCTACCAGAAAACAAAGAGAGCAAAGAAGGTAATAAAGAAGCACAGAGAATTCAGTCCCAGCATAGCTGTACGTGGCTTCATAGTACCATAGTTGTAACTTTTAAAGAATCATTTTGTGGCAAAGTGTGTATTGTATTTACACCCTCCTTATACAAGCTACAACCAAACAGAGGACCTGTCAGCAGGGCATTTGTGTTCTTCCTTTAACCAAAGCAACATAAAAATAACAAAGAGAATGAGAAGGATAAGTAATTTTGTTTAGGCTAGTATTTAACATAAACTTGAATGTGAGTCCAAGGATTACACGTAGAACTTTGGGACAGGAGGGCAAATGTAGGCAAGGATGTAAAGATTGCCTGCTCAAACACAATGTGGTTTCTTTGTTTTTCCGTTTCCATAGGTCTGAATTTGTATCAGTTGTAACTATATAAAATGTAGCCCAAAAAGCACCTTCCAAACCCCCAAATTAAGTTATTTTTAATAATTTCTGTGACTTTATGTAGTATAGAATTGACTTTCCCAGTATGAATGGTATCCTTGAGAATTTGCTAGATGGTGTCTTTTCGGCTGTGTCCACATAGTGTATCACCTTGTTTTAATGAATAACAATTTACTAGGAATATTGGTTTGAAGGAAGGTGGTGTCATTTAAAAATAACATGAAAATACATTTTAATTTTACTAGGACACATAATCTGTTGAATAACTGCATCTAATATGTGTTCTACTTTATGTCCCAGTTAAATTCAGTGTCTTTAATCAGGTATACGATCAGATCTATATAGTAATAAATCATAAAATATTTTGCACCCCAATAGTTTCATTTCCTTTTTTACACGGTGAAACCCAGTCTCTGGAAAAACTACAAAAATTAGCCGAGCATGGCGGCACGTGCCTGTGGTCCCAGATACTCAGAGGCTGAGGTGGGAGAATCTCTAGAGTCCGGGAGGCAGAGGTTGTCGTTAGCTGAGATCACACCGCTGTGTTCCAGCCTGGGCGACAGAGGAAGACCCTGTCTCAAAAACATGAAACAAAAGAAAAGATGATTTGAAAGATTGTCCCATACAGTTTAGGACAAAGGGAGTAATAGACATGCATAGAAATAATGTACATTTCAGGTGGTAAAGATACACTAGAAAAATCAATGTAGTACTAAGTCAGCCTCAAGGAAAGAGACACCTGTTTATCTAAGGAAAGATAGCAAGAATCAAGGAATACTTCACACAGCAATGTGAGTGATGAAAAAGAAATGGTTAGAATGGTAGAGGAAAACATTTCAGATATCGAGAACAGGCTGTGCACTGGTAAAAGTATAAATGGTTACAGTAATTCTGGAAATCATTGATCATAGGTGTAGTGTGTCGTTAAGAATGATACTACTGGGCTGGGCGCATGTAAACTCAGCACTTTGGGATGCTGAGGCAGGTGGATCACCTGAAGTCAGGAGTTCAAGATCAGCCTGGTTAACATGGTGAAACTCCATCTCTACTAAAAATACAAAAATTAGCTGGGCATGGTGGTGCATGCCTGTAGTTCCAGCTACTCAGGAAGCTGAGGCAGGAGAATCAGCTGAACCTGGGAGGTGGAGGTTGCCGTGAGCCTAGATCATGCCACTGCACTCCAGCCTGGGCAACAAGGCGAGACTCCATCTCAAAAAAATAAAATAAATAAATAACATGGCACTGTTATGAAGTAGAGAACAGCATACAGTGTTACCATAGATGTTCTTAGTGTATTTTTACACTTTGTTTTGCTTCCGATGGTTTTGTTTGTTTATGTTGGGTAGATACATTTGTGACAAAATCTTTGAGCTGTTTTGTGTGGCTTGCGCTGGTGATATCTAGTGTCCTGGAGAGGTTTGTTGAAGTTTTGGATAACTGGAAGTATTTCTTAAAGAAATAAATATTTCACTAAACATTAAGCTTCATTTAAACTCTCAATTTATAAAATAATACGTGTTATTTTCCATCTATTTTTATAATGACTTTAGCCTTTGTCTAACTCTTCTACGTAGTTCATTTTAACTAACTATATGGATTTGTCAGCAGAACAAGATTTAGAAGTGACATCAGAGCAAGAGCCAGAAAGGCTTGAAGGAAGTGAAAAGAACAAGCCACAGGTGTGTACAAATTTGAACCTAAATACTGATTTTATGTTGTTTTCTTTGCTTTAATGACGTGACATAGACCAAATGAAATTACCTTTCACACTAGCTGTTTGGAATCAATAGATCATAATTTAATGTTTAGTTTTGAAAGCATTTTTAATGATACATAAACTTTAATATATTCTTAGAATCTATAGTATCTCATAGCTATTGTTTAATTCTTGATATAGAGGCAAACAATGTTTAGAATTTTATTTGGTCTTCCGTTTTTATAACCTCCTTACATGATAAAGAATGTAACATTAAATGTTGCATTTTACTATTTAGCATTAGAAATGATCAACAATTGAGCAGTAAAGGCCACTGAGCTACATTCATGTGAAAGGAGCACTCATTCCCAGGAGTTCAAAATTTGGAGATTGATATTGCTGATCATTAGTGCCAACATTAAAGATTTATTCTAGCTTTCGGTCTCTAGTTGACTTTGTTGTCCACGTTCAGGGAGAAAATGGGCTTATAAAATCAACCCAACTGCTGATGAAGAGAATCGTGCTTTGCAAATTGGGATCTTTGGTGTTAAGATACAAACAGTAACTTTATGACTTATTTCAATGCAGGAAATCAGTAAATATTACTAATTTTAAAATCCACTGTGATTAGTGGACCTTGTAATAAATTAGAACTGGATTTAAGCAGAGAGTGTATCTAGATACATAACACTATCTTATTATGATACATTATTGGAAATAAAATTTAAGAATTTGCTTTTTCTTTCTGATTGATGCTGATTTGGGCTCTGAATAATTTAAAGTTTACTCTTCTCCAGTTAGTAATCTTTAGAAAAAGTGCTTAAATGCACTGTAGGGCTTGGCCTTTAAGGTGTCATATGGTAAAATCTTTTTAGGAAAAGAAGACTTTGCAATGCTACAAATCATCTGCTAATTCATTTTTGGTAGATTTAACACATAATCATTTTTATTTATGTATTTATTTTTAATTTTTTTGTGGGAACATAGTAGATATATATGTTTATGAGGTACATGAGATATTTTGACTGAGGCATGCAATGCGAAATAAGCACATCATGGTGAAAGGGGTATCTATCTCCTCAAGCATTTATCCTTTCAGTTGCAAACAATCCCATTACACTCTTTAAGTTATTTTACAATGTACAATTAAGTTATTATTATTATTAAGTTATTATGGACTATAGCCGTCCTATTGAAACACATCTTGAATTAAATTGAGTGCAAACAAACAATGACAGTTTTCTGGTTCATGTTTCTCTCCTACTTCAGGGTGAGGTGAATTATTTTTTACTTCTTAATTATAATCCAGTGATTTAGGAGGAGCTAGACATAGAGTAATATTTTTAACAGTCGAATTTAAATTATTTTCTAATTTTAATGATTTTCCAGTTTTTCTTTGTTCTTTTTACTTAGGATTTCTTTGGCTATTGTGGCTCTTTGTTGGTTCCATATGAATTTTAGGATTTTTTTTCTAATTCTGTGAAAAATCATGTTGGTATTTTGATAGGAATTGGGTGGAATCTGCAGGTTGCTTTGGGCAATGCAGTCGTTTTAATGCTATTATTTTTTTCAATCCATGAGCATGGGTTTTTTCATTTATTTGTGTCAGCTACAGTTTCTCTTGCCATATTTTGTAGTTTTCCTTGTAGAGATCATTCACCTCCTTGGTTACATAGATTCCTAGATATTTTATTTCATTTTATTTTTGTTGTTATTTGTAAATGGGATTGTCTTCTTGATTCAGTTCTCACACTGATTTTGATAGGAATTGGGTGGAATCTGTAGGTTGCTGCAGTAGAGAAATTCTACTGATTTTTGTGTGTTGATCCAAAAACTTTGCTAAATTCATTTATCAAATCTAAGGAGGTTTTTATGGAGTCTTTAGGGTTTTCTAGACATACCATCAGTGAAGAGAGAAAATTTGATGTCTTCTTTTTTAATTTGGATGCCTTTTATTTCTTTTCTCTTTGCCAATTGCTCTTGCTCTGGCTAGGACTTGCAGTACTCTGTCGAGCATGAGAGGTGAAAATGGGCATCCTTGTCTTGTTCCTGTTCATAGAGGAATGCTTTCAACTTTTTACCTCTTCCATATGATGTTGACTGTGGGTTTATCATATATTGCCTTTTTTATTTTGAGATATGTTCCTTCTATGCCTAGTTTGTTGAGTTTTTATCATGAAAGGATGCTGGATTTTATCAAATGCTTTTTCCACATGTATTGAGATGACTGAAGGTTTTTGTCCTTAATTTTGTGTGTGTGATGAATCACATTGATTGATTTGCGTATTTTGAGCCCTCCTTGCATCCCTGGAATAAAACACATTGGATCATGATGTACTTACTGTCTTTTTGATGTGCTGTTGGATTCAGGCTGCTAGCATTTTGTTGTGGATTTTTGCATATCTGTTTACCATGGATACTGGTCTGTAGTGCTCTTTTTATGTTGTGTCCTTGTCTGGTTTTGATATCAGGTTAATACGGGCTTCATAGAATGAGTTAGTGGGGAGTCTGTCCTTGTCAATTTTTTGGAAGAGTTTCAGGAGGATTGGTACCAGCTCTTTTTTTTATGTTTGGTAGATTTTGGCTGTGAATCCATCTGGTCCTGGGCTTTTATTTGTTCAGAGGTTTTTTTTTAATAGTAATTCTGTTTCAGAATTCATTATTGGTTTATTCAGGATTTCTGTTTCCTCCTGGTTTAATCTTGGGAGGTTGTATGTTTCCAGGAATTTTTCCATTTCCTCTAGCGAATCATTGTTTATAATAAATAGTCTCTGATGATCTTTTCTATTTCTGTGGTATCAGTTGTAATGTTTTCTTTCTTATTTCTGATTTTGATTATTTGACTTTCCTCTCATTTTTTGGTTAGTGTAGCTAGGGCTTTATCAGTTACGTCCATCTTTTCCAGGAGTCAGCTGTTGGTTTTTGATCCCAGGCATTGTTGTTTTGGTTTCTATTTCATTTGGTTCTTCTCTGATCTTTGTCATTTCTTTCTTTCTGCTTTGGATTTGGTTTGTGGTTAGTTTTCTAATTTTTTAAGGCACAATGTTAGGTTGTTAATTCATTATCTTTGTATTATTTTAATGTAGGCATTTAGTGTCATAAAATTCTAGTGGTCTTAGTATGCTGTATTTCCATTGTCATTTGTGTCAAAATCTTTTTTTAATTTCCATCTTCACTTCTTTGCTGACCCAAAGATCATTCCAGTGCATATTAATTTCTATGTATTTCTATAATTTCTGACATTTCTCTTGGTTAAGATTTCTAGTTTTATTCCACTGTGCTTTCAAAAGATACCTGATATGATTTTGATGTTTAAAAATTTATTGAGACTTATTTTGTGGCCTAACATATGGTCTATCTTGGAGAATGTTCCACGTGCTGATGAGTAGGGTGTATGGCCTTTAGTTACTGGGTAGCATGCTTTATAAATACTGGTTAGATCGGTTTGGTCTGAAGTCCAATTTGAGTTCAATGTTTCTTTCTTGATTTTCTGTCTCAATAATTTCTCTAGTGGTGTCAGTGGGGTATTGAAGTTCCCCACTCAGATTGTGTTGCTATCTATATGTGGTTCTAATAATATTTGTTGTATAAATCTGAGTGCTCCAGTTTTAGGTGCATATATATATTTAAGATTGTTTTTATCCTGTTGCTAAATTAATCCATTTATTATAATATAATGACATTCTTTGTCTTTTTAACTTTTTTTAAATTTAAAATCTGTTTTATATGATAAAAGTGTAGCTATTTCTGCTCACTTTTGCTTTCTGTTGGCATGGAGTATCTTTTTCCCTGCCACTACTTTTGGTCTATAAGTGTCCTTACAGTTAATGTGAGATTGTTGTAAGCAACATGGAGTTGGGTTATGTTTTTAAATCTATTCCACCAATCTATATCTTTTCAGTGGAGCATTAAATCAATTTAAATCCAAGGTTAATATTGATATGTGAGATTTTGTCCCTGTTGTAATGTTATGTGTTTCCTGGATGTTTTTAAAAGTTCTTTGTTCCTTGTTTCCTTCTGTCTGTGTTTGTGGTCTGATGGAGTTCTGTCATGTTGCCATTTGATTTCTTTCTCTCACCTTTTGTGTAACTGTTTTTAGGAATCCTGTTAAATTTATTCAATGTTATTTACTTATTTATTTTAGAGACAGGGTCTCACTCGGTCACCCAGACTGGAGTGCAGTGGTGGAATCATAGCTCACTGCAGCCTCAAGTTTCCAAGCTCAAGTGATCCTCTTGCCTTGGCCTCTGATATAGTTTGCATGTTTGTCCCCTTCAAATCTCATATTGAAATGTGATTCCTGATGTTGGAGGGGAGCCTGGTAAGAGGTGTTTGCATATTTGTCCCCTTCAAATCTCATATTGAAATGTGATTCCTGATGTTGGAGGGGAACCTGGTAAGAGGTGTTTGCATCATAGTGTCAGATCCCTCATGAATGGTTTGGCCCCATCCCTTGGCGAAAGTGAGTTCTTGCTCTGAGTTTGCATATGGTTGTTTGAAAGTGTGTGGCACTTCCCCCGCTCCATGCTCTCATACTCAACATGTGTCACACCTGCACTTCCTTTGCATTCTGCCATGATTGTAAGCTTCCTGTGGCCCTCACACCATGTTTCCTGTGCAGTGTGCAGAACCATGAGCCAATTAAACCTGTTTTCTTTATAAATTAACCAGCCTCAGGTATTTCTTTATAACAATGCAAAAATGGCCTAACACAGAAAATTGGTACCAAAGATTGGGTGTTACAATAAAAATACCAGAAAACCAGAAGCAGCTTTGGGTTTGGGCAGTGAGCAGAGACTGGCAGAGTTTGGAGGGCTCAGCAGAAGACAGGAAGATGAAAGTTTGGAACTTCATTAGACACTAGTGGTCAGAACCAAAATGTGATAGGAATCTGGGCAGTGAAGGCCAGGTCTCAGATGGAATGAAAAAGTTGTTGGGAAATGGAATGAAGATCACCCTTGTTATGCCTTAGAAAACAGTGTGGCTGCATTGTGCCCAAGTCCTAGGGATCTGTGGATATTGAGCTTAAAAATGACGACTTAGGGTATTTGACAGAAGAACTGTCTAAGCAGCTAGGAGTTCAAGAAGTAGCCTGACTGCCTCTAGCAGCCTACAATCAGATACAGGAGAAAAGGAATGGCTTAAAGTTGCAACTTGTATTTAAACTGGAAGCAAAGTGTAAAGCTTGGAAAATGTACAACCTGGCCATGTAATAGGGAAAGAAAAAGCCTTTTCAGGAGAGAAATACAATGGGATGTGGAGCAGCCACTTGTTACACAGATTATCATAATTAAAACATAGCCAAGTTCCAATATCCAAAATGTTAGGGAAAATGACCTGAAGTTATTTCAGAGCTCTTCTAGGCAGCCCCTTTCATTACAGGCCCAGAGGTCTAGGAAGAAATAATGGTTTCAGGGGTCATGCCCAGGCCCTGTTAACTCTGCTCAGCTCCATGACACTGTTTCTCATATCCATGCCACTCTGGCTTCAGTGGCTCAATGGGGCTCAGGTACAGTTTGGGCTGCCACTCCAGTGAACACAAGCCATATGCTTTGGTGGCTTCCACACGTTGTTAAACCTGCAGGTGCACAGAATGCAAGAGTGAAGGAGGCTTGGTGGCTTCCATCTAGATTTCAGAGGATGCATGGGAAAACCTGAGTCCAGGCAGAAGCCTGCTGCAGGACAGAGCCCTCGCAGGGATAAAAAGCCTCTCCTAGGGCAATGCCAAAGGGAAATGTGGGGTTGGATTCCCTGCACCAAGTCCCCACTGTGGTACCACCTAGTGGAGCTGTCAGAAGGGGGTTGCTGACATCCAGACCCCAGAATGGTAGATCCACTAGCATCTTGCACCCTTCACCTGGAAAAACCACAGGCATTCAACTCTAACATGTGACAGCAGTCACAGGGGCTGCAGCCTGCAAAGCTACAGGAGCAGCGTTGACAAAGGCCTTGGGGGCCTACACCTTGCACCCATGTGCCTTGGATGTGAGACATGGAGTCAGAAAAAGTATTATTTCAGAGCTTCAAGATTTAATGACTTCCCTGCTGGGTTTAGACTTGCCTGGGGCCTGTTGCCCCTTAATTTTGGCCAATAGCTCCCTTTTGGAATGGGAATGGTTACCCAATGCCTGTAGCTTTCTTGTATCTTGGAAGTAAATAACTTCTTTTTGATTTTGCAGGCTCATAGGTATAAGGAACTCATCTCCAAATGAAACTTTGGACTTGGGCCTTGGGACTTTTCAGTTAGTGCTGGATGAGTTAAGACTTAGAGGAACTGTTTTGAATGCATGATTATATTTCAAAATGTGAGAAGGTCATGAGATTTGAGGGGCCAGAGGTGGAATGATATGGTTTGGAAGTTTGTTCCCTTTAAATCTCTTATTGAAATATAATTCCCAGTGTTGGAGTTGGGGCCTGATAGAAGATGATTGGATGATGGGAGCATTTGGCTCACGAATGGTTTAGCCCAACCCCTTGCTATTAAATGAGTTCACATGAGAGTGGCTTGTTTAAAAGTGTGTGGCACCTCCCTCCTCATGCTCCTATTCTCACTCTTGCTATGTGATGTGCCTGCTTCCCCTTTGCCTTTTTCCATGATTGTAAGCTTCCTGAGGCTCTCACCAGGAGCAGATGCTAATGACACACTTACTGCACAGCCTGCAGAACTGTGAGCCAATTAAACTTCCCTTTTTGTAAATTAAGCAGCCTCAGGTAATCCTTTATAGCAAGACAGGATTTGCCTACTATAGCCTCCAAGTAGCTGGGACTACAGGCATACACACCACATCCAGCTAATTTATTTTAAATTATTTTTGTAGAAATGCCATCTTGTTACATAGCACAGGCTGGTCTCAAATCCCTGGCCTCAAGTCACCCTCCTGCCTTGGCCTCCTAAAATGCTTGCATTGTATGCATGAACCACTGTATACTAGCTATGAATTTTACACTTCAGTGTGTTTTTATGAATGATGAACATCGACAGCTGTTTTCCATGTTTAGGCCTTCTTTGAGCATTTCTTGTAGGGCTGATCTAGTGGTGAAGAATTCCCTCAGCATTTGCTGGTCTGGAAAAGACTTGTTCTCCTTCATTTATGAAGCTTTTTCTAGCTGGAGAGAAAATTCTAGGATGGCAGTTTATTTCTTAAAGCATTGTGAAAATAGGATCCCAGTCTCTTCTGCCTTGTAAGACTTCTGCTGAGAAGTTGACGTTAGTTTGATCAGGTTTCTTTTATAGATGACTTGATGCTTTCTTCTTGATGATTGTAGGATTTTTTCGTTCCTGTTTAGACAGTCTGATATCTATATGGCATGGTGTAGTCTTTCAGTGTATTCATCTGGTGTTCTTTGGGCTGATTGTGTGTGTGTGTGTATATATACATATATTTCAGTAAGCACCTTCACTTTTGATATCCCAGGAGCCACAAGAAAAAAGAATTATAAAATGTGGTGGGAAACAGAATAGCTTAGTGAAGAAAGGGGCTTCCTTTCTCTTCCTGAAGCCCCAAATGTCACATCCTTTAAATCTGGCTGTTTGATGTAAAATCCAGGAGGTAAAGGCAGAAGATGACGCATATTTGTCTTTGTCTTTTTATTTCTGTTTCTTCCCAGTTAAATGGATGAAAATTCATATGAGATAGCAAAGAATGGATGGAAATAAAAGGATAAAATTTAGAAGAGCCCTTTTGAAATTTTGGAAAATTCTGTCTCATTCACTCACACAGAAATAAAGCTAACTTTATACAAATGTCAGTGATAAAATTATGCTACTTATATCTTATAATTCTATATATAATCCTATATATAATAACATAAGAACAAAATATTTTAATGACTAAAATTGTGAAAGTTAAACTGTGAAGTGATACAATCAATTAAAACAGAACAATTTTTCAATTGGATAAAATGATAACAATTATCCTATCTATGAAACTTCCACTAAAGGCTGAGGGAGAAAGGAAGAAGCATGCAAGGAATGAAACAGAAGCATCAAGAAACCTACATGATGGCTCCACTGATGCCCATATTCAACAAGGAGAGGGTGGAGAAACTGACGGTCAGCAAATTCCTAGGACAGAGCATGAAGAGTGCGATAGGTAAGCCTATTTAACAGTATTTAACAGTAGATCATTTCTACTGTACTATAAAAGTAACCCTAATTTGGGCAAATATCCATTATTGACAAATTTTACACTTTTACAAGAGATATTCAGCCTTGCCTGATCATAAAAATGCAAAAAAATAAAGAAGTACCGTTTTTTCAATTATATCAATATTTTATTTAAAAATAATAACCATTGTTGACAAATGTGAGGAAAAAGGGATTCTCATACACTGTGGGTAAATGAAATTGGTAAATTCTTCTTGAATGGTAATTTAGTAGTGTGTCAAAATTTCAACATTCCTTTCACCTGAGACCTTCACTGCTGGGACTAGATCCCACAGGAAGCCATGATTTGTGTTAATACATACACATTAAGGACTTCATACTATATAATTTACAAAAATTTGGTTTATACAATAAGATTGTTTCCTTCATTGATCACCTTTTATTCCTGTTGTGGAACTCAGTATTTTAATATGAGTCATTACTCTGTACATTGGATGAGGATAAAATATCCTACAGTTAAATGGCTGTTATCAAGCACAAAATACTGCCCATGAAACGTTTAGTCTTTCTGTGGTATTTATTTATAAATATGAGCAAAATGATGATCAGCATCTGTAATCTAGAAATGTTCCAGTAGTCTTTTTAGTTCTATAATTTTATGAACTTAAAATACCGTGGTTTTGCATTTTTAAATGCCATATGTATTTAAAAAATCTTCAAAGTGTTAAAATAGACTGTATACTCATTATATAAGATTAGAAAAATGCAGCTAAATGACAAGTAAATTAGATGGTTCATGATCATGCCACTTAGGGAGGATGACCTTGAAAGAACTGCCTGTACTTGAGGGCTCACATTTCCTTTCCATTCACTCTAAAAGTCACTCCAGTAATTTTCTCTCCCATCACTCCTCCAAAATTGTTTTTCTCAAGGTTACCACTGATATTCACTTTAATAAATCCAGCCATAATTTCTGAGACCCTGTTTTATTCAACCTACCAGCAACACCTCACTCAACAGAGAACTCCCTGCTTCTCAGCACTTCCCTCACTTGGCTTTCAGGATCTCTCTCCCTCACCTGGCTTCTCCTGCCTTTCTAGTTCATCCATCACAGTCTGTTTGGCTTGCTTCTCCTCATCCCCTACCTTTCACACATTGACATGTCCCACGGCTCAGTCCTCAGTCTTCTTTCTCATGACTGTTACTATCCTGTATATTGAGAATGATGTCCAAATGTGTATCTCCAGCCCAGGTCTCTCTCCTTAATTTCAGACCTGCAAACTGCCTCCTTGACACCTCTCTTTGGTCACCTGTTGAGTATTGCAAACTTGTCAGGTCCGAAATCGGGCTTCTGATGCTCTTCTTCATACCTTCCCCACAGGTAGTCTTTCCTACTTGGGTACATGGCAACTCATTCAGTTGCTCTGCCAATAAATCTTCGTGTCACCCTTGACTCATCTCTCTCTGTCTTTCTTTCTCTCTGATACCTGACATCTAATCTGTCATCACGTCTTACGAGGCCTATCTTCAAAATATATCCAAAAGCCAGTCACATCTTACATGTTCAAGCCACTACCATGTTCTGTCTCCATGAGTGTAACAGACTGCCAGTTGATCTTGTTTCTTTTTCTTAATTCTCTGTTTATGAATTCTTAACCCAGAGGACCTGCTAAAACATGTTAGATGATGGCACTCCTCTGCTCACAACCTAATTGCCTCTTATTCCTCTCAGAATATATGCCAATGTTCTTTCTAATACCTAAAAGGCAATGTGTGACCTGACCTGTTATCTCTCCAACTTAAACTTCTATTTTTCTATTCCTTTTGCTCCGTTCCAACCATGCTAAACTTCTCGCTGTTCCTGAAGCACTCCAGACTTACCTCTGTACTTGGCAGTTCACTCTGTCTGGGATGGTTTTCCCTCAGATATCCTCCCAGCTTGCCCCTTCCGTTCCTTCAGGTCTTTGTCTAACAGCCATGTTCTCAGCAAGACCCTTTCTGGTCATTCTACTATTTCTACCAGCCCTCCTCCCCAACACATAAAACCTTTCATTTTCCTGCTTTAGTTTTTTCCCTCTAGCGTAGTATATATTTTGCCTATCGATTGTATTTGTTATTGTGTGTTTACTTCACTCTTGAGTGGGATTCCTATTTATTGCTGTACCCTCAGTGCCTAGAAAAGTGCCTAGCAGATAGTGTGTATCAACTTAATAAGTATTTATCAAATGAGTGAATAGAATTTACCCTGGGTATATTGATTTAGACATTAAGTGGATTCTTACTTAAAAACCAGTTTGATGTGGGTTCATTTTGACAATTTTATCTGGAAGTTATATTCATATTTTGGATTCTGTTGGCTCTTTCCATCTAGGGAGAAAAGCCCAATATTGTGGTTATTCACAAATTATTCTTTTTCTGGTAATTACGATAGTTTTAATTATGGTACTGTGGACCAAAGGAATTGCAAACTTCATTTGTATTTTCTTAAGCAAAATAAAATATAGGGGTGGTAGATGTAATTGACTTGAAAACATTTTCCCAAAGCATTAGAAGCCTTCAGTGATTATAAAAAAAAAAAAGGCAAGGTTGGAATTCATTTCCATCTATAGTGGGAGAGATGTCCTGGTCAGGCACAGTCTCTTCTGATGGAGCAGCTGCTGATCTTACATAGGGTTTTGGTAAGAGTGGAGTTGAAGGACTGGCTGAGTTTTAAAGGAATAAATGGGTTGACATCACCTGGAGCAGCATGGTTATCAGAGTGAGATTGTTGTGGATTGGCTGGCATTTCCAGGCTCACTGATTGGAGTGAGTTTTTCTCTGATTGTTTCTGTGTCAGAAGCAAGCAGCTGACATTGATTGGTTGGTGGGTGAGGGCCACTGGTCATTGAGTAGATTTAAAACTGGTTCTGGGTAACTACTTGTTACCATGGCTACAGGTCAGTCCTTTCCTAACTGGAAGGCAACTTTAACCAGATGCTTTCTGCTCATTAAAACTTTACAGAAAAGCATCTCTGATTTTTTGCTTCTTTCTATTTTACACTTTCTTTTCGGGTTCCTAGGAATCACCTAGATGCCACGTGCCCAGACTTTGTGCTCACATCCCGATCTCTAAGTAGGATGACTTTCGTGTACATTTTTCCTCGTGCGCTTCCCTTACATTTTGCTACTTCTGTAAAGCCTTCTTTGTGCTCAGAAAAGCTTTTCATAGATCAGCTCTTACATATTGCATTGTAGTATAATTGTGTATTTATCAGTCTTTTGAAGCAGAGAATATACATTTCCTTGCATTTGGTTGGTACTTCATAACAGGTTTTTGTATTAAGAAATGAATTGAGATGGAAAAGAGTTGCAGTTTTATAAAAATTTGGTTTACTATTTTTTGTCTGTAGAATTATTAGAAAACATTATCTTTTTAATGAATTTTTTGAAGTAGTGTCCCTGCCTTGCATATGAAGAAAGTAAAGAAAAATGAACATGAAGAATGGATCACAACAGAATCTGTGACTCTGCTAGTATTTAAGAAGGCCGATTTAATAACTCATGATCTGCTGCAAGTGACTGATGACAGCAGTTTAACTGAAATAGATGAGAAAGAAAGAAGGTAAAATTGATGCGTTCTTTATTTCTCTGTAAAGGAACGTTAGCAGTGATTACTTTTTCTGAAAATAGAATAGTAAAATACTTCAAAGCTACAGAATACCCAACAGTAGCAATGCTGCTGAAAGATCGATTAAGATAAGGATGAGGCCGGGCGCGGTGGCTCAAGCCTGTAATCCCAGCACTTTGGGAGGCTGAGACGGGTGGATCACGAGGTCAGGAGATCGAGACCATCCTGGCTAACACAGTGAAACCCCGTCTCTACTAAAAAAAATACAAAAAACTAGACGGGTGAGGTGGCGGGCGACTGTAGTCCCAGCTACTCGGGAGGCTGAGGCAGGAGAATGGCATGAACCTGGGAGGCAGAGCTTGCAGTGAGCTGAGATCCGGCCACTGCACTCCAGCCTGGGTGACAGAGCGAGACTCCGTCTCAAAAAAAAAAAAAAAAGATAAGGATAAGTGGGTTTGACAAGGAGCAGTTTCAATAAATGATCACCATGGAACCCTGACTCTATTGGACGACAGTAGACATTTCTAGAGAGAACATTGTCTGTGAAAGGCAACAAAGAAATGGGTAATAAGTGAGAAGGAATATGGGATTCAAGGGTGTTTTCTTCTTTTATTTTAAAATAGAAACTTTTAGAGTATGTTTGTATTCTTTTGTAATTGATCCAGTAGAGAAGGGCATGCTTATGAGATTTAATTTGGTTTGCACGCCTAAGCATTAGAAAGCTTGATACAGTGTTATTTAAAGATTTATAGTAAATTAATTCTTTTCCCTCTGCTATTCATGTATAATTTTATGGTAAGAGGTTATTCCTTCAGAATTGAGTTGGAAATGGAATATTCTAATGAAACTGAACATAAAAATGATGACCGAAAAGTTAAACTATCATAGATAGATTCTTTAAAGTAATGTAATAATAAATGTACAAACATTAGGTCATACCAAATAGTATTTACATATTTCTTAGTGATTGATATTGCAATGCCTTTGACAATAGCATCATAAATAGCTATGATTTGGTGAGGTACTCAGAAATATCAGGTATGTCAACTCTATAGCTGTTTAGCTTCTGGAGAGAAGAGGATGATTCTGTTTATGTACAATAGAAAAGCAAGCTACTGATGATCTATCAAGGATTATTACTTTTAGATTATACAGTTTTGAAGTATAACAACCATGTTTTCCTGGACCAACTGACATGTATTGTGTGCTCAAGAAGCATTAGTTGAATGCAGGAATAAATGGTTGAATAGATGAATGAATGCCTGTTGATGGATCTTTAGCAAAAAATTGAATTGTTTGTTCATTGAAAGTAGGTTTCTAAAGTTGCCTATGTATAAGTTCTTAGTAGTTTTTTTAATTGCAAGATTCAGAAAATATTACTTATAATTTTGGCCAGAAATAGAATGAAAGTCTGGATTAATGTGCTATCGTATCACTTAAAAACAGCTGAAAATAAATACTGAGTTCATGGCAAAACATGTGTTTCTGTGAAACACATGTTTTGGAGCCAGAATTCCCGAGTTTGAATGCTGGGTCTGCTATCAACCAGCTGTAGGGCTGGGGAGAGTTACATGAGTTTCCTGTGCCTGATTTCTTCCTTTATAAAATAGCTGATACATTACCCACCTCACATAATTGCAGTGAGGATTCAAGTGCATTTTTACAAGATGTACAGGGCTTAGAAGAAAGCATCCAACTGCCTACTAAGGCCTGAAAAGCTAAGTAATAACATTTAAGAGGAGTTTCTCTCATATAAGAACATAAGTAATATTTTCCAAATAGCTTGTTTTCATTGAAAATGACAATAACAAAAAGTGGTATATATCTTCTATCAAATAATGCAAGTAACCTGTTTTTCCTTTTGCTGTGGCTGTCAAAAAGCTTACTCTAAATTTAATTTTGGGTTGTATAGTTAATTAGCAGTATATTTTCTTTGACCCTTGATGTAGCTTTTTCTGTTTATAGTTTAATCTCCCTTGTATAAAATAATTGTATTTTCCATTCCCTGTAAAAAACTTACCTGTAGGCCAGGAGCAGTGGCTCACACCTGTAATTCCAGCACTTTGGGAGGCCAAGGCAGGTGGATCACGAGGTCAGGAGTTCAAGACCACCCTGACCAACACGGTGAAACCCCATCTCTACTTAAAATACAAAAATTAGCCAGGTGTGGTGGTGCGCACCTGTAATCCCAGCCACTCGGGAGGCTGAGGCAGGAGAATCCCTTGAACCCAGAGGCAGAGGTTGCAGTGAGCCGAGATCATGCCACTGCACTCCAGCCTGGGTGACAGAGCAAGACTCTGTCTCAAAAGAAGAAAAAAAAATTACCCGTAAACTTTAAGAATAAGAGAAATACATAACAAATACAGAGATTTTATACACAAGACAATAGTTTTAGATATTCTTTGTATTTTACATATTTGTCGTTTGCCTGACATGAACTTTTTGTTGTTTTAGGCTTACAAAGAAAACATCTAATGAGAAGGACAAGGTATTGTTAAAAATATGTTATCGTGAATATGATTGTTAAAAAATACATTAGGAGAGGTAAAGTTGGCCGGGTGCGGTGTCTCACGCATATAATCCCAGCACTTTGGGTGGCCAAGGTGGGCGAATCACGAGGTCAGGAGATTGAGACCATCCTGGCTAACACGGTGAAAACCCGTCTCTACTGAACAAAATACAAAAAATTAGCCGGGCATGGTGGCGGGCGCCTTTAGTCCCAGCTTCTTGGGAGGCTGAGACAGGAGAATGGCCTGAACCCGGGAGGCGGAGCTTACAGTGAGCCAAGATGGCGTCACCGCACTCCAGCCTGGGCGACAGAGCGAGATCCATCTCAAAAAATAGAAATAAAAATAAAAAAAGAGGTAAAGTGAAAAAACAGAGAATCTGTGATTGTAAAGACATTTACTTTGAAAAAGTAATTAGAAACAGCAGCCAGCGACCCCTCCAAAGCACTGCTGCCCAAGGAATCCCCACCTACCCTCCAAAGCATTTCCGCCCACAGCAGCCCCCTGGAGTGCTTCTCTTTGCAGCCTTCCGTTGCCTCACCAGAGCCCTATCATCCCCAGCACCCAATGGAGTTCTCTTGCCAGTGGTCTGGGAGCACCTTTTCCCCCAGGCCATCAGTGGTCAACTACAAGAGACCGGAGAACAAAGCCACAGGCCTAGTTGCAACCACCTAGGGTTAGAGCACTCAGACCAGGAGTGTGGAGCTGAGCCTTGGCCCTCTGAAAGCATCCGGAAATGAAGCCATTCATCTATACCTACATTGCACCACAGTCAAACCCTCAAACATGAAATTATAAAGCCAAAGTACAGCAGCTTAAAAGGAAGAAAGGACATCAGCCTTCACAGATGAGAAAGAACCAGCACAAGAACTCTGGCAGCTCTAAAAGCCAGTGTCTTCTTACCCCCCAAATGATCACTCTGGCTCCCTGGCAATGCTGCTTAACCAGATGGAGATGGCTGAAATCTTCCAAACAGGATTCAATGTTTGTATGGCAAGGAAACTCATCAGGAAACAAGAGAAGGCTGAAACCCAATCCAAGTAAAGCTGTAAAACAATCCAAGTTGAAAGATGACATAACTATTTCAAGAAAGAACCCAACTCCACTTCTGGGAGTAAAAATTCCCTACAGGAATTTCGAAATACAATTGGAAGCATTAACAGTAGAATAGGCCAAGCTGAGGAAAGAATCTCTGACACTGAAGACTGCTCCATCAAGGCAAAACAGGCAGACAAAAATAGAAAAAAAGTGTTTAATGATCAGACCTCTGAGAAATATGGGATTGCGTAAAGAGAACAAAACAATGACTCAGTAGCAATCCCGAAAGATTAGAAGAGAGAACACCCAATTTGGAGAACATATTTAAGATATTGCGCACAAAAATTTCCCCAGTCTCCCTAGAGAGGTGAGCATGCAAATTCAAGAAATTCACAGAACCCCTGTCAGATGTTATACCAGATGACCATCCCCAAGACACATAGTCATTTGGTTCTCCAAGGTCAACACAGAAGAAAAAATCTTACAGGCAACTAGAGAACAGGGGCAGGTTACTATGAAAGGAACCCCAACAGGCTAAAAGCAGACCTTTCAGCAGAAACGTTACAAGACGGAAGGGATTGGGGGCCTATTTTGAACATTCTTAAGAAATTCCAAGAATTTCAGGTCCCACCAAAGTAAGCTTTGTAAGCAAGGGAGAAATGAAATCCTTTTCATTTGAAATACAAACCTTGAATATAAATGGTCTAAACGCTCTACTGAAAAAACATAGGGTGGCAAATTGGATAAAGAAGCAAGTCCCAACTGTCTGCAAGAGACTCATCTCATAAGTAATAACACCCATTGGCCCAAAGGAAAAGGATGGAGAAAGATCTATCGGGTGAACAGAAAACAAAACAAAGAGCTGGGGTCGCTATTCTTACATAAGATAAAACAGACTTTAAACCAACAACAATCAGAAATGAACAAGGGAATTATATAATGATAAAAAGGACTCAATCCAACAAGAAGAGTTAACTATCCTAAATATATACTGTCACCCAACCTGGAGCACAAAGATGTATAAGTTCTTAGAGATATACACAGAGATTTAGACAACCACACAATTACAGTGGGAGAGGTCAACCCTGCACTTACAGTGTTAGACAGATCAAACTTGACATGTGACCAGTTGTACCTAATAGACAGCTACAGAAAACTTCACCCAACAAAAATATAATATATTAATACATCCATCTCATTTGCACATGGCACATACTCTAAGATCAACCACATGTGTGGCCGTAAAGCAAGTCTCAGCAGATTCATAAAAGCAAAATCATACCAACCACACTCTCAGCTGACAGCTCAATGAAAATAGAAATCAATACCAAGAAGATATATCAAAACCATACTATTACATGGAAGTTAAATAACCTTTTTCTGAATGACTTTCAGATAAAGAGTGAAATTAAATGAAAAAAAAATCATATGCAAATAGAGACACAACATAGCAGACTCTTTGGGACACAGCTAAAGCAATGTAAAGAGGAAAGTTTATAGTGCTTACTGCCTACATATGTAGTTAGAAAAATTTCAAATTAAGAACCAATATCGCACCTGAGGAATTAGAAAAACAAGAACAAACCAATCACAAAGCTACCTGAATAAAAGAAATATCCCAAATCAGAGCTGAAGTGAATGAATTTGAGATGCAAAAATCCATGTAAAAGATTAACAAAACTGGTAATTGGTTTTTTGCAAGAATAAACAAGATTGACAGACTGTTAGCTACGTTGATAAGGAAAAAAGAAGATCCAAATAACTGCAATCAGAAATGACAAAGGTGACATAACCGCTGACTCCACAGAAATACAAAAAATCCTCACAGACTATTATGCACACAAACTCGAAAACCACAAAAAAAAAAAAAAAAAAGAAAAAGAAACATTTCTAGAAACATACAGCCCTCCTAAGGCTGAACCAGGTAGAAACTGAAACCCTAGACCGACCACGAATGAATTCCAAAATGAAATCGGTAATAAAAAGTTTACCAATGGAAAGATAAAGCTGAAGATCAAATAGATTCATGGCTGAATTCTACCAGATGTACAAAGAAAAGCTAGTATCACTCCTACTGAAACTGTTACCAAAAATTGAGCAGGAGGGACTCCTCCCAAACTCATTCTATGAAGCCGGTGTCATTCTGATACCAAAAACCTGCCAGGTAGACAACAAAAAAAGAAAACTTTTAGGCCAATTTTCCTGAATAACATGGATGCAAAAATCCTAAACAAAATACAAGCAAACTGAATCCAGTACCACATCAAAAAGTTAATATACCAGGAATATGCAGGCTTTATTCCTGGGAGGCAAGGTTGATTCAACTATAAATCAATAAATTTGATTAACCACATAAACAAAATTGAAAGCAAAAACGACATGAGCATCTCAATGGATTCAGAAAAGGCTTTAGATAAAATTTAACATCTCTTCATGTTAAAAGCCCTCAGCAAAGAAAGCATGAAAAGAACACACCTCAAAATAATGAGAACCATCTATGACAAACCCACAACCAATATTATACTGAATGGGCAAAAGCTGGGAGCATTCCCCTTGAGAGCTGGAACAAGACAAGGATGCTCACACTTACTACTCCTATACAACATGATACTGGAAGTCCCAGCCAGAACAACAAGACAAGAAAAAAATAAATAAAAGGTATTTACATATGAAGAGAGGAGGTCAAACTATATATATATTTTTTGCAGATCATATCAATCACTACCTAGAAAACCCCAAAAACTCTGCTGAAAATCTCCTAAATCTGATAAATGACCTCAGTAACATTTCAGGGTACAAAATTAGTGTACAAAAATTAATACCATTTTTATACAGCAATAAATATCTGAGAGCCAAATCAAGAATACATGCCATTTACAATAGCCGCAGAAAGAATCAAATACCTAGGAATACAGCTAACCAAGGAGGTGAAATCTCTAAAATAAAAATGACAAAATACTGCTGAAGGAAATTAGGGATGACCCAAACAGATGGCATAATGTTCCATGCTCATGGATAGGAAGATTCAATATTGTTAAAAATGGCCATACTGCCCAAAGCAGTCTACGATTCAACACTATTCCTATCAAACTATCGATGTCATGTTTATTTTATTTTGAAACAGGGTCCTACTCTGTCACCCAGGCTGGAGTGCAATAGTGTGATCTCAGCTCACTGCAACCTCCACCTTCCGGCCTTCAAGCCATCCTCCCACTTCAGCCTTCTAAGTAGCTGGAAATACAGGCGCATGGCACTATGCTAATTTTTGTATCTTTTGTGGAGAGGAGGTTTCACCATGTTGCCCAGGCTGGTCTCAAACTCCTGAGCTCAAGTGATCCACCTGCCTCAGCCTCCCAAAGTGCTGTGATTACAGACATGAGCCACCATGCTTGGCCCCAATGTCATTTTTCACAGAATAAGAAAAGACTACTCTAAAATTCAAATGGAACCAAAAAGCCTGAATCATCCAAGCAATCTTAAGTGAATGGAACAAAGCCAGAGACATAACACTACCCAACCTCAAAATATACTACAAAGCTACACTAATCAAAATAGCATGATACTGGCAAAAAACAGACACATAGACCAATGAAAGAGGATAGCAAACCCAGCAATAAAGTCACACGCCTACAACCACCTGATCTTTGACAAAATTGACAATAGCAAACAATGGAGAAGGGGCTCCCTCTTCAAGAAATGGTGCTGGGATAACTACCTAGCCACATGCCAAAGATTGCAGCTGGACTCCTTCCTTTCACCATATACAAAAATTCACTGAAGATGGATAAAAGACTTAAATGTAAGACCGCAAATAATGAAAATTCCAGTAGATAATCCTAGGAAATGCTATTCTCGACTTCAGCCTTAGCAAAGAATTTATGACTGAGTCTCCAAAAGTAATTGAAACAAAACAAATATTGGCAAGTGGGTCATATTTAAACTAAAGAGTTTCTGCCCAGCAAAGGAAACTATCCACAGAGTAAAAACACAGCTTACAGAATGGGAGAAAATATTCAAAAGCTATTTATCTGACAAAAGTCTAATATCCAGAATCTATAAGGAACTTAAACAATTCAAGACACAAAAAGCAAATAATACCTTTAGAAATGGGCAAGAGACATGAACAAACACTTCTTAAAAGAAGACATACATGTGCTTAACAAATATATGAAAAAGTGCTTATCACTAATCATTAGAGAAATGCAAATCAAAACCACAATGATATATCATCTCACACCAGACAAAATGGCTATTACTAAAAACTCAAAAAACAACAGTTGCTAGTGAGGTTGCAGAGAAAAGGGAACACTTATATGCTGCTAGAGTGGGAATGTAAATTACTTCAGCCACTGTGGAAAGCAATGTGGAGATTTCTCAAAGAACGTAAAACAGGACTACCATTTGACCCAGCGATCCCACTACTGGGTATATACGCACAGTACAATAAATCTTTCTACCAAGAAGATGCTTGCACTCGTATGTTCATCACAGCACTATTCACAATAGCACAGGCATGGGATCAACCAAGAGGCGCATCAAAAGTAGACTGGATAAAGAAAAGGTGGTACATATACAGCATGGAATACCACATAGCCATAAAAGGAATGAAATCATGTCCTTTGCAGCCACATAGATTCAGCTGCAGGCCATTATCCTAAGCCTACTCATGCAGGAACAGAAACCAAATGCCACACATTCTCATTTATAAGTGGGAGCTCAATATTGAATACAGATGGACACAAAGATGGGATCAAGACACTCAGGGGAGAGGGAAAGCGGGGATGGTGTCATTTGTTGCAAAACTAACCATCAGATACTGTTCTCACTAACTGGGTGATGGGATTATTCCTACAGCAACTCTCAGCAACATGCAATTTATCCACTAACAAGCCAGCACATGGTGCCCTCTGAACCTAAAACAAAGGTTGAAAAAAATAGTAGTTATTGATAAAGGTATCCTTTTATCAAAAAAGTCAGTTCTTTTACTGACATTTTTGCTCATATCAAAAGATGGGTGATTACCACTTCTTTACATTTAGTACATGCTCTAATTTTTTGTGGAAATTTTTGATATGTTGTTATTTATTTCATAGGTCAGAAACCAAATCCATTCTATAGATGGCTTTGATGACTTAACTTGGTCATCTGAAATAGCCTCAGAGTGTTGTGAGCTGCCTTACTCTAATTACAAAAAGTTTATATTGCTCATTGAAGAACTTGGCATGGATTGTAAAGGTAGGACCATTACCATTACATAAATATAAGGTCTTTTTATGTATCCTGTAGTAATGTGTGTGCACACTTTGCTTAGCACTGCACTATAGAGTGCTGAGGTGTTATAGTGATGTTCATCCCAGAAGCATGCCTTATGTCAAAAGAGAGTAAGGACGATTGTATATTATGCACTCTCAGTCAAAGAGCTGTGCTAATTCCACTGTACTCCATGTGTGTGGCACTCCCAGTCTTTTGGTTGACTCTGCTTCTTTCCTGTGCTTTTCCTCAAGGTCAGGTTACCATTGTCCACCACCTGGAATACTGCAATAACTTCTGAACTGTTTTCCTTATTATCCCACCTTCCTAAATCATGGTCTGTTAGGCAACCATAATTGTATATGTTTTAAAATTCATATCTGATCATGCTGTCCTTTTGCTTGAAACCTAGCTATTACCTTTTGTTTGAAAGCTAGCTATTACTCTCATCGCTATAAGGTTGAAGATCTCAATTTTCCAGCTCTCTGCTGCATCATTTCATACTCTTCTTTCTGTTTGTGTCCCAGCCACTGTCTTAGATGTGTGGTCCTGCTGTCAGTAGCTTTAGTGATATATAATTGATATTTGATAAAGTGCACATGTATATGATGTAGAATTTGGTAAGTTTGACATACATACACCCTTGTGAAATCATCACCGTAATGGAGATAGTTAACATATCCATCACCCGCTAAAGTCTCCTGATACCCCTTCATATCCTCTTATTAAGAAACTGCTAAATTGTTTTTCAAAATATTTGTACCATTATCCATTCCCATCAGCAGTAAACAACAGCTCCACTTGCTGTGTATTGTCACACACACCATGGACTTCTGGACACTTAATTTTTTTTTTTTTTTTTTTTTTTTGCCTTTCTGCTGGATGTGTATTGTGCATACTATTATGGTTTTAATGCACGTTATCTTAATGACTACTAATGTTGAGTATAATTTCATGTGCTTATTTGCCATCTGTATCTTTGGAGAACTGTCTTTTCAAATCTATTGCCATTTAAAATATTATGCTGGTATTTGCAATGACTTGGATGAGACTGGAGACTATCATTCTAAGTGAAGTAACTCAGGAATGGAAAACCAAACATCGTATGTTCTCACAGAGATGTGGGAGCTAAGCTACGAGGGCACAAGGCATAAGAATGATACAACAGACTTTAGGGGCTTGCAGGGAAGAGTGGGAGGAGGGCAAGGGATAAAAGACAACATATATGGTGCAGTGTATACTGCTCAGGTAATGGGTGCAGCAGGATCTCACAAATGACCACTAAAGAACTTACTCATGTAACCAAATACCACCTGTACTCCAATAACTTATGGGAAAATTTTTTAAAATTAAAATAAACAAATAAAATATTATGCTGTTGTTTTCTTATTTGTTGAGTTTTAAGAGTTCTTTATGTATTCTGGATTCTATTCCTTTATTGGCTATGATTTTTGCAAGAATTTTTTTTCCAGTTTGTGGCTTCACTATTCATTCTCTTAATATTTTTTAAAGAGAGGTTTTTAATTTTGAAGAAGTTCAATTGACCTTTGCTTTCTGCGTAGTTTCTTTTTAATAGATTGGATAAGATTTTCTCCATAGACCAAAGTTTGTCAAACCTTTTCTTTCTCGAAGTATGCTCTTATTAAAGCTAGTAAATATTCTAAGATTTGCGGCAAACCAGTCTCTGTTGCAGCTAATCAACTCTTCCACTGAAGTATGAGAGCAGCCATAGACAATACATAAATAATGAACATAGCTGTGCTCCAGTGAAACTTGATTTATGAAAACAAGAAGGTGTCCCACGGGTTGAAGTTTCCTCACCCCTATTATGTGATCATGGTTGTAAATAAAAATAGTTTCATCTCTTTCTTCCATTGTATTCGTTTTCTTGCCTGAATGCACTGGCTAGAATCTTCAATGCACTGAATAAAAGTAGTGAAAGCAGACATCCCTGTGTTGTTCCCAATCTTATGGGAAAAGCATTCTGTTTCTCATTATGACATGTGTTAGCTGTAGGTTTATCCTAGATGCTCCTTATCACGCTAAGGAAGTTCTCTTGTATTCTTACTTTACTGAGAGTTTTTTTTAGTCTTAATCAGTAATAAATGTTTAATTTTATCAAATGCCTCTATGTACTGAGATGATCATATAGTTCTTTTTGTTAGTTTGTTAATGTGATGAGTAACAGTGATTTTTTAATGTGAAACCAACCCTGTATTTCTGGGATAAACCCCATTAGCTTATGATATATTATCCTTTTAATATATCATTGGATTCAATTTGTTAAAAATTTTGTTTAGAATTTTTAAAAGATTATTTTTAGAGCAGTTCACTTCAAAATTGAGAGGAAGGTACAGAGAGATTTCCCATATATACCCCCCACTACATGCACGGCCTCCCCATTATCGATATCCCTCACCAGACTGATATAGTTGCAATGATGGATGAACCTACATGGACACATCGTAATCACCCAAAGTCCATAGTCCACATGAGGGTTCACTTTTGGTGGTGTACATTTTCTGGGTTTGAACAAAGGCATAATGACATGTATCCATCCATCACTATAGTATCACACAAAGTGTTTTCACTTCCCTGAAAATCCTCTGTGTTCTGCCTATTTGTGCTTTTCTACCCTCCTCAAGTCTTTGGCAACCACTGATCTTTCTATTATATCCATAGTCTTGCCTTTTCCAGAATGTCATATAGTTGGAAGCATACAGTAAGTAGACTTTTCAAATTGGCTTCTTTTACTTGGTAATGTGCATCGAAGGTTCCTTTATATCTTTTCATGGCTTAATAGCTCGTTTTTTGTTTTTTTTTTTTTTTTTTTTTTTTTTTTGAGACAGAGTCTGGCTCTGTCGCCCGGGCTGGAGTGCAGTGGCCGGATCTCAGCTCACTTCAAGCTCCGCCCCCCGGGTTTACGCCATTCTCCTGCCTCAGCCTCCCGAGTAGCTGGGACTACAGGCGCCCGCCGCCTCGCCCGGCTAGTTTTTTTTTTTGTATTTTTTAGTAGAGACGGGGTTTCACCGTGTTCGCCAGGATGGTCTCGATCTCCTGACCTCGTGATCCGCCCGTCTCGGCCTCCCAAAGTGCTGGGATTACAGGCTTGAGCCACCGCGCCCGGCCAATAGCTCGTTTTTTTAAGCCCTGAATAATATTTCATTGCATGGCTGTACCACAGTGTATTCATTCACCTACGGAGGATATCTTGGTTGCTTCAAAAATTGGTTGAATTTTTGTATCCATGTTCCCAAGGGAGCTGTTTTATGATTATTTTTTGTAATATAAAAGTCTGATTTTGCTTCAGAGTAATGCATAGGGATGTACTCCTCCTGCTCTTTACTTTTTGGGGAGAGTTTGTGTAGAATTTTTTTCTTCCTATGTTTGGTAAAATTCACCAGCATAGCTATCTGGGGCTGAAGTTTTCTTTGTAGGAAAGTTTTCAACTATGATTTTATTTTCTTCTATAGATGTAAGGCAAATCAGGTTATCTATTTCTTCTTGATGGAGCTTTGGTAATGTTTGTTTTTCAAAGAATTTGTTAATTTTATCTCACTTGTCCTGTTTATTCACATAAAAGCAATAATATTACTTTTCTTTTTAAGTATTTGTAGAATCTGTATACTCATGAAATTTGCAATTTTTATTTTCTCTTTTTCCTGAGTATCCTGGCTAGAGGAAGCCTTATCACTTTTATTGATCTCTTTGAAGTGTTTAGTCTTATTAATTTTCCATATTTTTTTGTTTTATTGATTTCGTATTTGATGTCATAGTCCATTTGGCCTGCTATAACAAAATACTATAGGGGGTAGCTTCTAAACCACAGAAATTGATTTCTCACAGTTCTGGAGGTGTGAAATGTATGATCAAGGTGCTGTCAGATTTGGTGTCTGGTAAGGGACCATTTCCTTATTCACAGATGTCTTTTATTCCCCTGTGTCTTCAAATGGCAGAAGGGGCAAAGAAGAGCTCTGGTGTCCCTTGTATAAAGACACTAATCCCATTCATGAGACTGTGGCCTCCATGTACTAACGATCTCCAAAAAGTCCTACCTCCCAATGCTATGACCTCTGTGATTAGGCTTCAGCATACGAATTTGGGGGGACACAAACATTCAGACCATGACACAGGTTTATTTTTTCCTTTCCTCTGCATGCTTTGGGTTTAATATGCTCTTCTTTTTCTGTAGTTTCTTAAGGTAGGTGTCCTGGTCATTGATTTGAGACTCTTGTAATATGATATTCAGTGCTCAAAGTGGTTTATTAAGTACTGTTTTAGGTGCACTTTACAAATTCTGATATGTTGTATTTTTTTTATTTTTATCCAGTTTGAATTTTTTATTTTTATTTTATTTTTATTTTTTAGACTGAGTCTTGCTCTGTCGCCCAGGCTGGAGTGCAGTGGTGCGATCTCGGCTCACTGCAAGCTCCGCCTCCCAGGTTCACGCCATTCTCCTGCTTCAGCCTCCCGAGTAGCTGGGATTACAGGTGCCCGCCACCACACCCGGCTAATTTTTTGTATTTTTAGTAGATACGGGGTTTCACCGTGTTAGCCAGGATGGTCTCGATCTCCTGACCTCGTGATCCGCCCGCCTCGGCCTCCCAAAGTGCTGGGATTACAGGTGTGAGCCACCATTCCCGGCAGTTTGAAATATTTTTGATTTATCTTTTCATTACCTTTTTGACCCAGGGTATTTAGATGTATGTTACTTAGTTTTCAAATATCTGAGTATTTTCAAGAGTTGCTTTTGTTATTGATAGAATTCTAATTTGATTACTTTGTGTTCAGGGACATACTTTGTAAGGCTTACATCCTTTTGCTTTCATCCTTTCATTGAGATGTATTGCATGGCCTGGAATGTGGTCTGTTTTGATAGGTGTCCCATGGGTACTGGAGCAGGGTGATGTTGGTCAGGTCTGTTCTACTCTTGATGGTTTGCTGTCTCCTTATTCTACCACTTCTTAAGCAAGGAGTATTGAAATCTGAGATTGCTTTGAATTTACCAATTTCATTTTGTAGTTCTATCAATTTTTTTTTTTTTTTTTTTTTTTTTGAGACGGAGTCTTGCTCTGTCGCCCAGGCTGGAGTTCAGTGGCGCGATCTCGGCTCATTGCAGGCTGCACCTCCCAGGTTCACGCCATTCTCCTGCCTCAGCCTCCCCAGTAGCCGGGACTACAGGCGCCCACCACCACGCCTGGTGAATTTTTTGTATTTTTAGTAGAGGCGGAGTTTCACCATGTTAGCCAGGAAGGTCTCGATCTCCTGACCTGTGATCCGCCCACCTCGGCCTCCCAAAGGGCTGAGATTACATGCGTGAGCCACCGCGCTCAGCCAGTTCTATCAATTTTTGCTTCACATGTTTTAAAGCCGTTATGTTATCAGGTGCATAAACACGTATAGGATCATTATGTCTTCTTAATCAGTTAAATGTTTTCTCATTATAAAATGGCCTTGTTTATTCCTGGCAAGATTTTTTGCTATGAAATCTTAGGGATTTCACCCCTGGCTTTAAAAAAAAAAAAAAAAACGAAATATGAACAAGCCACAAGGACCAATGTAGGTATTCTCCCCGCTACGTCTTCAAGTCTCAGCGGCTGAGGCTGGAAGATGATATGGATTGGAACCCAAAAAATCTTTTTAAATCTTTTAAAAAACTGCTGTGGTTTTGCTGCTACACTAAGAATTGTGATTTGCATTGTATGGTTTTGGACCTATACTGTTCACGTTTTGACGGCGGAGAGGGGTGGTCCTGGAGGCCCAACCCTTCAGAGTCATCTCTGTCCTGCCCAGGATGCACTTTTAAATGAAGAGTTAGAATATCTTATTGGCTAATATACTTTTCTTGTTATTTTTACAAAGGCCACCTTTATCCTTTTTGATGCCATATTTTCAGTGTTACACTTTTATGGCTTTTAATTTTCGATTTGACAGATGTAAGAAGCCGCATGAATAGTTTATACTGTGGTTTTTCAGAGACTGAATGCCAAGAGAACTCGGTAAATGTTTATTCTTCTCAGCTTTCTCTTTAAATTCCCCTAAATAGCACCCCATTTGGAAAGAGTGCTGAACTGAAGAGCAAGAGCAAGAGTGTTGAACTGAAGACCAAAATGCCCTCAAGGTGTAAAATAATCCGAGGGATAATATTTGCGGGGCGTCAGGAAACGTCAACCCTGATGGTTTTCAGTGATCCAGGAAGTCAGTGAGACAATCTCTTTATACGCAGAGCCCTTTCATGATAATTAGAATGGTATGGACAAACCAATGAAAACAAGAGGGAAAGTGAGAAAAATCACCCATGATTCTGTTTCACTTTTTGCTTTCTTCTGTCATGGTTAAGAGAAATGTGCAATTCGATCCTCAATCAGTAGGTGGAGGATAACAGGGTAGACTCACTCGTGTGCACTTGTACAGTTGTAGCTGTGAGTCCAGAAGTCCTCTAGAGCATGTGTACTGGCACTGAGTTGGTGAGACAGTTGTGGAGTATCCCATTCTGATGAGTACGGAAAAAAAAAAAAGGAGAAAAAAATTAAGAAAAAAATCAAAAAGGAAGAAAACTAAAAAAAAAAAAAAAAATCACCTTGTGATTCAATGTATCTGCTTACTAACTCAAAGCAATTATTCCCTCTGGAGGTGTCCAGGTGCTCCTGCCCCACAAGGAGCCTCAGCAGGAGGGGTGGCGAGTCACAGGTGGGCAGGGCCAGGATGGTGTGGCGCTGGCCTTGAACCACCACGGCCTGAGGAGGCGGTGTACATACTGTATTTCTAGATTCTCCGTTGTACAGAGTCACTTCACAAGGCAAGCTACTGTTTTACAGGTGCTCCTTATTTATTACAGCTGTGAGAGCTTGGGGGATGCGCTTTGCGAGCAAGCTCACTTTTTAAAAATGAAATTTGGGGGCAGGGGAAGGGGAGGTGGGAGGGAGGGGAAGCTCACAAGCCTGGGGAGAGATTTATAAAAGTAAATAAAAGAAAAACTTCCAGCAACAAATTAAAAAATAATAACAAATAAACCCCAGCACCAAACCCACCCAGGCAGGAAGAAGCCGCCCCTCCTCTGGGGCCGTATTTTTCTGCGGGGTCACCACATTCTCCTCTCCCCGACTGGTGTCAGATTCATCAAACAAAAAATAAATCTCGAAGAAAAAATAATAATAATACAGCCACTCCTGCTGAGACTTCTTTTGTCAAGTGTTAGCGTGGTCTATCATTTTCAGTTTTTAACCAATTTGTGTCTTTACATTTAAAGTGCATTTCTTAGAGGTGGCATGTAATTGGGTTTTGCTTTTTAATCCAGTGATAATGTGCCTTTTAATTGAGATTTTTCAGGCCAGTTTTATTTATGATGCAATTATGAATATAGTCAGGTTTGTCTGTCATCATGCTGTTTCATTTCTATTTGTCCCAGCTGTTTTTTCCCTTTTCTTTCTTTCTCTGTTTTATTTTAGATTAGTCAAGTAATTTTTGTGAGTCATTTAAATCTTTTTTTGGCTTATTAGCTGTAACTCTTAGTTTTGCTATGTTAGTGGTTGCTGAAGGATTTATAGTATATGATATTAACTTATCACAATCCACTTTCAAGTAATATTGTACCACATCATAGATGGTATACGAAAATTACAATAGTATACTTTCGTTTCCTGTCACCCAGCCAGATCCATCCTGTGTCTGTGGGATTATAACTTTAACTAAGTTTAGAAAGTTCCTGGCCATTTTCTCTTCAAATATCTTGTTCTGTCTCTCTCTTCCCTCTTAAGGGACTTACCTACCAGCTGCCTGAAGTTTTCTCACAGTTCACTGACATCTCAAATTCATGAATCTTCTTTTTTGTGATGTCTAATTTGTGTTTATTTCCATTCAGTTTAGTTTTGTCTCAGACATTGTAATTGGTATTTCCATAAGTATAATTTAGTTTTTAAAAATATCTTCCATGCCCCTACTTATCTTCTCAAGCTTTACTTTGAGCTCCAGTTCAGTCACTTATAAACAGCCAGATCCTTTTTCATCTTATGTTTATGATTGAGCAATTGCCCAGTCTTGAAGTGAGACCTTTCTGATTATCCACTGTTGTATATAAAGTATGAGTTTTTCCATCCTGGCTCATGGAAATGGACACTCCTCTGGCACTGTGTGACTACCAGGCGTGGTTCCCTCTAATTTTTCAGATAGTTTTCTTCCTTGGTCTCAGATAGTTTGCCAGCACTAAGTACCCGAGAGGAGATTTCTGCAGACCTCCAGAGTTCTTTCCCCGCACTGCGCTCTCCCGTCCAGCGTTCTTTCCTGTGGTCTCTCTGCTTTGGTTTTATGAGTCTCTCAGCTTCATCACTCCACCTCAAGGCATCTGGTAGACTCCACCTCAGTCTTGTTTTTCCTCTGTCATGGCCTGGAAAGTGTCAAGGCAGGCAGCTTGGGGCATTCATAGGCTTACTGTGTTTCCTGTCTTTCAGGGATGAGTGTCTTCTTTGCCTGAAGTTCACATTCTTGAAAATCATTGCTTAACGTATGTTGTCTGTTTTGCTTTTGGTTGTTTCAGGTAAGAAGGAAGATCAGTACCTGTTGCTCCCTCTTGGCTAGAAGCGGATCACAGCAGAGCTTCAGCACATGCCGCAGACTGGCTAGAATGCCTTTCTTCCCCCTTTGCTTAACCTTTCCATCCTTCATTGCTCAGGGTAGCCATCTCTTCCTCAGAGAAACAGGTCAAATTCTCTTACGTGTTCATAAAACTCTTTTCTCTGACAACATCTATCTGGATTTAAAATTGTTATATTTGTTGTCTTTATCCTTCACTACACTTGAAGCTAACAAGAGCAGAGGTCTTGCCTGTTTCACTGCAGAACTTAGCATAATGTCTTCCACATTGTAGGCAATATATATTTATTCAGGGAGGAGTGACTGAATGCTAAAATGCAGTTTTTTATATCCAAAAAGTACTCATTTATCTGATGTCTATCTTGTTTTCTTTCTGATACAGATCCTGTTAACCTACTGAAAATTCAGAATGCCGTTCATTCATGGGAAAGATCAATAGAAGTTGAAAAAAATCACTGTAAACTACTTACAGAAAAAATGAAAAAAATGGAAAATGAGGTCCATGTACTACAAAAGGAGTTATCTGAAACAATAGAAATAAAATTACAGTTAGAACATCAAAACGATGAATGGGAACGAGATTTCTACAGTTTGAGGCATGGCACCCTAGTTTTAAAGAAATGGTTGAAGTATTTCCTTTATGCTAAAAATATGTAGAAGAATTCTGGTATTTACTGACTTACCTTCTGGGGCCGAACAGGGGAGAGAACTTCTGAGCCTTCTGGAGAGTGAAATTCTTTGAGATAATATAACAAGTTCTTTACTGTGAATACTTCTACAAATAACTAAATGCTTACTCTTTTAAATCATCATTTTTATGACTGTATAGGAGTTTACCATATGGAAATCTCATCATTGATTTAGCAAATTGAATTGAGGGTTTTAAAGTTTTTTGTGTTTAAATAATGTTGCAAGGAACATCTTTTTATACAAATCTTTTTCTACATTTTTGGCTATTTACTTTGAATAAATTCTTCAATATAGATTTTTTTTGTTCAATTATAAAAACTTTTAACAAATGGTCTTTGATCAATATTTCTCAGTTGTTCACAAGAACATTTATATTAGCTTACAGTGTAGCCAACACGGTATGAAATGTCCATTTTTTTAAAAACTCAGATTAATTCTTTTAAATTTAGTTTTATTCTTACTATGCATGAAATAAAAGTTGAAATGGAAAGTGATTTCTGATTCGTTTATTCAACATCTCTCACTTTTCCACATATAAAATTAATTCAGAGTTCTATGTGAAAAACACATACTGTCCAAAGTGTCACCCATAAAAGAAACATCAAAAGTGTGGGGTAACCGGTTAGACTCCTTGGCCTAGTCTTGCATTATAGCAATCTGCTGATACATGTGTGAAAAACAGATGAAGGTGCTCTTTTACACTGTAAATCATTTTTAGGGATATCTGCACTATTTCATGAAGATGAACATTTCTAGTGAATTTATAAACATGTTTATAAACGGCAACTTCTTTTTAATTAGCTAACTCTAAATAACTTTCTCTAATTGAGGAGCAATTACAACTGCATAGGGGAAAAAATTACTTTTCTACCTGTAGTGTTGGTGAATAATTTCCAATATCCTTTTCTATAATATTCGCCAGAGTTACTAGGAACAGAAACTTCCCAATTACCAGAATGTTCTTTCCTCCTTACCTTTCAAGTATGCATCATTTGGAAGAGATGGAAGTAAGAAATTGGAAATATAAGAACTAGAAAGGAAAAACATTCACAAGTGTAGACATTTTACTAAGAAAGCAACCAACATATGCAGAGCCAGATCACAAAATGAACTTATTATTTTCTAATGAAACTAATATTAAGATAAACATATTTCACTGCAGATCTGCCTTAAGACAAGAAGAAGAGAAGAGAAAAAATGCCAACACACTGTATGAAAAAATGAGGGGACACTTAAGAAGAAAAGAAGAGCAGTACATGAAAGAAGTTGAAGCAAACAAACAACTTCAACTGACTCTGAGAACACGAGATATGGAATTGAGGACAGTAAGAAATAATTTGAACCAGGTAAAATCATCTTTGGTAGAAAGTTTCCATTTCTAATTTTACTTCATCAGTATTACTTATAATATCCCTTTGTTTTAATAACTTACTTAGTCTTAAAAAATCAAAAATTAAAAATAAACTATGACATTTATAGCTAAAGTTATTTATTATATCCTTGGTATCAAATAGATGCTCAGTATGTTTTCTGAGTGAAGGGTGCGTTGAGTTTGATCATTAACATAAATGTTCCGTTAGGCATTTTTAAGTTAAAATACAGGCTAAATAGCTTTAAAACTGTATTGAAACTAGTTAAATATTTTGCAAAGAAATTTTACCTCACCACACTGTATCTGCTTGTATTTAAAAACTGTTTTTGCTCTTTGATGAATTTAGGTGTTACTTATACTATTAAAGCTTGTGTAATTCTTCAAGGAAAAAGGTTCTTGTGTTTTGTTTGTTTGTTTGTTTTTTGAGATCGAGTCTCACTCTGTCTACCAGGCTGGAGTCCAGTGGCCCAATCTCAGCTCACTGCAAGCTCCGCCTCCCGGGTTCAAGCCATTCCCCTGCCTCAGCCTCCCGAGTAGCTGGGACTACAGGCGCAGCCACTGCGCCCGGCTAATTTTTTGTATTTTTTTTTTTTTTTTTAAGAAGAGGTGGGGTTTCACCGTGTTAGCCAGATGGTCTCCATCTCTTGACCTAATGATTCGCCCACCTCAGCCTCCCAAAGTGCTGGGATTACAGGCGTGAGCCACCGCGCCCGGCCGGTTCTTGTGTTTTGATAGGCTACTTATTAAAGAGTTTTTTTTTTTTTTTTTTTGAAAGGTTCTGCTCTCAATGTTTTAGACTTTTCATTGTTTATTAGACCAAAAATCTAATGTATCTCTAGGTTGTACAAGAGCTGAGTGACACCCAGAGGCAACTTTCTCGAGAAAAGAATGCCAGAATATTACAAGATGAAATCCTGACCAATCACCTTTGCAAACAAAGGGAGATAGCACTGGCTCGAAGGAAAAGGAGTTCTCAGGTATTTCCTTTCAGTCATTTTCAAATACGTGTGCGTATACATATTTGTACGTGTATATATATTTAAAATCCAACCATATGTATCTTGGCAAATAGAGAATATCTTAAAACCATTCATGTGTGTCTGTATTGTTGGGGGTGGTGGTAGTGGTGGCATTTCTGGCCGTTGGATAAAGTCATGTTTTAAATTCAACTCCATCTGAGTGCAGTGGTTAAGCAGTGACTCTCATGACGGCCTCATCCTAAGGAGAGACTTTTAATATTTTCCATAGGAATCGATGATCTCCCCATTATCTCCAAACCCTTGCTACTAACAATAGATGTTCTAATTTTTGGAAGTGATTTCATCCCCTTGATTTGTTATCGGAGAAGTTAATTATTTGCAAAAAAGTACAGTCAATTCAGAGACCATATTTTGAATGTGATTCTCCTTACTTTTGAGAATCTTATTTCAGTACAAAAAGCTTTTCGAAACAATACGATACCATAACGTATACTTACTTTTGTTCCTAGTGAGATAGTTTAGTGTTTTCTCCTATTTCACATTTAATACTGTTTCCAACATTGTGAAGGAAACAAAAGTTATTGCAACAGCAAGTAATCTCATGATTTTCTAAGAAGAGCTCTGTACATTTCATCTTATTTACCTTTGGCATCTTGGAGAAATAAGCTTCTTTTGTATTTACATATTTACACCACACAAGGATCTGTGATTTGGGGGAGGAGCACTAGAAGTAGAATCAGAAGACCTGGGGAAAATCGTGCAGCTTGCTTCTATTTGTAACCTCTCCTTTTTAGAGTTGTGGTAAATGAGTTTATTGATGTATATAGAAGTGCTTAGTACAATGACTTGATGGATCATATATCAATAAATGTAACTATTACAACATTATAAAAATGATAGAAAAGTAGAATACCTATAGAATATTAAATGTTAGAAAAATAGAATATCTATAGAATATTCTCAGGAAAATGCACTTGAAGAACTTTGGGAAATTTCATCTATCCAAAGATACCCAGAGCTAAGGCTCTTGCTGTGGGGTGGTGTACAGGTTAGATATCAGAGCGTAAACCCAATTTTTTAATGGATTCAAATTTATTAATATTTTATGTTATACCTTTGAATTTTTTGTAATTTAGGGAAAAACTTCTCTTATTATGAGATTCTTAAACGTTCCCTAGAGGTTTAGTTTTTACTTTCATGAATCTGTGGTCTTCAATAAACTTTTGAACATTGACGAGTTTATGTTTAGTAAGGTTTCAGGTTTATGTTTAATAAGATTTCAGATGCAAAGCCCACAGTAGTCACTGAGTAAATGTTTTCTTTTAATGTTTTAAATAGGAAGACTCTTTTTTACATCGATTGGTTTTAGATTTTGGGTGCACTGGAGACACATTCAGAAATGCTTATTTAAGTTATTTCTCTATTTCTCAAAGATGCTTTCTATTTAGCTAAATGTGGTTATATGGGTACATCCAAGCTAAAACAACATTTCTAAATGTTTGATTTTTTTTCATGGCGGAGCATTGTGTCTCAACTGAGTGAGCTGCGTTTCTTCCTGACTAAAAAGAGGCCTGTTTGCATCACGAAGGCAGTGCCTGTCTACTCTGAATTTTAACTCCAATGAAACTATCATAATAGTTATGCTGTTTATTCTGGATACAAAGGCAGCATTTGATTAACCTTTTGTTACGTCATTTATATATGTTCTATATAATTCCTTCTGCCTGCACTTTTTTTTTTTTTTTTTTTTTTGAGACGGAGTCTCACTCTGTCACCCAGGCTGGAGTGCAGTGGCACGATCTTGGCTCACTGCAAGCTCCCCCTCCCGGGTTCATGCCATTCTCCTGCCTTAGCCTCCCGAGTAGCTGGGACTACAGGTGCCCGCCACCATGCCCAGCTAATTTTTTGTATTTTTAGTAGACATGGGGTTTCACCATCTCGATCTCCTGACCTCGTGATCTGCCCGCCTCGGCCTCCCACAGTGCTGGGATTACAGGCGTGAGCCACCGCGCCCAGCCTCTGTCTGCACTTTATTGTACTTTCTTAGTCAAATGTCCAGTACTCATTTTATCCTTTGAAAGTTTCAGGCAATCTCTCACCTTCTTCCCATTCTTTCTCTTCACTTTTTTCACAAGGTCTTTAAATACATGTGTGGCTCTGTGCTGAATCCTTTAGCTCCTCAATCAGCAGACTGTTCCCCACTTATTTTCTCTGTGACAAAATATATGTATTTCATAATTACAGATGGACGAATATCATTTCTTCCATTCATTAGCCTATTTAAATTTATGCTGAATTGCAGTGGTTTAAATGGGCAAACATATTTGATTCTAATGCACTTGAGTGCATGTTTACTTTTACTACACTTGAATGGTCCTTAAAATAGAGAATGCTGTCACAGTTTAATTTGAAAACATCAAAAGTTACTGAAAATATAGTAGCTATAAAAATGTGTGTGTGGTGTGCATGTATTTATTAAATCAGTCTCGAAAAATGTTGCAGTGTTTTCCAGCCAGTGGATCTCAAGTGTTAATTGACAGTAGCCTGTACTATACACTATTGTTGAATGAATGAACTATATATCTGTATTTACTGGGATTTCCCATTGCTATTGATTTCACTATATTCCTTTTACTAAAATTTTCCTTTCGACTTTTCTTCTCTTAAAGTTGGGTGTGTTGGAGAATGTACAGTAAGAACATGTAACTGAGGAAGAAGGAAGCATTGGTATACGTGTTGTAAGGTCAGCTTTCTTGCTAAGGCTGTGGGGAGGTAAGCAGCAAATCCCTTTTGAAGTTGAGAACATAGGAGTCAGACAGATGAGCATCAACATACTAGCTTTTATTACTGACTCCCAGTAACTAATGGGGGATGTGGCTCAGATGTGCGGGCACAGTGGGCTTCTGAACACTTCATCCCAGGTTAGGCATTCAAACACACAGTTGTAAGTGGAGAAAGCTTGATACTCATCCCCAAAGCAGGCTGCCTGCTGCAGAGATGACAGCTGACTTGAATTCATGTCACTGTGGGCAGACATATCATTTCACAGGAGAGACACAGAACCAAGCAAGCACAAATTCACCCTTTTGGTAAATCTTCCCACGAGGAAGGTAGAGAGCGTGTAAGTCCTCATGTGGAAATGTGAGGTCAGGGAAGCCAAGGTTCTCCTATCACTTCTGCCTGAATTTAAATTGTAATTGAAATTAAATCCACGTCTTTGTAATGATGAGGAGGTGGACAGAAGTGTGCTATATGAAAAAGATAAATCTGTTTTGCCTCTTCAATTTTGCTGTAAATAACCCACAACATGGATAATTGACTTGATTGATTGATTGTGGTAAACCATGTTTTATTTGGAGAAAATTAATAGTCCTTTTGAGGAAGAATTTTTCTCAGCTTCAGCTTGCTTAGTTCACCTAAAGGCTCTTTATTTCATGTTCCCTGTCCTGTGACTTAAAAAAAAAATGTTCTTTATACATTGAGTACATTCACTGCTACTAACAAAAGTTCTGACGTTAATTGCTGTTTCTAATTTTTTTCATAACTTTCAAACTTACAATTTAGAGAAGTAGTCTTTTCTGTATCGTGCCTAAACATTATTGAGCTATGTGACAGTTTTACATGTGCATTTTCTGAGTTATATTTTAAAATCTATGTCCGTTTTCTGAATAAGAAGGAAGCAGCTGGCATAGATCTCCAGGCTCAGTAAGGAGACCTGAAGCCCATTCCCGGCCTGTATGTAGCTAATTCACTATGTGACCTCAGGCAAGCTACAATCTCTCTGAGCCTGTGTTGCCTCCTATGAAAACTTAGGGATTTTAACTACACTGGTGGCATACCTTAAAAAATTGAAGAATAGCGCTTTCCTTTTTAAGAAAATGTCTATGAAACTGTGTGCTATAAAACAGAAGTTCAGTTGTCTGGCTAAGGGAAGGATGGGAGCTCTAAACTGTGACTTCCTTATCTTTTAATCCTGCAGTGTCCTGTGTGGAACCTTAGATTTCTTTGGGACATAGTTTGAAAACTGCCGGTTATGAGAGAATGTTTCTAATTAGCTAAAATTTGCTGGTACATTGTTCTCTTGTATATAATTTTGTCACCTACTGATTTTTTAAATGAAAAAGTACAGATGAAGTTTCAAATGTGTTCCCCTTAGTAATGTTGGACTTGAAGCCACCTCCACCATCTGAAACATAATCTCCACCTGGAAATAAACAGAAAGACCACGGAGAAAGGAAGAATGTTCTTAATGAAAAGTTTATATATTTTAATTCATTAGGAGCTAATGTAGCTTTTGATTCGGTTGGTATATTGCATAAAATGAAGATGAGCAGTTTACTAAGCTTTTTTTATTTCCTCTGACGATGTTCAGTTTTTCCTAAGCTGTTGCTCTACACACTTGCAAAGCCATTGATGCCACCTTTGTCTCTAACTGAATAGGACAGTGATTAATGTCACCAAGATGCTTTTCTCTCCATCTTCCTTCTATAACCTGTACCAGGCACTGTATTAAGTCATTCAATGGGTGACAACAGTTCTGAATTTCTATTAAGAGAATTATTTGGAAAATATATTATTTAATGGTAAAGCAAGAATAAAATGAAAGAGATTTTGAAAAGTCATTTCATATTTGCCAGTTTTCACTGGTGAATATGGGCAGAACTACCCCTGCCTGCCACCAGCCAGGATAAAACTGGGGCCATCAACCCTTCTGACAGCTCTTGGAATCCCCTTTCAGAACAGTTCCCTCCCTGTGTTCTGGTCTGTCCCTTTTCCCTCTGACCCTTCAAATCTGAGCTGGTATCTCTTTCCCAAAGGCAGTTGCCCTCAGCGTCATTTGTGTGGTAAAACATTCAAAAGTCAGCAAAAGGCTGGAAGAGGATTTATGTAGGGAGAGGCAGCTTCAGGGTACAATTACTTCTACCCTGTAGAGTTCGGAGGGAAAAGAATGACCTTTACCTAAATCTATTATACAGAAAGCATCCTCTATCTAGAGAGTTAAGACTTCTTGAGGATAAAAGTAAGAAGCCTATCAAGAAAAGTATTTGATTTGTAATCTAAGTAACACGTAAGTATTATGAAAGTATTTGTAACTGCGGTATCATGAACTAATAAAATATATTACACAAAGGAAGTATTTAGGAGAAGAGCTTCTGGAAGAAAAGAAAATAATAACATTACATTAGTAGGTTGTTAGCCGAAGTCATGTAAAACTGCACATTTTACATAGTGTTAATGAATGATAATGTCAGATTTCTTTGATAAAGGCTTCTCCCTTTATCTGGAATTGAGTTTTTACTTTTACAAGGCCTGGCTAGTAATGATTTTGTCATGTTACCCATTTTATAAAGTCTATCTATAATGTTGTGCACATGTACCGTAAAACATAAAGTATAATAATAAAAAAATTTTTGAAAAAAAAGTCTATCTATAATGTTATTTTCACAAAAAAAGTTATAGAAAACTGTCTCTCAAACTATTCCTAAACCTGTTAGTCAGAAAAATGTCTTTACACCCCAAATTTGTGAAGGCATTGGCTATCATGTTATCATTATCACTGTGGGGGAAAAGAGTCAAACTCTGTAAAATATTTGAAGAGATTTATTCTGAGCCAAATTTGAGTGACTGTGGCCCATGACACATCCTCAGGAGCTGCTGAGAACATGTGCCCAAGGTGGTTGGGATGCAGCTTGGTTCATATATTTTAGGAAGGCATGAAACATCAATCAAATACATTTAAGAAATACATGGGTTTGGCTTAGGAAGGCAGGACAACTGAAAGCGGGGACTTCCAGGCTATAGGTAAATTTAAACGTTTCTAGTTGACAATTGGTTGAGTTTGTCTAAAGACCTGGGATCAATAGAAAGGAATGTTGGGTTAAAGATAACCTAGATTGTGGATGGCCTAGATAGATAACCTAAAGATAACCAGGATTGTGGAGACCAAGTGTTAATTGAGCAGAGGAAGCACTTTGATAGCACACTTTAGAGTCAGCAGGTTATAAATTGTTTTTAAAAGGGTGCCTGGCTATTGGTCGATTATCTCCTGGTTCTGGAAAGGAAGGAAGGAAGGATGGAAGGAAGGAAGGAAGGAAAGAAGGAAGGAGAAGGGGGAGGGGGAGGGGAAGGGGAAGGGAAGGGAGGGAGGAAGGGAGGGAGGGAGGGAGGGAGGGAGGGAAGGAAGGAAGGAAGGAAGGAAGGAAGGAAAGAAAGAAAGAACGAACAAAGAGGCAAGGGGATTCTCTATAGAATGTGGATTTTTCCCATAAGAGATTTTGCAGGGCAATTTCAAGGTATGGCAAGAAATATATTTTGGGGTTAATTTTTTTTCCTTGTCTCATAATGTTATGCCAGAGTCAGATTGAAAATTAAGTCACAATATATAGAGTTAAATAAAACCCATCTGATGAGAATGTATGGTTTCTAGGGCATGACTCCCCAGACTCCTAGGTAGGAATTTGGATAAGATAAAAATCAGAGCTTAGTTCTTATCACCATGATATAGTTGTTATTTTTAATATATCAATTGTACTTTTTATCAGATTAATCTAAACAGCATAACACATATATGTTCTCTGTTATCTAAACCTAAAATAAGTAGGAATTTTATTTATGTGGTTATTGTTTATTTGAGCAATTCTCAAATTAGACCTAGCCTTTGAAATTATTATATAAAAGGCTACATTTTTGTAAGTGATGTATCATTCTCATAATAATGTCTCTTGTTTATATTTGACGTATTTCAGATGCTGCAGGAGTTTCAAGACAGTATAACTGGAGAGCTACAAAAAGGTATCTTGCCAAAGTTTGTGAATTAAACTTAATTCATTGATTTCTGAAACAAACTACAAATAGTAAATAGCATCCTTTTCCATAATTTGGTTAACAGGTAATATGTTAAATATTTTTTCATACACACCACTAATGAAAGATGTGAAAGCATTAACATTTATAATTAAAAGTATACTTAACCCGTCATTAATTCATCATGTACCATAACTTCAGAGAAATCTCAAGAAATCTGTCTTTTTTTCTCTGGCTTTACACTTCCTTCACTTCTGCCATCTCTAGGGACCTGCCAGCCAGCACACTGAAACTGTTCTCAGAAAACAAAGGCATCATCGATTTCCTGGGTTTATGGTGGTGATTTAAGGCCAAGAGACAGACTCCAGGCTCATCTAGTAACACTCAGTCAGGCTACTCCAGTTCAAAGGCAGCCACGTGACACGTGACATTTTAAATCTCCAGTCATTTACTTTGTCATTGGTTTACTTTTGCCCCCAGGAAAGGTTCCAGATTCCTAGCATGGAGTAAAAACACCCAAATCAGTTTGGCTCCTGTCACGTTATTCAGCCTCATCTCTCATCACTTGCCATACTCTGTCCCATCGCTCTAGCATCTCGCCAAAGTCGGCTACGCAGAACACAGGGACCTTCCTCAGCTCCAGCTCTCTGCACGTGTTCTTCCCTCCATCAGCTGTTCTTCCTTCTTGTCCTTCAGCTATTAACCTACATATTGTCTCCAGCAAACAGCCTACAATATTGATATGAAACTGAGATACATGTCTTTTCTGTGTGTTCCAGCAGTGCTATGTTTAATACCTGCCATGGTGTCCGTGACTGTCTATGGAAATTGCCTGTGTGTCTGTTTGTGTTTCAGGTTCTAGTATGCAATGTTGAGGGGTGGACTATATCATCTTCATCTTGTAATTTCGGTGCTTGTCCTAGTTCCTGAACATATGGTTGTTGAATAAATGAATGAAAAAATGAGAAAACCAGGAACTCTGATACTTAATCACAATGATAATTCAATCTGTGACTATGACCAAATTATATTTCATAGTAATTTTGTATTGTGATTTTGCATATGTATTTTTTATTCTTATTAGCATGGATAAAGTTCTCGCCTCATGTTACTGACTTACACTTAGTTAACTATGGAATATTTGAGATAAGTAATTCTTTCTTTTTCTTTCCAGATGCTGGTGAATTTGAATTGGAATCATATGTGGTTCCTCATCTAGGACCTACTAATGAGTCAACTATAAATTAAGATATAGTTTGGAAATATTAAGAAATATGTACTGATTTTAACCAGAAATATCTGAAAGATAGCAAAATGTCATTATTGGTCTGTTTACCTGACATTTTGCTTCCCATTATGTATATGACATGTGAAAATCTTTATTAAAGGAAAATATTTTTGTATCATGCATGTCTGTTGAAAACTTATATAGTATTTAAAATCATGTTTCTTGGTCCTCTTGACTAACTCTCAAGTAGATCTTACAAATGAAAATTAGTATTATTGGCCAGGCGTGGTGGCTCACGCCTGTAATCCCAGCACTTGGGAGGCCGAGGTGGGTGGATCATGAAGTCAGGCGTTTGAGACCAGCCTGACCAACATGGTGAAACCCTGTCTCTACTAAAAATATAAAAATTAGCTGAGTGTGGTGGCGCGTGCCTGTAATCCCAACTACTCAGGAGGCTGAGGCAGGAGAATTGCTTGAAGCCAGGGGGCAGAGGTTGCAGTGAGCCAGGATCATGCCACTGCACTCTAGCTTGGGCAACAGAGCAAGACTACATCTCAAAAAAAAAAAAAAAAAGGAAAAAAAAAAAAAACAAAAACCAACCAAACAAAAAATAGGAAAGAAGAAGAAAACTAGTATTATTGAGTTTTACATACTCAAACTTTCAAAATGCCATCTGGTTAAACAGCCAAACAGCTAAGTTGTCATTAATACTTCAGTGGAGTTAATTGATGGTTTATTCTTATTTTATAATTTTTATATGGTGATAGATTTTGATTTAGACACATCCTTTTGACATATTGGTACTGTGGTCATTGTCAACGTTTGAATGTATGTCAATTGTTGTAGTGCCATCAAACTTACATATTCTTGATTTTAAGCACTGGTGTATGTAGATCTTTTCTCCTGGAAATATATGAATTGCTTTAGGCTTTTCATCTTTTCTATCTGTTTATTTTTATTTTTATTTGTGAACTTTTGGGAAACACTCTTAAAATTATAGAAAAGTTCCAAGTTATACTACAAATAATTATCCCTCTGAACCATGTGAGAGTAAATTACTGGCATTAGGCCAGCACTCCTGATTACTTTAGTAGGTATTCCCACAAGTCAGAACACTCTACATAACTACAATACAATCTTAATAATCAGTAAGTTAACTTTACTACATCGTATCATTCAATCTTCAGCTTCTTTTGAGCTTTGATTGTCTGTCATGTCCTTTATAGCAGTCGGATCCCATTCAGACCCATGGATTGCATTTAGATGTGTGTCTCTTACACTCCTTCAGTCTGGAACAGTTCCTCAGGTTTCCTTGACTTCATGACTTTGAATCTTTTGAAGAGTAAATTTCAGAGTATAGAATATCTCTCAGTTGTCTTTTCCTGGTGTTTCATTATGATGAGATTTAGATTGTATTATTTTTGGCAAGAGTACCTCAGTGATGATCCTGGGATCTTCTCATTGCATCCTACCATATAACCTATAATTTTCATTTGTCTTATTACTGGTGACATTAGCTTTGACAATTAATGATGGTATCTGCTGGATTTCTTTTCTGCAGTGTTACTTTTTCATCTTGTAATTAATTGATATATTGTGGGGAGGTAATTTAAGACTATGTAAATATCTCTGTTCCTCATAAAATCTTCAATTTATTCATTTACTTAGATCAACATGGTTGCATGGTTTATTTCATGCAAGGGGATATAATTTGTTGATATTTTTAAAAATTTGTTTTTCTTCTTAGACATGTTTTGTTTTGACAATTTCAGACTTAAGGAAAAATTATAAAAATAGTACAAAGAATCCTTGGGTCTCATTCCCCAAATGTTAACATTTTACTGCATTTGCTTTACTTATTCACCCACTTTTCTTCTTCTCTTTCTAAATAAATATAAATTTAGGTACATAATATATATTTCTCTTCCTGAACCATTTGTTAGTCACAGACATGATGCCTCTTTATTTCTAAATACTTTCCTATTTCCTAAAAAGAAGAAATTTTCTTATATAACTATGATTATCATTATCAAAATCAGAAAATTGAGATTGATTCCATATTAATATCTAATTGACAGACCTTATTAAGATTTTGCCAGTTTCCCCCATAATATCCTTTGTAGCCAAAGAAAATCCAAGATGGGGGATTTTCACATTCAATGATGTGCTGGGTCCAATTGTCCTCTTTCTTTGTTCTCCTTTAATCTGGGACTGTTTTTGAGCCTTTCTTTGATTTTCGTAACATTCATGCTTTTGAAGAGTATGGGTCAATTATTTATGGCTTTTCTCTCTGTTTGTGTTCATGTGATGTTTCCTCATTATTAGATTAAGATTATATCATTCAGGCAGGAATGTCACACAGGTGATGCTGACTTCTTCCCAATACAACTTATCTGGAGACTTATGGAGCATATCTGGAGGCTGTCAGTTGGTTTCATTGCTGGACAGTGTTGACTTTGCTTCTTTGGTTAAGGAGTATCTGTCAGGTTTGTCTATGGTAAAGTTACTGTTTACCTTTTGTATTTCACTGATATCTTGTGTGACAATACTTTGTGGCTCTATAAATATCTAGTTACACCTCAAAATTTCACCCACTAGATTTAGTATTGCATTGATGATTTTTTTTTTCTTTTTCTTTGCTGTTCTTTTTTTTTTTTTTTTTTGAGACAGGGTCATGCTCTGTACCCTAGGTTAGAGTGCAGTGGCACAAGCTCAGCTCACTGCAGCCTCAGACTCCCTCCTGGGCCCAAGCGATCCTCTTATTCAGCCTCCCAAACAGCTAGGGTGTTGCTATTTGCCTAGGCTGGTCTCAAGCTCCTGGGCTCAAGGGATCCGCCCAGCCTCAGCTTCCCAAAGTTCTGGAATTACAGGCATGAGCCACCACACCTGGCTGCACTGATGGTTCTTGCTTGAATTTAATTATGATGAGTGATGCTGGCCTGATGGTGGCTGCATGATGATTTCTTATTCTTTCGTACCTTCTACATGGATTAAAAAATGAAACAAAACAAACAGGGGAGAAGGGAAAACATTATTTTGGTGTTCAAATACCCCCAGACTTGGCCAGTGATAGCCATTTCAGGCTGACTTCATGTCCTTTGGATGTTTTGCCATTATTCTTTAAGCGTTTCTTTATTTTATGCCACACAGTCTTCCAAGCTTATCATCTGCTTTCTCTTCCCCAGCCCTGAAATCAGCCATTTTTCTGGCAGACCAGATTTTTTTTAGGGGAGAATGATATTTAGAAACCAAGATCTGGCCACTAGTTGAAGCAGATGTGTATATGGCTGTGCGGGTTCTCATTGCTCACAGGCTTCCTCCTGGAACACAGCAGAGAAATACATGCACATACATAAATACACATACATACATGCTTACATTAATCCAAATTTCAGTATCAAAATATGTTGAAAATCCCAAGTTCTTACTGACACTCTCCATTTCAGTCCAATCCCACATGGTTCATTCTAATGTTTTCCTTTCCTTTCCTCTTGAACATGTGGGGTGTAGGGGCATAGTAGAAAATTCACATATAAATTTGGACTCCCACAAAACTTAACTACTAATAGCCAACTGTTGACCAGAAGCCTTATTCATAACAAACAGTCAATGAACACATATTTTGTAGGTTCAGTGTATTATATACTATATTCTTTTTTTTTTTTTGAGATGGAGTCTCAATCTTGTTGCCCAAGCTGGTGTACAATGGTGCAATCTCAGCTCCCTGCAACCTCTGCCTCCTGGGTTCAAGCCATTCTTCTGCCTTAGCCTCCTGAGTAGCTGGGACTATAGGCATGTGCCACCACAGCTGGCTAATTTTTTGTTATATACTATATTCTTACAAAAATAAGGTGGACAAAAGAAAATGTCACGAAGAAAATTATGAGGAAGATAAAGTGTATTTTCAGTACTGTACTGAATTCATTGGTAACATAAATTTACTTCATATGTTTCTGAGATGAATCATCTATCTGAAATGGCAAGCAAACAAAGATGCAGACCTCAATCTATGATACATATCAAGTATCACGGCTTTCTCTTACAAGGTTATGGTATTTCTCTGCTTCTTGGGAGCACTTTATGCATCGCTAGTGGTACTTTCTTTGGGTTCTGTGGTTCACACTATTTCACTAAACATGAAAAATACAAGAAGTTCTAACTAGAGCTTTCAGATAAGAGAAAGAAATAAGGGGTATCCAACTGGGAAGAAAGAAGTCAAATTATTTTTGTTTGAAGTTGATGTGATCCTATATTTGAGAAACCTAAAGACTCCTTCTAAGAACTGATACACACATTCAGTAAAGTTGCAGGATGAAAACAATCAACATACAAAATCAACAGTGAACAATCTGAAAAAGAAATCAAGAAACTAATGCCATTTACAATAGCTACAAATAAAATAAGATACCTAGGAATGCACTTAACCTAAGAAGTGAAAGATCTCTACAATGAAAACTATAAAACATTGCTGCAAGAAAGTGAAGAGGAGACAAAATTGGAAACACATTCCATTTTCATGGATTGGAAGAATTCATATTGTTAAAATGTCCATACTACCCAAAGCAATCCACAGAGTCAATGCAGTCTCTATCAACATACCAGTGATATTCTTCACAGACGGGAAGATGATTATGTGAACTGTGGTATATCCAGGCAATATATTATTACACTCAATAAAAGTATAATTAACACTATGTGGCAACAGAGAACAACATGTCTTACAATCTTAAGTTTTAACGGAATACACGATTATAGCAAGTAAAAGATACAGGCCAGGGGTGGTGGCTCACACCTGTAATCCCAGCACTTTGGGAGGCTGAGGCGGGTGGATCACCTGAGGTCGGGAGTTCGAGACCAACTTGACCAACATGGAGAAACCCCATCTCTGCTAAAAATACAAAATTAGCCAGGCGTGGTGGCACATGCCTGTAATCCCAGCTGCTCGGGAGGTTGAGGCAGGAGAATTGCTTGAACCCGGGAGGTGGAGGTTGTGGTGAACTGAGATCGATTGTGCCACTGCCCTCCAGCCTGGGCGACAAGAGTGAAACAGTTTCAAAAAAACAAAAAAACAAAAAAAACCTAAAACTAAAAAAGTATACATGGAATGTTTGTAATGCAGAGAAATGATACATGCTTGAGGTGATGTATATACTATTTACTCTGATGTGATTATTATGCTTTGTATGCCTTAAACGTAATCTCTCATGTATATATATATATATATCTACTATGCACCCATAAAAATAATTTTAGAAAATACCCCGAGAGATCACTTTTCACTGTGCAACATGATTTACCAGCGAGTCCAACTGCTCCTGTGGAGATGACGAGCATCACCCAGTGTTTTACGTGGATACTTGCAACACTGGAGCTGACTGCAATAGCAACAGGAGGTGACTATGAAATGGATATAGTAGTAAAGCATGTAATACATTTAATTGTATGTAGTTATGATTTATATTTTATTTTTTAATAAGGGACTTTAATTTTTAGAGCTTTTTTAGGTTCTCAGAACAGAAATTCAAAGGCTCTAGTGTCCTCCAAAAGAATGAGCAAGGCACCTTTAACAGTCCTTGCTCCTGTACCCTGTCAGAAAAGGGAGAAGCTATAGCCAAGTGTCCTGAAGAGGTGGTTCAGCAGTTTGAGAAAAGCAAGATATTTCATATATTCTGTCAGTTCCAGCTGCTAATTACAATTATATGAGGGATCCAGTGTGCAAAGATGTTAAAGAGAGCATTGGGAATTTGGGGAGGATGAAGCCAGAAATGGAACTGATTTCAATAACAACAGGAAAAACAGCTTGTGAAGATTTGACTCCTGGCAAATATTGATACAGAAACATTCCAGAGCCAGTTGGTTTCATCCAGGCTCTCACAACTGCAGCCAAATGAGGGGAAAATGTCATGTTTGTTGAAATAGCCCCTAAGAGAGCCCTCCATAGAAACATCAGGTAAATCACAGGTGAAGAAATCTACATTTTCTCTTTTCTACAACCAAATAAAGAGTATGAGACTGTTTTTGATTTGGTATAAACTGTCTTTGAATATGGACACAACCTTAACTGGCTATGCTTTTGTGAAGGTTTGTAAACAACAGGTTACCTGAGGTATCAACTTGATCACAAGAATCTTAAGACTTATTTAAAGAGTCGTTAGTTGCAGAAAAAAATAGCTTACTCCAGTCATCCTATCATTAGTATTACAAGTGACAACATAGATTTCAGTTGCTTCAGAACTCAGGATACAGCACCCCATGTTTTTGAGCACAAAAACAATGAAACTACTTAGGTTCCTGGTTCCTGTTTTGTGGAGCCTGGTTTGGCTTGTGTGATGGATAGTATAAAACCCAGAGCACCTCTGAGTACATATCAGGTAAGAGTTGCTTTTTTGGCTTCCTGTGTGGTGAATCAAAAGTTTTTAGATGATCTCTAAAGACGCAGTTGGAATCTGGAGAAACAGAAAGGAAATTTAAAATATTTTCTCATTAGTAGTTCATGCAATGCAAGAAGTTAAAAACATTTTTTAAAATCTTTGAGTGAAACAACACACTTTTCTTGGGAGCATTTTTCAAAGGTACAAGTTGACTTTGACCAGTGATGAGGTTGCTGAATAACTCTTTCATGTTGGTTTCCAATATTGTACCATTTTAAAACAGTTAAAAGACATTTCATTTTGCGATGAACTGAAGGAAAGCAGAAAAACAAAGTCAGTGAGGATCTTCAGAGAGACATCTGTGAATATCATGTCCATCTGGTGCCTTTAGATTGTTTCTTGCAAATGGCATTTGTCATGACCATAAGAGACAGAAAGATTGGAGGAAAAGCTGGTTTTCCATCAGAGATAGACAAATTGAGTTTTCAGAAATCAGAAAGGGGAGGTGAATGTATATATAAAGGCCATCAAATGTACAGAAAACTACTTTGAAGTGTGTAGGTTCTTTACAAACAAATATAGTTCAATTTTAGCAAGACTAGAAGACACTGTGTTCATGTATAGTAGACAAACATAATCTGATGATAACTTTCTCCTTGAAAACATGCAGAAACAGATATCAGCTTCAAATGCTTGGGAACCCCAGTGAAGTAGCTGTTACTTGTTCTGGCTGACACATTACATTAGCCCAACAGCTTAAAAATTCTTTGCTTTATGACTCCAAGCGTGTTGGGTTTCAGAAATGGACAATGAGATTTTGAGACGAGAGTATGTGATAAGATGAAAAGTCCTGAAATCCAGGACTTCCATTATGTTTTATTAATGTGCAAAATTCAAAATCTAAATAAAGACATCCCAGGAACACTTCTTCAATAACTGACAAAGTGCTATGAGGCATTGCGTCAATTTATTTTGCCTTTAAAAGACTAAAATGCTGATTGGTGTGTGACAGTGTTCACCTACAGAACAATAAGAAATGTGGATCATCTCAATCCAGGATTTGTTCTGACATGACAAGAGCCTCTTATATAAGTGCAAGTATAGTATAGTGCAAGCCCCTTATACTGCTGCTAACTCTTTCCTGGACATCTTCTGCCGCTATCTCAGGAACTGGGTTTCTGCTGTACAGTCAATTAATTGGGGAGCCTTGAATCTTGAATTACTGCTAAACAAACACCATCTTCCAAGTGTTTTAGCCATCAGAGAAATGCTATTCAAATATCCAAAATCCGTGAATATCTCTAAACATGCTTAATTCTGAATAATTCTCAACAAACTATAGTCAGATGTAATTCAGGTAAATACAGAAAACCTTCCCCAAGTTCCATGTCAGAATTCATTTCTCCAAAGAATCCAAGATGAATTCAGTTTTCTGGAAGATTCTTACATGGCTTTTACTTATTCTTCATCTCGGATATCATGAGATGAGTACCCCACTTCTTTGGCTAATGTCTTCGTGGATAGAAACCTTGAAGACGTTATGATGTTCACATTGCTTGCATCATAAGGCATAGACTCCATGCCAACTATGACAAGTCAAAAGTAAGCTCTTTCATGATCTAAAGGTTCAAGTTCCTCTAATCGGACTGCTTGATAGAGATACAACTCTGCAAACCTTAAAATTGTTTCTGACAGAACAATCAAATATTACCTGAGAGGAGCGGAACAGCCACAACCACATAAAGCTTTTTAAAAAAATTCATGCAGTATGCTGAATCAGAATAAAAACAGGCACAAGATGATAAACAGGATACAGTCTGCCTTCTCTTAAACTTACCTGACGTTTTATATATATATATATAATATATATTGTTTTTCCTGAAAAATTTAGACAACTTTTATTGATATTAAATCATCATTCTAAATTAACAATTCATTTGAATTTATATATGTTAGTGAACATTCCCTATATTAGCTGACTTTATTATCCAAGGCTAAATCAAAAAATCTTTAAATAAATAAAAAATTAGTCTTCACTGATCAAAAAATAAGGTTTGTTAAATTTATCACTCTCCCAATTAGTTTGGTCATTATTGATTTTTTTATCTGGGGAATCTGTTCAGAATTCCACTACAAATAAATACCTTTCCATTGTTTTGTGAGGTAATGGATATTACAGGTAATTTCTGTAATGGATGTGTACTTTTTAATTTTATCCATGAGATAGGGGAAATACTATCATATTTTTTTTTTTTTTTTTTTTTTTTGAGACGGAGTCTCGCTCTGTCGCCCAGGCTGGAGTGCAGTGGCGCGATCTCGGCTCACTGCAAGCTCCGCCTCCGGGGCTTATGCCATTCTCCTGCCTCAGCCTCCCGAGTAGCTGGGACCACAGGCGCCCGCCACCTCGCCCGGCTAGTTTTTTGTATTTTTTAGTAGAGACGGGGTTTCACCGTGTTCGCCAGGATGGTCTCGATCTCCTGACCTCGTGATCCGCCCGTCTCGGCCTCCCAAAGTGCTGGGATTACAGGCTTGAGCCACCGCGCCCGGCCAATACTATCATATTTTAATAGACAGTTTGGCCATTAGACAGATGAAGCAGCTTTTCATTTGTTTATACACAATTTGTCTTTTTCTTCTGTGCAATTCCTCTTAATATTCTTTGCCCATTTTCTCATTGGGTTTTGCAAGTTCTTACTTATTGGAATGAACTCTTTGTATATTCTGAATAGTATCTTTTTATTATATATATATAGTAAACATTTTCTTTCAATCTTTCACTTATTTTTTTAACATTATTTACCAATACATTGCTAACAAAATGATTTGATCATTTTGGTTAGTAACATTTGTCTATCTTTTACTTCATAATATTTGCATTTCATGTCAAGTGTAAAAGGAATAATTTACTGCAAGAATGTAAAAAGTTATATTACTAATTTTATTTTTCTATTGATGTCTTGATGTTTTTTGAAATTTATACTTTTGGTTTTTTCAAGTTCTAAATAATATACAACTTTCTCAAAACAATTCTGTTCTCTACTGATTTCAAAGGCTGCATTTCTCATGTCTTAAATTCTTATATGTAATGTAAGTCATGACTGACTATCATGCTGATGCCATGGGTGTGTTTTGTATCAGCACAGTAGTCTAGGATTATAATGTGTCCCGATGTCCAGTGGGAGCTGACCTCCACTCACTATTGGAGAAAAAAGTAGCTACTATTAGATGGCATCTTTGCTTTATGAACTTTAAAACTACTTTATTAATTCACATACACACTGACATCTGAAATTTCCATCTTTAAATTTTTTTTTTATAATTTCAATAGTTTTGGAGGAATGGGTGGTGTCTGGTTGATGAATAAGCTCTTTGGTGTTGATTTCTGAGATTTTGGTGTACCCATCACCCAAGCAGTGTACACTGCACCCAATGTTAGTCTCTTATCTATCACCCCTCCACCCTTTCCTTTTGAGTCCCGAAAGTCCATTGCGTCATTCTTATGCCTTTGCATCCTCATAGCTTATCTCCTATTTATGAATGAGAACATACGATGTTTGGTTTCCAGACTTCAGCTACTTCACTTACGACGATAGACTCCAATCTCATTCAGGTTGCTATGAATGCCATTATTTCATATCTTTTTATGACTAAGTACTCTTCCATGGTATACCTATATACCACATTTTCTTTATCCACTCGGTGATTGATGAGTGTTTAGGCTGGTTCTATATTTCTGCAATTGCGAATTGCGCTTCTATAAACATGTACGTGCAAGTGTCTTCTTAAATTCTTTTCTTTTGGGTAGATATTCAGTAGTGGGATTGCTGGATCAAATGGTAGTTCTAATTTTAGTTCTTTAAGGAATCGCTACACTGTTTTCTATAGCGGTTGTCCTAGTTTACATTCCCACCAGCAGTGTAAACGTGTTCCCTTTTCACCACATCCACGCCAATATCTACTGTTTTTTTATTTTTAAATTATGGCCATTCTTGCAGGAGTAAAGTGGTATCTCAGTGTGGTTTTGATTTGCATTTCCCTGATAATTAATGATGTTGAGCATTTTTTCATATGTTTGTTGGCCATTTATATATTTTCTTTTGAGTATTTTCTATTCATGTCCTCAGCCCACATTTTAATGGGATTATTTGTTTTTTTCTTGCTGATGTGTTTGAGTTCCTTGTAGATTCTGGATATTAGGTCCTTTGTTGAATGCATAGTTTGTGAATATTTTTGCCCACTCTGTGGGTTGTCTGCTTACTGTACTGAATATTTATTTTGCTGTGCAGAAGCTTTTTAGTTTAATTAAGTCCCATCTATTTACCTCTGTTTTTGTTGCATTTGCTTTCAGATGCTTGGTCTGAACTCTGCCTAAGCCAATGTCTAGAAGAATTTCTCCAATGTTATCTTCTAGAAATTTTATGGTTTCAGGTCTTAGTTTTAAGTATTTGATCCATCTTGAGTTGAGTTTTGTATAAAGTGAGAGATGAGGATCCAGTTTCATTCTTCTACATATGGCTTGCCGATTATCCCAGCACCATTTGTTGAATAGGGTGTCTCTTCCCCACTTTATATTTTAGTTTGCCTTGTAGAAGATCAGTTGGCTGTAAGTAACTGGCTTTATATCTGGGTTCTTTATTCTATTCCTTTGGTCTGTGTGCCTGTTTTTACACCAGTACCATGCTGTTTTTGTAACTATAATCTTGAAGCATAAAGTTGGGTAATGTGATGCCTTCAGATTTGTTGTTTTTACTTAGTCTAGCTTTAGCTATGTGGGCTCTTTTTTGGTTCTGTATGATTTTTAAGATTTTTTTTTTTAGTTCTGTGAAGAATGATGATGGCATTTTGATGGGAATTTCACTGAATTTATTGATGGTTTTTGGCAGTATGGTTATTTTCACAATATTGATTATATCCATCCATGGACATGGGATGTGTTTCCATTTTTTTATGTCATCTGTAATTTCTTTTGGCAGTGTTTTGTAGTTTTCCTTGTAGAGGTCGTTCATCTTGGTTAGGTATAATCCCAAGTATTTTATTTATTTATTTATTTATTTATTTATTTATTTATTTATTTGCAGCTGTTTTAAAAGGGGTTGAGTTCTTTATTTGATTCTCAGCTTGGTCACTGTTGGTATATAGCAGTGTTACTGATTTGTGTACATTGGTTTTGTATCCTGAAACTTTACTGTATTCATTTATCAGTTCTAGGAGATTTTTGGATGAGTCTTTAGGGTTTTCTAGGTATATGATCATATCATTGGTGAGCGGCAACAGTTTGACTTCCTCTTTACTGGTATGGAAGCCCTTTGTTTCTTTTTCGTGTCTGATATTTCTGGCTAGGACTTCCAGTACTACATTGAATAGAAGTGGTGAAAACTGGCATTGTTATCTTGTTCCAATTCTCAGGGGGAATGATTTCAGCATTTCCCTACTCACTATAATGTTGACTATGGGTTTGTCATAGATGGCATTTATTACCTTAAAGTATGTCTCTTCTATACTGATTTCGCTAAGGGTTTTAATCATAAAGGTATGCTGGATTTTGTCAAATGTTTTTTCTGCCTCTATTGAGGTGATCATGTGATTTTTGTTATTAATTCTCTTTATGTGGTGTACTACATTTTTTGACTTGCATAAGGTAAACCAACTCTGCACCCCTGATATAAAACCCACTTGATCATGGTGTATTATCTCTGATACGCTAATGAATTCAGTTAGCTAGTATTTTGTTAGGGATTTTTGCATCTATGTTCATCAGGTATTTCATTATATATTTTCCTTTTTTTGTTATGTCCCTTCCTGTTTTTGGTATTAGGGTGATACTAGCCTCATAGAATGATTTAGGGAGGATTCCCTCTTTCTCCCTCTTTTGGAATACTTTCAATAGGATTGGTATCTCTTCTTCATTGAATGTCTGATAAAATTCAGCTGTGAATCCATCTGGTCCTGGGCTTTTTTTGTTGGCAATTTTTTAATTTCTGTTTCAATCTTGCTACTTGTTATTGGTCTGTTCAGAGTTTTTATTTCCTCCTGGTTTAATCTGGGAGTGTTGTATATTTCCAGGAATCTATCCATCTCCCCTAGGTTCTCTAGTTTGTGCGCATGAAGGTATTCGCAGTAGCTTTGAATGATTTCTCGGGTATTGGTCGTAAATCTTCCATTTCATTTCTAATTGAGCTTCTTTGGATCTTCTTCCTTCTTTTCTTTGTTGCTCTCACTAATGGTCTATGGAGTTTGTTTACCTTTTCAAAGAACCAGCTTTTTGTTTCATTTATCTTTTGTGTTTTTTCATTTTGTTTTGTTTCAATTTCATTGAGTTTTGTTCTGCTTTTCGTTATTTCTTTTCTTCTGCTGGGTTTGCCTTTTGTTTGTTCTTGTTTCTCTAGTTCCTTGAGGTATGAGCTTAGATTGTCTATTGTGCACTTTCAGACATTTTGATGTAGACATTTAATACCATGAACTTTCCTCTTAGCACCACCTTTGCTGCATCCTAGAGGTTTTGATAGGTTATGTCACTATTGTTGTTCAATTAAAACAATTTTTAAATTTCCCTGATAATCTGATGACTGTGTGCCTAGGTGGTGATCTTTTTTGTGATCAATTTCCAGGGTGTTCTTGGAGTTTCTCGTATTTGGATATCTAGATCTCTAGCAAGACCAGGGAAGTTTTCCTCTATTATTTTCTCAAATACATTTTCCAAACTTTTAAATTTCTCTCCTTCCTCAGGAACACAAACATTCTTATGTTTGGTTGTTTAACATAATTTCACATTTCTTGGAGGTTTGTTTGTTTATTTTAATTCTTTTTTTCTTTGTCTTTGTCAGATTAGGGTAATTTGGAAACCTTTTCTTCAAACTCTGAGTTTCTTTCTTTTATTTCTTTGAATTCTCTTCTTGAAACTTTCCACTGTATTTTGCTTTTCTGTAAGTGTGTCTTTCATTTCCAAAAGTTGTGATTGTCTTTTCTACCTGATATCTATTTCTCTGGAGATTCTTTCAACCACATGCTGTACTGTTTTTAGTTGCTTTATTTTTTAATTTTTTGTTGTCATAGGTTTTTGGGGAACAGGTGGTATTTGGTTACATAAGTTCTTTAGTGGTGATTTGGGAGGTTTTGTTGCACCCATCACCTGAGCAGTATACTGAACCCAATTTGTAGTCTTTTATCCCTTACCTTCTCACCATTTCCCCCGAGTCCCCAAAGTTCATTGTGTCGTTCTTATGCCTTTGTATCCTCATAGCTTAATTCCCACTTATAAGTGACAGCATAGATGTTTGGTTTTCCATTTCTGAATTACTTCACTTAGAATAATAGTCTCCAATCCAATCCAGGTTGCTGCAAATGCCATTACTTCATTCCTTTTTGTGACTGAGTAGTATTCTATCATATCTGTATACCACAGTTTCTTTATCCATTCATTGATTGCTGGGCATTTCGGTTGGTTCCATATTTTTGCAATTGCAAATTGTGCTGCTATCAACATGTGTGTGCAAAATCTTTTTCATAAATGACTTCTTTTCCTCTAGGTAGATATCCAGTAATGGGATTGCTGGATCAAATGATAGTTCTACTTTTAGTTCTTTAAGAAATCTCTACACTGTTTTCCATAGTGGTTGTACTAGTTTAGATTCTCACCAGTAGTATAGAAGTATTCCCTTTTTACTGCATCCATGCCAACACCTACTATTATTTAATTTTTCTATTATGGCCATTCTTGCAGGAGTAAGGTGGTATCACATTGTGGTTTTGATTTGCATTTCCCTGATCATTAGTGATGCTGAGCATTTTTTCATATGTTTGTTGCCATTTGTATATCTTCTTTTGAAAATTGTCTGTTCATGTCCTTAGCCCACTGTTTGATGGGATTGTTTGGTTTTATCTTGTTAATTTCTTTGAGTTCATACAGGATTCTGGATATTAGTCCTTTGTCAGATGGGTAGATTGTGAAGATTTTCTCCCACTCTGTGGGTTGTCTGTTTACTCTGCTGACTGTTCCTTTTGCTGGGCAAATACTCTTTAGTTTAATTAAGTCCTACCTATTTATCTTTGTTTTTATTCCATTTGATTTTGGGTTATTGCTCACAAAATCCTTGCCTAAGCCAATGTCTAGAAAGAGTTTTCAGATGTTATCTTCTAGAATTTTTACAGTTTCAGGTTTTAGAGTTAAGTCCTTGATACATCTTGAGTTGATTTTTGTATAAGGTGAGAGGTGGGGATCCAGGTGCACTCTCCTACGTGTGGCTTGCCAATTATCCCAGCACTGTTTGTTGAATAGGGTATCCTTTCCCCACTTTATGTTTTTGTTTGCTTTGTCAAAGATCAGTTGGCGGTAAGTATTTTGCTTTATTTCTGGGTTCTTTATTTGTTCCATTGTTCTATATGCCTATTTTTGTATGCATACCATGCTGTTTTGGTGACTATGGCCTTTAGTGTAGTTTGAAATCAGGTAATGTGATGCCTCCCAATTTGTTCTTTTTGCTTAGTCTTGCTTTGGCTGTATGGGTTTTTTTTTTTTTTTTTGTCCCATACAAACTTTGGGATTGTTTATTCTGGTTCTCTGAAAAATGATGGTGGTATTTTGAAGGGAATTGCACAGAATTCATAGATGGCTTTTGGCAGTATGGTCATTTTCACAATATTAATTCTACCCATCCATGCACATGGGATGTGTTTCCATTTGTTTGTGTCATCTATGATTTATTTCAACAGTGTTTTGTGGTTTTCCTTGTAGAGGCCTTTCACCCCTTGGTTAGGTATATTTCTAAGTATTGTTGTTGTTTTTTTTTTTGTTTTTGTTTTTTGCAGCTTCTGTGAAAGGGGTTGAGTTCTTTATTTGATTCTCAGCTTGGTCACTGTTGGTGTATAGTAGAGCTACTGACTTGTGCACATTGATTTTATATCCTGAAGCTTTGCTGAATTTGCCATGTCTAAGGTCGACCATATGGCTCTCACCTTCACATGTCTAAGGTTGACCAGATGGCTATTGCCTTGCCATGTCTAAGGCAACCAGATGGCTCTTGCCTTCCTATGTCTAAGGTCAACCAGTTGACGTTGCTTTGTTCTGAGTAAGATAGATCAGATGGCTCTTGCCTTTGTAAGTCTAAGGCTGACCAGATGGCTCTCCCCTTGCCATGTCTAGGATGGACCAGATGGCTCTTACTTTGCCATGTCTAAGGTTAACCAGATGGCTATTGCCTTCCCATGTCTAAGATCGATGAGATGGCTCTCGCCTTCCCATGTCTAAGGTGGACCAGATGGCTGTCACCTTCCCATATCTGAGGTCGACCAGATGGCTCTCGACTTGCCATGTCTAAGGTCAATGAGGTGGCTGTCACCTTCCCATGTCTAAGGTCAACCAGATGGTTCTTCCCTTCCCATGTCTAAGGTTGACCAGATGACTCTTGCCTTGCCATGTCTAAGGTCAACCAGATCGCCTTTGCCTTGCCATGTCTAAGGTCAACCAGATGGCTCTTGCCTTCCCATATCTAAGGTTGACCATGTGGCTCTCGCCTTGCCATGTCTAAGGTTGACAAGATGGCTCTCGCCTTCACATGTCTAAAGTTGACCAGAAAGCTCTCACCTTGCCATGTCTAAGGCCGACCAGATGGTTCTTGCTTTCCCATGTCTAAGATTGACCAAATGACTTTCACCTTCCCATATCTGTCAACCAGATGGCACTCGCCTTGCCAGGGTGATATGATCATATACCTAGAAGACTGTAAAGACTCTTCCAAAAAGCTCCTACAACTGATAAATGAACTCGGCAAAGTTTGTACTGATTTGTGTACATTGATTTTGTATCCTGAAACTTTGCTGAATTCATTTATCAGTTCTAGAAGCTTTTTGGAGGAGTCTTCAGGGTTTTCTAGGTATACAGTTATATCTTTGGCAAGCAACAACACTTTGGCTTCCTCTTTACTGATAATGGATACCCTTTGTTTCTTTCTTTTGTCTGATTGCTCTGGATAGGACTTCCAGTACTATGCTGAATAGTAAGAGTGGGCATCCTTGTCTTGTTCCAGTTCTCAGAGGGAATGCTTTCAGCTTTTCCCCATTCAGTATAATGTTGGGTGTGGCTTTGTGTGTTTTGCAGTTCTTGTAGTGCTGGCTTGGTAGTGGTGAATTTTCTCAGCATTTGTTTGTCTGAAAAAGACTATATCTTTCCTTCATTTATGAAGCTACAAGGTGAGAGCCATCTGATCCCACTTAGACATGGCAAGGTAATAGCCATCTTGTCCACCTTAGACATGGCAAGGCAAGAGTCATCTGGTCCACCTCATACAAAATTCTTGGCTGATAATTGTTTTGTTTAAGGAAGCTGAAGATAGGGCCCCAGTGACTTCTGGCTTGTAGGGTTTCTGCTGAGAAATCTGTTAATCTGATAGATTTTTCTTTATAGGTTACCTGGTGCTTTTGCCTTACAGCTCTTAGGATTATTTCCTTCATCTTGACTTTAGATAACCTGATGACAGTGTGCTTAGGTGATGATCTTTTTGTGATGAATTTCCCAGATGTCCTTTTGGCTTATTTTATTTGAATGTATAGGCCTCTAGCAAGGCTGGAGAAGTGTTCCTTGATTATTTCCCAGAATATGTTTTCCAAACTTGTAGGTTTCTGTTCTTTCTCAGGAACGCCAATCATTCTTAGGTTTGGTCACTTAACATAATCCCAAACTTCTTGGAGGCTTTGATCAGTTTTTCTTATTCTTTTTTCATTGTCTTGGTTGAGTTGAGTTAATTCAATAACTTTGTCTTTGAGCTCTGAAATTCTTTCTTCTGCTTGTTTGATTCTATTGCTGAGAGTTTCCAGAACATTTTTCATTTCTCAAAGTGTATCCTTTATTTCCTGAAGCTGTGATTGTCTTTTATTTATGCTATCTATTTCACTGAAGATATCTCCCCTCATTTCTTGTATCATTTTTTGGATATCCTTAAATTGGACTTCACCTTTCTCTGGTGCCTCCTTAATTAGCTTAATAACTGAACTTCTGAATTCTTTTCAGTTAAATCAGGGATTTCTTCTTGGTTTGGATCCATTGCTGTTGAGCTAGTGTGATTTTTTGGAGGTGTTAAAGAACCTTGTTTTGTCATATTACCAGAATTGTTTATCTGTTTCCTTCTCATTTGGGTAGGCTATGTCAGAGGGAAGATCTAGGGCTCAAGGCTGCTGTTCAGATTCTTTTGTCTCACAGGCTATTCCTGTGATGTAGTACTCTCTCTTTTTTCCTAGGGATGTGGCTTCCTGAGAGCGGAGCTGTAGTGATTGTTATCTCTCTTCTGGATCTAGCCACCCAACAGGGCTGCCAGGCTCCAGGCTAGTACTGGGGGGTGTCTGCACGGAGTCCTGTGATGTAGACTGTCTGCAGGTGTCTCAGCCATGGATACCAGCACCTGCTCTGGTGAAGGTGGCAGGGGAGTGAAATGGACTCTGTGAGGGTCCTTAGTTTTAGTTGTTTAATGCACTGTTTTTGTGCTGGTTGGCCTCTTGCCAGTAGGTGACGCTTTCAAGAGAGCAACAGTTGTGATAGTATAAGGAGAATAGACAGCGGGTGGGGCCCTAGAACTCCCAAGTACATGTCTTTTGTCTTCAGCTACCAGGGTAGGTAGGGAAGGACAATCGGGTGGGGGCAGGGCTAGGCATGTCTGAGCTCAGATTCTCCTTGGGCAGGTCTTGCTGCAGCTGCTCTGGGAGATGAAGATGTGGTTCCCAGGTCAATGGAGTTATGTTCCTAGGAGGATTGCTGCCTTTGCTGTGTCATGCAGGTTGTCAGGGAAGCTGGGGAAAGCTGGCAGTCACAGGCCTCACCCATCTCCCATGCAACCCAAAAGGTCTCACTCCCACTGTGCACCCCCACCAACAGCTCTAAGTCTGTTTTCAGGAAGTGAGTGAGCAAGGCTGAGAACTTGCCCCAGGCTACCAGCCTCCCAGGTGCAAAAGCAAGCAGGGCTTTCATGCTTTCCCACCTGTTGAGTCTACACACAGGATTCATGCCCTCCCCCAGGTTTTGGCTAGGAGACTTCACATTCAGTTGGAATTGTTACAACGTTCAGCTGGAGCTTTCCTTCTCACTGTGGTGTTTTCCCAGTACCTCTGGCAGCTCTCCCCAAGGTCACCTGTGAGACAGGTATTAAATAGCTTCCCAGGGGACCCAGAGAGCCCACAGGGCTTTTTCTGCTGCTTCCTTTACCCCTGTGTTTTGCTCAGATCTCTAAATTGACTCAGCTTCAAGTAAGATTGGATCCTTCTCCTATGATCTAGACCTTCAGGTTTCCCAATGAGGGTATGCATTCAGGGGCAGATGCTCCCCATTTCTCACTTTCACAACTTGGGCACTCACAGTATTTGGGCTGTTTCCCTGGTCCTGTAGGAGCAATCCACTTCTTCAGAAGGTCTGTGGGTTTTCTTGACTTTCGTGAATTATTCCTGCAGTAGTTCTGGAGCAAAAATTCATGATGCATGTTTCCACACACTGCTGTCTTCGTCTGAGTGGGAGCTGGAATCTAGTCCTGCTTCCCATCTGCCATTTTTCCCCTCAGAACTTGTTTTTAAAATTTAAATTGGTTTTCACCTTTCTCTGGTGCCTCCTTGAGTAGCTTAATAATTAACTTTCTGAATTCTTTTTCTGGTAATTCAGAGATTTCATCTTGGTTTGCGTCCATTGCTGGAGAGCTACTGTGATGTTTTTGGGGTGTTACAGAACCTTGATTTGTCATATTACCAGAATTACTTTTCTGATTTCTTTTTATTTGGGTAGACTGTTTCAGTGAAAAGATCTGGAACTCAAGGGCAGTTGTTCAGGGTTTTTTCCCCACGAGGTGATCCCTTGATGTGGTATTCTCCTTTATCTAGGGATGGAGCTTCCTGAGAGCCAGACTTCAGTGATTGTTATTGCCCTTCTGGGTCTAGCTACCCAGCAGTGCTACCATCCTCCAGAGTGGTACTGGGGATGTCTGCAGAGTCCTGTGATGTGATTTGTCTTCGGGTCTCCCACCCGTGGATACCAGCACCTGCTTCAGTGGAGGTGGCAGGGAAGTGAAGTGGACTCTGTGGGAGTCCTTGGTTGTAGTTTTGTTTAGTGCACTGGCTTTCTTGAATGCTAGTTGTGCTAGGAGTGAAGCTGATTGGGGACACAGCTCTGGTTATCTTCTTTGGAGCAGGATTGTTCTGGTATGAGTTGCTGTAATAGCTTGAGTTGGTTGGCCTTCAGCCGGCAGGTGGCACTTGCAAGACAGCACCAGCTGCGGTAGGAGAAGGGGGATGTAAGCTTGCCCTAGATTGGCCAGGATAAATACTTGGGTTTCTCAGGTGATGGGTGGGGCCATTGAGCTCCCAAGAGTTTCTGTCATTTGTCTTTGGCTATCGGGACGGGTAGAGAAAAACCATCAGGTGAGGACACAGGTAGGTGGGTCTGAGCTCAGACTCTCCTTGGATGGTGCTTGCTGCAGCCACTGTGGCATATGGGGTAGTGGTTCCCAGGCCAGTGGAGTTATGTTATTAGGTGGATTATGGCTGCTTCTACTACATCATAAAGGTTGCCTGGAAGTGGAGGAAAGCTGGTTCGCCCAGCTCCCACACAGCCAGCAAGGCCATCTCACTCTCGCTGTGCCCCAGTCACAGCACTGAGTTTACATCCAGGCAGCTGGCAAGCAGGGCTGAAATCCTGCCCCAGGCTATAAGCCTCCTCACTGAGAAAGAAAGCATGGCTCCCAGGCCTCACCTCTCTCCATCTGCCTGCACCTTTGGCTGCAACTTCTGTGCTGGTATCTGTACTTCCCATTGGCTCCCCCACCCCAATTCTGCTCAAGAAAATTTTTGCTCAGTGGAAATTATTATCAGGTTCAACTAGGAGTGTCCTTCACTCTGTGCCCCTCCCTAGTTTTGCTGGCTGCCGTCCCCAAGGACCCCTGTGAGACATGGCCAGGAATGGCTTCCCTGGTCTTGAGCTGGAGACAGTGAGTGCCTACAGGGCTCTCCCTGCTGCTTCTTCTACTTGTATATTTCACTTAGCTACCTAAATCCATTTCAGCTATAGGTAAGGTCAGATCCTTCTCTCATGACCTGGATTTTCAGGTTCCCCCATGGGGATGTGTGTTCAGAGGCTGACTTTTCCCCATCTCACACTTTGGGAGCTCACAGGTTCTCAGCTGTCTCTTGGAGTTTGAGGCAGCAAGATGCTGCTTTCAAAGGGTCTGTGAATTCTTTTCTGGAGTTGTTCTTGAGCCAAAGTTCACAGTGTGATTCTGCACACACTGTTCTGTCCATCCAGGTGGAAGCTGCAGGTTGGTCCTGTCTCCAGTCCACCCTTTTCCTCTGACTCCCTGAAATTTCCGTCTTTTTAGATAGAAATTTCGGGACTAAGATTATCTCCTTTTTTTTTTTTTTTTGATGTTTCACACTCAGGATTTAGATTTAGATTTTTCATAAAAGATTTGCAGTTTGCTTAAATGAGTGCATCTTATTTATTTTTAGTCCATTTCTATAAATTTAATAACTTTTTCCTATTGTGATTGTAATCTACTTTTCTTTTGTGATTTGTTATGGCAAAGTAAGGAAAGCTATTGATATTTTGAATACTTACTTTATCTGCAGTCATGGTCATGTTAGTCTTTTTGTATGAGTTTAAAAATGCTCCATCTTTTTCTATGCTCTTAAAATTAAAGTAACATATGATTTCTTTCTTGAACTCTGGTAGAACTCACGAATAAAATGGATTACTTGAAGTTCCTTTTTAGGATACATCTTAAATTTTTAAAAGAAAAAAGAAGAGTTTTTATGATACTTTTAAGCTTATTAAATTTGGAAAATGCCAAAACACATCTAATTATTTTCTTATTCGTTCAATTTATAAGGCAAAAGGGCAAAATTTTGTGCCACCTGGTGGTCATTTCAGCAAATCCAATGATAATATAAGCATAAAAAACATTTGGGTGATTTTATTATTGAAAATTTAGGGCCAAATACAGGAAACACAAAGTTAAGAATAATTGTTAGGTGAAGCAGTCATGATGTAAGTCATAGTTGCATAAACAAAATACAGTTATTATAAGTAATATTTCAAAATAATCAGTAGCAGTGATCTTTATCTATTCATTTTAGAAAGTAAAAGTAAAGTAAAAAGAAATATTTGTCAAAACCATGTAAGAGTTTATCATAAATCAAGAGAGTTGCCATACTATTTTGTTGTTAAGTGGGAAACTCTTTGAGCACATAATAGTTTGGTCACTAAAGAAAATCCCAAGTCTACATCTACTCATTTTATGTATACTCGATATAATAATTTTTAGTTAAGGTTTTATAAATCAGCCTATTAGAAATGAATAAAAATCACTAACATTGAGTTTACCATAATATTTCTTCTTCATCTACACAGGCATTACAAAATTTATTTTAATAGACTATTATATGTGTTCAGACATATATAAACTCATAAGAATGTAAGTGGATAATGAATTTAAAAGTTGAACTTTAATTTTAAGATATGATTCATCTTACCTGAATTTAAGTAAAAATACATTGTTATGTTTAAATTACTCCCTTTAGTAAACCATCTTCTCTTACCATTACCTTTGACTGTTTACATATTAAAGTTTTGTAATTAGTATACAACTATAGTCTTAATTATTTCTGTATTACCACCTTTATTTAAAATAGCTAACTCTTGTTTTCTTCAGACATGGAGAAAACTTGAAAGAAGACAGGAATCCGAGGACTGCCTAGATGATATTTTACAAGTACACACTTTAGATTACCTTACTGATGTTAAGATAACAAAACAAATATGTATTAAAAATCAGCCAAAACTTTGGACATTCTGCTAATATGTAAATCATTTGATAATGCATAAGAATAGGAAAAAATTGAAATGTGTTTATGACTAAAGTTTTATATTTGTAGTTATGTTAAAATATACTATTAAATATGTTAAAATTATTTCAATTATTTCATTTTTTCCCCTTTGAGAGGTAAAGCCTAATGCTTCTCCCCTTGAATATGGGCTAGACTTATGAGCACATTTCTAATGAACAGAGAAAGTGGATGTGACAGTGTGTGTCTTGGAAGACTAGATAATATCAGAGATGAACGTAATGGTGAAAAAAATAAAAGAAGAAAGCTAGGTAATACAAGGCACCATTGTTTCCTCCTCTTCCTCCTCCTCCACCTCTTTAACTCTCTCTCCCTCTCTCTCTCTGATCAACAGCTCTAGCAAAAGCCACCTGCTGTGTGGTGAGGACTTTCAGGCAGCTTTGTGGGGCGCTACATGTGGCAAGGAACTGACAGGCCTTCAGCCAAAGGCACATGACTGAGTCATCTTGGAAGTGAACCTTCCACCTATGAGATGACTCTAGTCCTGGCTGACATCTTGACTGCAACCTGCAAGCCTTTAGGAGGGCTCCAGAAACCAGCAGTAACCCAGGCAAGTGCCAAACCAAGAACAGCTGCATTCGAATGGATGAGAAAAGATGTTGTATTTTACCCATGATATAGCCCTTTTCTCAAGTGGGCATAGTTTGGTTTGATCAGGAGAAAATGTTTAACTCTTGGCTTCTCCCTCAGGAATAGAAGTTAAGAAGGGAACCTAAGGCTAACATTCTGGCTTTTCAGGGGGCTACCTGAGGGACCGAACTGCGTGTTGTATGACGTGGAGTGCTGACAGAAAATCCCCCTACTTTTAATAACTTGGGGCCATGGAGAACAAAGGCGAGTTCAGTATCTTGTCGCGGTACCAGAGAGCCTGTAGTAGTGCAGGCAGGCACCAGAAGGAGCAAGAGATTATGAGATTCTGAAAAAGTGGCAAACCTCTGGAACTAGAAAATGACATGCACAAGCCCAGAGAAGATGTGTCCCCACAAAGGTTAGAGAGGCCCCCAGAATATCTAGCAAGGCCCATTGGTGCAATTCTGCCCCGTATGAAGCCGGGGAATGAATCTCCAGAAACTGACCCTAATGTCCATGGAGAACGTGAACAGGTGATGTAGTGATGTTTTGTTTCTGACAATAGTAATCTGTGTCCTCTCTCTTTTTTTCTAAGTTAGCTCATTGGTTTTCTTGACCTTTTCAAATACCTAGCTTTGGTTTTCTCTCTTGATTTCCTGTTTTGAATTGTAATGAGTCTCTTCTAAATTTAATTATTTCTTTTCTTCTGCTTGCTTTAAATGTTATTTGCTCTTCTTTTCCCTTTTTGTGCTGTGGAAGTTTAGATTATTGGTGTTAAAACTTTCTTCTTTAATATATGCATTCATTGGTATACATTTCTCATGAGGTACTGCTTTTTCTACCTCCTACAATTTTTGAAAAGTTGTGTTTTCATTTTCATTAAATTTTCTTTTGAGATTTCTTCTTTCACCCACGTGTTGTTAGAAGTGTGCTCCTTAATTCCCAAGTATTTGGGGATTTTCAGCTACCTTCCTTTTATCGATTTCTAGTTTAATTCTGTTGAGATTTTTGTTTTTGTTTTAGTGATATCATCCTAATATTTTGACTTTTGGTTTAGTGATATCATCCTAATATTTTGATTTATCCACAATACATGCATGAGTCTCAAAATATCAATACTACTACATATAATTACTATGAACAGTTTAGACATTTTCTCCAAATTGTTTTGTGTTTAAATAAAAGCACGAGGAATAGCCCCTCTGTGAGAACTTATGACACCAAGTGGATATGAGTTTATTTTATTTTCAAGTTTTAGAGATTACTCTTTTAGATTTAATTTTGTCTTGTGATTATGCGGAATATTTACATAATGTCAAAATCAATCTGTAGAACAAGTATATTCAAAGTAGTCTAACTTGTAACCTCTATCTCTTGTACCCTATTTCTTTTTCTTAATTTAGTTTTTGTGGGTACATAGTAGGTGTATGTATTTATGGACTGCAGGAGATACGTTGATAGAAGCATACAATGCATTGTAATCATATCAGGCTAAATTCATCACCTCAAGCATTTATCATTTCTTTGTGTTATAAACATTCCAATTACACTCTTTCAGTTATTTTTAAATGTACTATAAATCATTGTTGACTATAGTTATCCTGTTGTGCTATAAAGCAGATCTTATTCTATGTAACTATATTTTTATACCCATTAACCATCCTCACTTCTCCCTGACCCCCAATCCCCTTCCCAGCCTCTGATAACCATCATTCTACGCTCTACCTCCACGAGTACAAGTGTTTTAATGTTTAGCTCTCACAAATGAATGACAGCATGATAAATGTGTCTTTCTGTGCCTGGCTTATTTCATTTAACATAATGTCCTTCAGTTCCATCTGTATTGTTGCAAATCACAGAAACTCATTCTTCTTATGGCTGAATAGTAGTTCATTAGTGTATGTGTACCACATTTCAAAAATCCATTCATCTGTTGATGGGCACTTAGATTGCTTCCACATCTTAGCTATTGTGAATAATGCTGCAATAAACATAAATGTGCACATTTCTCTTTGATATACTGATTTCTTTTCTTTGGAGTATATACCTAGCAGTGTGATTGCTGGATCATATGGTAGTTCTAGTCTTAGGGTTTTTTTAGGAACCTCCACACTATTATCCATGGTAGTTGTACTCATCTACATTCCCACTAACAGTGTATGAGGATTCCATTTTCTCCACATCTTCACCCCACAGCACAGCCTCCACTGCCCAGCCTGAGCATTTTACCAAAGGCCTGGGAGCAGTTTGGACCCTTGGAGGGTCGTTGTTCAACCCCAAGGGGCCAAACACAAAACTGCAGGCTTTGTCTCAATGCCCCAGGAGTCAAGCACACTGTGTAGGGGTATTGGGCTGAGATCTGTGGCCTGAGCGCAAGCACGGGAGAAGCCCCCACTCTCAGAACACTGAGAAGACTATGGTATGAGTTCCTGTGCTGGCGTGGCAGCTGGGCGTCCCTCCCTTTGCAACACTGGTCCAGAGAGGTTGTAGCCTGTTAGCCAGATGCAGCTTCTTCTCCAGGGAGCTCAGTGGCCCAGAACACAGGGAACAGCCCTGCATTCTGGGCACAGAAGGCTTGAAATGACCAGTGTCTCTTAGTTTCCACAGCCATGGAAATAGGTGATGTCTAAACTCCCTTGACTTTACATTCTATGTAATATATCATAGAGAAGGGACCATGATATAAAGACAGCAAAGATCTGCTCTGTATGGCATTCATTAAGATGGGGATGGGCCCGGCATGGTGGCTCACACCTGTAATCCCAACACTTTGGGAGGCCAAGACGGGTAGATCACTTGAGGTCAAGAGTTCGAGACCAGCCTGGCCAACATGGTGAAACCCCGTCTCTACTAAAAATACAAAAAATTAGCCAAGTGTGGTGGCGCAAGCCAGTCATCCCAGCTATTCAGGAGGCTGAGGCACGAGAATTGCATGAACTTGGGAGGCAGAGCTTACAGTGAGCCAAGATCATGCCACCGTACTCCAGCCTGGGCGACAGAGTAAGACTCTGTCTCAAAAAAAAAAAAAGATGGGGTCTTGAACTAGTGGACGTTTACAATCAACAGGAAAACACAAATTAGTAAAACTACCAGACTCATTTAAAGTGCTATCATCCCACAGTGGAAAAGCCGTTTACTTCTCCCTTTCAGTCAGAACAGGTACTCTTCTTTTGAACATCTGAGGTGTGCGCAGATAGATGTGTTTCAGTTTCTCTGGGCGGAGAACAGGCTTTCCGTGGACAGGAACAAAGCTAGGTCTGAGTCCTGAGGATAGTTTGCAGGCATCAAGAGTGTGGATGGCAGAATGTGGTCCCAGTATGGAAGAACAGCCAGGCCATCGCAGGGCTGCAGTGAGGGCCATCGGGGCCTTTTGGAGGCCAGAAAAATGGTCACAAGTGTTGAAGGCTACTGAGTCTTGAGTAAGTCTATGCTGGCTGTTCACAACTAAATCCAAAAAACAAACAAACAAACAAAGAAAACATTCACACATCTGAAGAATGCCTGAATTAAAAACATACTTTAAAAAATATTTTCCCTGTGGTCTCCTTGATAAGTATGAGAAGTATGGGAAAAAAAGGAAGCTGGCTTGATGAACACTTCTGGACTCCAAAGAAGATGACAGGCAAAAGAATACATAAAATTAGATAAAATTAAATAAATAAACACATGAACCCCATGTCTAAAGTGGACTGTTGGACACTGCCTGCCCAGGTGGATGGACGATCCCAGTGTGAAAACTAGTGCCTACCTTGTGTGGTGAGGTGGCTTCAGCACGATGCATGTGTGTTGTGCACATGAAAGCCTTAGAGATACAAAGAGCCCTGAGGCCACAGGCCAAACATCTGGCCTGAGGCCTGGACCTCTGCAAACTTTCTGGCCAGACTTTGGGTCCCCTCCTGTAACTGAAGTGAGAACAAAAGGCCGCTGGAGTTCTTCCCGGCAAGTTCTGTGTGACCGTATTCCCCTGGCAAAGAGCAGGCCAGCAATTTCAAACAGACCAAGCCAAAGGGCTAACATTCCTCGGTGGGAAAGCTGTCCACCTATCCTGAACCTGTAAGTCAGGAGAGGGGGTTTTCTACTGGACACCAATGGTGGGGCAGACAGTGGAGAGGCAGCAAGGCTTGGTCTGAGTCCTCAGGGTATGTTGGGGACATTGCAAGTGTGGGAGACAGAACCTGATACTGGGAAGGTAGGCCAGCCAGGCCATGGAGATCTGCACTGAGGGTTACTGGGGCCTTTAGGGTCAGAAAAATGGGCCCAGATGCTGATGTCTACCCAGTCTTGAGTAAGCCTGTTCTGGCCATTTGTAGCCAAATCTACACAAACCTACAGACAGACCTGAAGACCACCCAGATAGAATATACCTGGGGAGCTAGGTTCCTTGGGCCTCTTTTTAAAATATAATCTTTTATCTTTTATTTTCCTTTCAGTGGTACATGTGCAGGTTGGTTCTACAGATAAATTCTGTGTTGAGGGATTTGATGTACAGATTATTTTGTCACCTAGGTAATAAGCATAGAATTTGATAGGTAGATTTTCAATCCTTATCCTCATGTCAGCCTCCAGCCTCAAGTAGGCCCTGGTGTCTATTGTTCCTTTCTTTTTGTCCATGTGTACTAAGTGTTTAGCCCCCACTTAGAGGTAAGAACATGCAATGTTTGGTTTTCTTCTCCTGTGTTAGTTCACTGAGAATAATGGTCTCCATCTTCATCCATGTTGCTGTGAAGAGCATTAGCTCATTCTTTGTAATGGCTGGAAGGATTTTGTGGTGTATGTGTACCACATTTTCTTTATCTACTCTGCCACTGATGGGCATTTAGATTGATTTTCTGTCTTTGCTATTGTGAATAGTGCTGCAAGGAATATACACATACATGTGTCTTTATGGTAGAACAATTTATTTTCTTTTGGGTATATACCTAGTAATGAGATTGCTGGGCCAAATGGTAGTTCTAAGTTCTTTGAGAAATCACCAAACTGCTTTTCACTGTGGCTGAACTAACTTACATTCTCACAAGTAGTATATAAGCATTCCCTTTTTTCTGTAGCCTCACCAGAACCTGTTACATTTTTTACTTTTCAATGATAGCCATTCTGACACATGTGAGATGGTATCTCACAGTGGTTTTGATATGCATTTCCCTGATAATTAGTGATGTTGAATATTTTTTCATCCATTTGTTAGCCATTTGTGCATGTTCTTTTGACAAATGTCTCTTTGGATCCTTGATTTAATCTTTAATTAGATTATTTGTTTTGTATTATTGTTTGAGATTCTTGTATATTCTGGATATTAGTCCCTTGTTGGATGACTCATTCAAAAACACTTATACCTATTCCTCAGATTGCCTCTTCACTCTGTTGGTTGCTTCCTTTGTTTGCAGGTTTTTATTTCACTGTAGTCTCAATGGTCTATTTGGGGGGTTTTGCCTATGCTTTTGAAGTCTTAGCCATAAAACCATTGCCTAGACCAATGTTGTGAAGCATTTATCCTGAGTTTTCTTCTAGTAATTTTATAATGTTGAATGCACCCATTCGGAGTGCATTTTGTATATGGTGAGAGGTAAGGACCCAGTTTCATTATTCTGCCTATGGATATCCAGTTTTCCCAGCACCATTTATTGAAAATGGTGTTCTTTCCTCAGTATATCTTCTTGGTGCCTTTGTTGAAAATCAGTTGGCTGTAAATATGTGGATTTATTTCTTAGTTTTCAGTTCTGTTTCACTGATGTATCTGTTTTCATATCAACACTATGCTATTTTGAGTATATGGCCTCTTAACATATTTCAAAGTCAGGTAATGTGATTTCTTCAGCTTCTTTCTTTTTGCTCAGGAGCGGTTTGGCTATTCAGAATCATTTTTAGGTTCCATGCAAATTTTAGGATGTTTTTTTCCATTACTGAGAAAAACAACATTATTCTGATAAGGATTGTATTGAATCTGTAGATTGCTTTGGGTTGTATGGTTATTTTAACAATATGATTTGTTCCAATTCATGGCCATGGGATGTCTGTCCATTTGTTTGTATCTTTTCCAATTTCTTTTATTAGTATTGTTTAGTGGTCCCCGTAGAGGTCTTTCTCCTCCTTGGTTAAATTTATTACTAGCTATTTGATCTATTTGTTGGTATTTTAAGTGGGAGTGCTTTCTTGGTAGTTTGGCTAGTTCATTATTGGCGTATAGAAACACTATTGATTTTTGTATGCTGATTTAGTATTCTGCAACTTTGCTAATTTGTATATCTATTCTAAATCTTTTTTGGAAGCATCCTTAGGTTTATTTTTCTGTAAGATGAGGTCATCTACGAAGAGGGACCATTTGACTTCCTTTTTTTCCAATGTGGATGCGCTTTATTTCTTTCTCTCGCCCACCTGCTCTGGCTAGGACTTCTAGTACTGTGTTGAATACGAATGGTGAAAGTGGGTATCCTTGTCTTGTTCCAGTTTTTAGAAGAAAGGCTTTCAGCTTTTCTCTATTCAGTATGATGTAAGCTGTGGCTTTGTCATACAAGACCTTTATTATGTTGAGGGATGTTCCCTTGTATGCCTGATTTGTGAGAGTTTTTCTCATGAGAGTATGTTGCATCTCATCACATGCTTTTCTGCATTTGTTGAGATACTTCTATGTGTTTTCCCTTTTATTCTGTTAATGAGATTTAGCAGATGTATTGATTTGAATATATTGAGCCATCCTTACATCCCAGGAAGAAGTCCCAACTTATCATGGTATATTAATTTTTTTGCGTTATTGGATTCGGTTTGCTAGTATTTTGTGGAGGGTTTTTACATCTATGTTCACCAGGGATATTGGCCTGTAGTTTTCTTTCTTTTTTTTTTATTTTTATTTTTTATGTGTTCTTGTCTAGTCTTAGCGTCAGGGTAAAGCTGACCTTACAGAATAAACTAGGAAGATTTTGGAATACTTTGAGAAGAATTGGTATTAGTTTTCAATGTAAGTAATTAGTAGAATTTGGCAGTAAAGACATCTGGTTTGGGACTTTTTTGTGAACTTATTACTGGTTCAAGCTTGTTACCTGTTATTACTCTGTCCAGGTCTTCTAGATTTTCCTTGTCAAATCCTGTAAGTTACATGTGCCCAGGAATTTATCAGTTTCCTCTAGGTTTTCCAATTTGTTGTCATATAGTTTTTCATAAATGTCTCTAATAATCATTTCTATTTCTGTGGTACCAGTTGCAAAATCTCCTGTTTTGTTTCTGGTTTTATTTACCTGGGTCTCTTCTCTGTTTTTCTTGTTTAGCGTAAGTAGCAGTTTACTAGTTTTCTTTATCTTTTGAAAAACCATTCATTTGGTTGATCCTTTGTATTTTTTGTTTGCCTCTATTTCATTCTGTTCTGCTCTTATCTTTACTATGTCTTTCCTTCTACAAATTTTGAATTCGCTTTGTTCTTGCTTTTCTTTTTTTTTTCTTTTTATTCTTTTTTTTTTTTTGAGACAGAGTTTCGCTCTTGTTGCCCAGGCTGGAGTACAATGGCACGATCTCAGCTCACTGCAACCTCTGCCTCCCGTGTTCAAGTGATTCTCCTGCCTCAGCTTCCCAAGTAGCTGGGATTACAGGCATGGACCACCACGCCCAGCTAATTTTGTAGTTTTAGTAGAGACAGGGTTTCTCCATGTTGGTCAAGCTGGTCTCGTACTCCCAACCTCAGGTGATCCGCCCGCCTCGGCATCCCAAAGTGCTGGGATTACAGGCATGAGGCTTTTCTAGTTTCTTTAGGTGAATCATTAGGTTGTTTATTTGGAGTCTTTTTAGCTTTTTGATATAGGTGTTTGTTGATATAAATTTTCCTCTTAACACTGCTCTTGCTGTATCCCATAGGTTTTGGTATTTTGTGTTTCATTTTTATTTGCTTGCATTGAAGACTTTTTTTATTTTCTTCTTAATTTCTTCATTGAACGAGTATTGATTCATGAAAATGTTTAATTTCCATGTAACTGTACAGTTTCTAAAGTTGCTCTTGTTGTTGATATCTGTAATTCTCTTGTGGTCTGAGAAGCTACTCTATACGATTTTGAGGTTTTAAAATTTGTAGAGCCCTTACTATGGCCTAACATACGGTCCGTCACAGAGACGGGGTTTTACCATATTGGCCAGGCTGGTCTCGAACTCCTGACCTCAGGTGATCCACCTGCCTAGGCCTCCCAAGGTGCTGGGATTAAAGGTGTGAGCCACTGTGCCCGGCCCACTTGTTTATTACATAAATAAAACGTGGAGTGCCTTGTGATAGCCACTGTTCTAGGTGCTGGCAGTGTAGTCAAGTAGGTAGTTGGATTTATACCTAGGATTTAGAGCAACTGTCCTGGCTGGATTTATTAACATGATATTTTAAAGTCAAAGGACCAAACCTTGAACCCTAGAGTTCTCTAGTGCGTAGAGATTGGGAAGATCAGAAGAACTCAATTAGCAACTGAGAAGGGAGCATTCATTCATTGGAATAGGGGCAAGAACCATCACACGGTGTCCTGGAAGCAAGGGAGGAGAGTATTTCAGGGAGGAAGCATTAGCATTAGCATTGATTGTAATTCATATCTATCCTTTTTTCTTTTTTTTTTTTTTTTTTGAGATGGAGTTTCAGTCTTGTTGCCCAGGCTGGAGTGCAGTGGCGTGATCTCGGCTCACCACAACCTCCACCTCCCGGGTTCAAGTGATTCTCCTGCCTCAGCCTCCCAAATAGCTGGGACTATAGGCACACGCCACCATGCCCAGCTAATGTTTGTATTTTTAGTAGAGACAGGGTTTCACTGTGTTGGCCAGGTTGGTCTTGAACTCCTGACCTTGTGATCCACCTGCCTCGGCCTCCCAAAGTCAGGCGTGAGCCACCACACCTGGCCTAATTAATATCTATTCTTATTTCCTTCACAATGCTATTTCTGTTTTCTTTTCTTTTTTTTTTTTTTGAGACAGGATCTGGCTCTGTTGCCCAGACTACAGTGCAATGGCCTGATGATGGCTCACTGCAGCTTCTACCTCCTGGTTTCAAGGGATCCTTCCACCTCAGCACCCCTCAAGTAGCTGGGACTACAGATGTGGGCCACCATGTCTCTCTAATTTTTTAATATTTTTATAAAGACAGAGTTTCATTATGTTGCTCAGGGTGGTCTCAAACTCTTGGGCTCAAGTGATCTGCCCGCATTGGCCTCTCAAAGTGTTGGGTTTACAGGTGTGAGGCACTGCACCCGGCCACAGTGCCATTTTTTAAAGGGTTCCTGTGGCCGGGCGCGGTGACTCATGCCTGTAATCCCAGCACTTTGGGACGCCGAGGTGGGCAGATCACGAGGTCAGGAGATCGAGACCTTCCTGGCTAACACGGTGAAACCCCATCTCTACTAAAAAGATGAAAAAAAATTAGCTGAGCATGGTGGCGGGAGCCTGTAGTCCCAGCTGTAATTATGCCACTGTATTCCAGCCTGGGTGATAGAATGATACCTTGTCTCAAAAAAAAAAAAAAAAAAAAAAAAGCTGTTTACCTTTTCTGTACCTTTTTTACTTTCTACATGAATATATATGTAAATATCTGCCTTATATTTTTAATGGCCATATGATATTCTTTTATATGGGTATAATTAGTTTAGTTCATCCTCTTTTGATGACAATTTCTCTTTTCAGTTTGTTTTTAAAAGCAGTGCTGCAAAGAATATATATGCATGTATCAGAAAATTTTTGTAAAAAAATTTTTTTTTTTTTTTTTGAGATGGAGTTTCACTCCTGTTGCCCAGGCTGGAGTACAACGGCGATATCTCGGCTCACTGCAACCTTCCACCTCCTGGGTTCAAGCGATTCTTCTGCCTCAGTCTCCTGAGTAGCTGGGATTACAGGCATGCATCACCACACCTGGCTAATTTTGTATTTTTAGTAGAGACGGGGTTTCTCCATGTTGGTTAGGCTGGTCTCGAACTCCTGACCTCAGGTGATCCACCCGCCTCAGCTTCCCAAAGTGTTGGGATTACAGGCATGAGCCACCACACCCAGCTGTAAATGTTGATTCTTATTGAACACACAGGTACCTTATAATAATAATTGTTTCATTTATACTTTACTGATATTTAGTCCTTTCTAGATTAAAATCCCATTACACTAAAAAAAAAAGTTTTTTTTTTTGTTTGTTTTTGTTTTTTTGAGGTGGAGTCTCACTCTGTTGCCCAGGCTGGTGTTCAGTGGCACAATCTCAGCTCAGTGGTACAACCGCCGCCTCCCGGCTTAAAGTGATTCTTCTCCCTCAGGCATGAGCCACCATACCCGGCTAATTTTTGTATTTTTAGTAGGCAAAGGGCTTCATCACGTTGGTCAGGCTGGTCTTGAACTCCTGGCCTCAAGTGATCTGCCTGTCTCAGCCTCCCAAAGTGCCAGGATTACAGGAATGAGCCACTATGCCTGGCTCCATGACTTTTATCTTTTTTAACTTTTATTTATTTATTTATTTATTTAGAGACGGAGTCTCACTCTGTTGCCCAGGCTGGAGTGCAATGGTGCAATCTCTGCTTACTGCAACCTCTGCCTCTGCATTTCAAGCAATTCTCCTGCCTCAGCCTCCTGAGTGGCTGGGATTACAAGTGCGCGCCACCACGCTTGGCTAATTTTTTGTATTTTTTTTTTTTTGAGGAAAAAAGATTAATTCAGTGTCATAAATCCAGACATATCAGAGGCAAAATAAAAACTGAAAGAAAAAGAAAGAGGAGACTAGTATTTTCAGAAAATAGAATTGTTAGATCAAAAGTTATACATTCAGTTTTCATAACTTGTGCAATATTAAATTGAGAAAACACTTTCTCACAGTCTAGCAAATCAAAATTTTAATTTGTTTATATTCCTTTTTTCTGTATCTGATACATTGAAATTATAGCATATGTTTTCATGTAATTTTATCATTAAATTTGTTAGGACAGCATTTTAATTAATTAATTAATTAATTAATTTGAGACAATCTTGCTCTGTCACCCAGGCTGGATTGCGTTGGCACAATCTCTGCTCACTGCAACCTCTGCCTCCCCGGTTCAAGCGATTCATCTGCCTCAGCCTCTTTGACTAGCTGGGACTACAGGCGTGTGCCACCACGCCCGACTTATTTTTGTAGTTTTAGTAGAGACAGTGTTTTGCCATGTTGGCCAGGCTGGTCTCAAGTGATCCACCCACCTCGGCCTCCCAAAGTGCATAGCGGGCGAAATTTGGTAGGTAGACATGGCACATATGGGATTTTTTGTTTGATGAGAAGAAGAATTGGGACAAATGCTGGCTTTTTAAGATTATTATTACATGTTTGAAAGAGTACAGATGGATAATCTGGTAGAGAAAAGATTCGTGTGTACAGATGGATATAGGGATTTAGGAAAAGTTAGTAATTGGCAAGAATATATATATATATATATTTTTTGAGACGGAGTCTTGCTCTGTTGCCCAGACTGGAGTGCAATGGTGCGATAACGTCTCACTGCAACCTCCGCCTCCTGGGTTCGGAGGCCGAGGCAGCCTCCCACTTTGGTAAGCCACTGTGCCCAGCCAGGAAAGCATTTCAAAGTGTTATTTGGTTTAGTAAGTAATAAGTAATACTGTAGATGATGCCTTCATGTCTGTGGATGGCTTTGTTTTATTTTATTAAGAAAAATTCCTGAGTGTAATTTCCCGGATCAAAAGATAAAGACATCTCTAATTACGTACTTTTTACAGTTTTTTCCCCTAGAAAGATATGATCATGCCAGTGTACAGATGTATAAGCTTTAGTGAAATTTCAGGAACTTTGGGTATTAGGAACTTTAAATAATATGTAATTTAGTAAGCATAAAATGGTAGTTTTAAGTTTATAGTTCTTTTAAGTATTAGGTAATTGTGCTTATTTGAGAATTTGATTGTTGGAACCTTTGAGCTAATCATACTAATGTTACGGGTAAGGTAATAAGATCTGAGGTTAAAAGCAGCTTTGTTAAATTGCATAGCCTGTCAGTCCTGGCTGCTGGGGAGGCTGAGATGGGAATATCGCTTGAGCCCAGGAGTTTGAGGCTGTAGTGAGCGCCCATCATGCCACTGCACTCCAGCCTGGGTGCCAGAGTGAGACCCTGTCTTTGAGAGGAAAACAAAAAGATATTTACGTTTTTTTTTGTTTTTTTTTTTTGAGACGGAGTTTCACTCCTGTTGCCCAGGCTGGAGTGCAATGGCTGATGGCTCACCACAACTTCCGCCTCCTGGCTTCAAGCGATTCTTCCACCTAAACCTCCTGAGTAGCTCTGATTACAGGCGTGCGCCACCACGTGCAGCTAATTTTTGTGTTTTTAGTAGAGACGGGGTTTCTCCATGTTGGTCAGGCTGGCCTGGAACCTCCGACCTCAGGTGATCCGCCTGCCTTAGCCTTCCAAAGTGCTGGGATTACAAGCATGAGCCACTGCACCCAGTCAGGTATTTAAGTAATTCTTTTTTTTATTTTTTGAGACGGAGTCTTGCTCTGTAGCCCGGGCTGGAGTGCAGTGGCCGGATCTCAGCTCACTGCAAGCTCCGCCTCCCGGGTTTATGCCATTCTCCTGCCTCAGCCTCCCCAGTAGCTGGGACTACAGGCGCCCTCCACCTCACCGCGCCCGCCACCTCACCCGGCTAGTTTTTTGTTTTTTGTATTTTTTTTTTTTTTTTTTTGAGACGGAGTCTCGCTCTGTCGCCCAGGCGGGAGTGCAGTGGCCGGATCTCAGCTCACTGCAAGCTCCGCCTCCCGGGTTTACGCCATTCTCCTGCCTCAGCCTCCCGAGTAGCTGGGACTACAGGCGCCCGCCACCTCGCCCGGCTAGTTTTTTGTATTTTTTAGTAGAGACGGGGTTTCACCGGGTTAGCCAGGATGGTCTCAATCTCCTGACCTCGTGATCCGCCCGTCTCGGCCTCCAAAAGTGCTGGGATTACAGGCTTGAGCCACCGCGCCCGGCCGTATTTAAGTAATTCAAATGAGCATTTAAGGTTAAGAAATTACGTTATAAAAGTTCAAAATAACTGCAGTCATGTTTAACATTTTTAAGATCGTTGAGTGTTTTCTCTATGGGCCTATTATGAGACCTACCTGGTCCCTGTCTCATACCAAAACAGACTTTTCTTAGCAACATCCCCAAATGCATATTTTTAAGTTTTCTAGTTGAGTCTGATCAACTAGGTTTGGCATAATTTTTAGAAAGAGCTTTGGAATAAGGAGAGGTTTGGCCTGGCATCCCAGTTAATCATGTAATAGCTGGGGCAAATTTATAATCTATCTGAATCCTTTTTTTTTTGCATAATTTATAAATGTCTGTTTTTAATCTGTAAAATGGGGAGAATAATATGTACCTTGTTATGGTTATGATGCCTGTCTTGCTATTATTATGAAGTTTGGGTTATTGGTACCTTAGATTAACTTTAGCTATAGTATTATATAAGTCAACTGTTGAGTATAGTGATTTGTTAAGAAACATTCAATTAAGGTACTTTGTTCACTTTAAACATTTCAGATATAAAGAGAAAAGGAAAATAAAAGCAACCAGTAATTGTGCCATCCAGAGTATTTTAACATGTTATTATTTTAAAATATATGCATGTATACATACATAATTTTGTACAAAATCACAGACAAAGATTTTTAGCTTTGGAGATTTTTAACATGGAAAGTTTATACACTACTTCTCAGATGTGCAATACAAATGTAGTTTTCATTATCTTACTCTGGAACCCCCCCATTCTTGATATGGCAGGGATTGGTGATGGTGGAAATGTTTTTTTGGTGTTGAAAAGTCTTGTTTATATCAGCATTTATCTTTGCTTTCTTCTTTGAAGAATTCTCTCCTCACTCCTCTTCTTCATAAGACATTGGCTTAGTGAGGGAGGAATTTCATGCTAATTGTGTTGCGAGGGAGGTTCCTTGGGTTTTATGTCATGACTCCTGTTTGGTCTGGTTCTTAAGTACTCTCTGCTGGTGTCTCTGAAGGCATGTGTTTGGGCTTTGCATTTGCTGCTGAAAACAATTACAATTTGTTATTTTGTTTTATTTTAGAGACAGTTCTGCTATGCAACCCAAGCTGGAGTGCAGTGACGCAATCTTGGCTCACTGCAACCTTCGCCTCCTGGGCTCAAGAGATTCTCCTGCACTTTAGCTGCCCAAGTAGCTGGGAATACAGGCGTAGTCCGCTATGCTCGGCCAATTATTATTTTATTTATTTATATATTTATTTATTTAGAGACAGAGTCTCACTCTGTCGGACAGGCTGGAGTGCAGTGGTGTGATCTTGGCTCACTGCAATCTCTGCCTCCCATATTCAAGTGATTCTCCTGTCTCAATCTCCTGAGTAGCTGGAATTAAGGCATGCACCTCCATACCCAGCTAATTTTTGTATTTTTAGTAGAGATGGGGTTTCGCCATGTTGGCCAGCCTAGTCTCGAACCCCCCACCTCAGGTGATACACCTGCCTTGGCCTCCCAAAGTGTTAGGATTACAGCTGTGAGGCACCACATCTGGCCCTAATTTTTGTGTTTTTTGTAGACAGGGTTTCACCGTGTTACTCAGGCTGGTCTCGAACTCCTCAGCCGAAGTGATCTGCCTACCTCGGCCTCCCAAAGTGCTGGGATTACAGGCACAAGCCAGCCTATTTTAGTTTCTTGACATAAAGATGAATTTTTATTCATTTATTTGTATTTTTTGAGATGGAGTCAACTCACTCTGTTGCATTTGCTCTGTTGCATTTTATTTTAGAGACAGTTCTGCTATGCAACCCACTGTGTTGCCCACCTGGGCCTCCCAAAGTGTTGGGATATAGGCGTGAGCCACCGCGCCCAGCCAAGAGTTTATTATGCTTTTTTCCCCCAACAAGAATGAACTTGTTTTTGTGATGGAGTCTTGCTCTGTCATTCAGGCTGGAGTGCAGTGGCACAATCTCGACTCACTGCATCCTCCATCTCCCGGGTTCAAGGCTCAGCCTTCTGAGTAGCTGGGACTACAGGCACGTGCCACCATGCCCAACTAATTTTTGCAGTTTTGGTAGCATTGGGGTTTTGCCTTGTTAGCCAGGCTGGTCTCGAGCTCCTGGCCTCGAGTGATCCGCCTCTCTTGGCCTCCCAAAGTATTGGAATTACAGGCGTGGGCCTCCGCACCTGGCCAAGAATGAACTTGAATGCTCTTTTTTATATACATGAAGATACGTGCTCAGAAAGGATATTTATTTGATTAATTATCCAGCTTACAATTTATTATAAAATGAGTAATATACCAATATATTGCCAGTGATAGAGAACTTCTATGCTTATTGGTATAAAAATATAGAAAGGGGAACTAAAAATATTAATGTGCAGTCATTATTTTATAGAACTAATGAGGCGTCAAGAAGAACTCAGACGCTTGGAAGAACTCTGAAACCAAGAGTTGCAAAAACAGAAGCAAATACAACTGAGGTAAAAGAAGATCAGTGTAAGAAACATGAATTGTACGTCTTATTAATAAAAATGCCCCACCACCTGTTACAAGTTGTATAAGTTGAGTATCATGGGAAAAATAGAAAAATTGCCCATTTTAACCACACACAGTGAATTACTTCATAATGTAGCATAATTCTTTGCTATTGTTAGTATTTTTTAACTGGTTAAGGGCACTTTGAAGTTAAGCAAGGGTTTTAGGTATTATTATATGTAATTTATTGTAAGAATATGCTGTGAATATCAACTTTTCCGGAGATGGATATATTTGCATTGTTCTTAGTTTTTATTTTTTTATGTTTATAACTCTACTATGAATATCTTTATGTATCTTTATGCTTCTGATAATGTTTAAACAAGATTTCTGAGGCTGGGAGTGATGGCTCATGCCTGTAATTCCAGCACTTTGGGAGGCTGAGGTGGGCAGATCACATGAGGTCAGGAGTTCGAGACCAGCCTGGCCAACATGGTGAAACCCTGTCTCTACTAAAACTAAAAAATTAGCCAGCTGTGGTGGCACACGCCTGTAATCTTGTTTACTCAGGAGGCTGAGGCAGGAGAATCACTTGAACCCAGGAGGCGGAGGTTGCAGTGATCTGAGATCTTGCCACTGTACTCCAGAGCTACAGAGCGAGACTCCATCTCAAAAAAAAAAAATTTCTGGAAGTTGACTCTGTGCTAAAAGGGGTTATGGGCATTTAAAATCTCAGTACATAATAGATAATCATGATGGTCAGCTTAAAATCTTTTAGGTTTCAGTAAGGATGTCTGGGAGAATGGTTAGTTCAAGATGTATAAACCCACACTGACAGCTTACCTTGTGCCTGTGGTATTTAATTGCAAAATATAATGGTATAAACATTACTCTTAAAAGGTTCAAAAATCATACTAGTTAGGAAATATTATGAACAAAGCTGTGATAGTTGAAGCAAAGTTAGAAATCTGTTTTTGAAAATAATATTTGTTTTAAAAATATAAAGTGCTTGTGGTAAGAAAATAAGGTATTCATGGGGAAGTAAAAGTAAAGAAAAAAGTGAAAAACCGTGAACAAATTTGAAGTTTCTCTGGTCAGCAAATAGGTGATATTCTGTATATTTTGATGTATTTTTTTCAAACTTTGTACCCGAGTTTATCAATTTATAAATATTTCTATATGATTTTGCTCTACCCAATTCATTCTTAAATCAAATTCCCTGGACAGACAGCATTAGCATTTCACTTAGGGAACTGTTAGGAATGTAGTCTCAAGCCTACCTGCAGAACTACTGAATGAGAAACAACAGTGGTGAGGCCCAGCCACCTGGAATCCTCCAGCATTCAGATATATCTGAAAGCTTAAGAACCACTGTTTTTTACAACTCTCAACATCATGAATGTGCCTTCCTCAGGAACCTTTTTAAAAACTTCTTTCTTTTTTTTTTTTTTTGGAGACGGAGTCTCACTCTGTCACCCAGGCTGGAGTGCAGTGGCGCAATCTCAGCTCACTGCAACCTCTGCCTCCTGGGTTCACGCCATTCTCCTGCCTTAGCCTTCCAAGTAGCTAGGACTACAGGCGCCCGCCACCATGCCTGGCTAATTTTTTGTATTTTTAATAGAGATGGAGTTTTACCATGTTAGCCAGGATGGTCTCAATCTCCTGACCTCGTGATCTGTCCGCCTCAGCCTCCCAAAGTGCTGGTATTACAGGCGTGGCCCACCATGCCCACCAAAACTTCTTTCTTTTTCCTTGTTATATAGACATGTTCGAATCTCTTCTACCATTTTTTTTTTTTTTTTTTTTTTTTTTTTCTGGAGACAGAGTTTTGCTTTTGTTGCCCAGGCTGGAGTACAGTGGTACGATCTTGGCTCACTGTAACCTCTGCCTCCTGGGTTCAAGTGATTCTCCTGCCTCAGCCTCCTGAGTAGCTGGGATTTTAGGCATGCACCACCATGCCCACTTAATTTTGTATTTTCAGTAAAGATAGGGCTTCACCATGTTGGCCAGGCTGGTCTTGAACTTCCAACCTCAGGTGATCTACCTGCCTCAGCCTCCCAAAGTGCTGAGATTACAGGCATGAGTCACCACGCCCGGCCAGTTCTTTTCTACTTTTAACAAAGACAAGGAAACCTCCTCTCCCCTAACATAAAGTCTTACCTGAATCCAGCTTTTTCTTCTTAAAACTTAGAGATGACAGCTAGACTTTTTGAAATTGTACCCACCCCTCATGTAAGCAAAATATAAATCATTAAGCCAAACAGAATATGAAGGGTGGATTCCAAAATAGGATACAAAAATACAACAAATTAACCTAATTGTCTTACAAATGAATAACATCATCACATTGAAAGGGGATAGGGAAGAGGCTGGGCACGGTGGCTCACGTCTGTAATCCCAGCACTTTGGGAGGCCGAGGCGGGCAGATCATGAGCTCAAGAGATTGAGACCATTCTGGCCAACATGGTGAAACCCCATCTCTACTAAAAATACAAAACAAATTAGCTGGGTGTGGTTTCATGTGCCTGTAGTCCCAGCACATGCAGGAGGCTGAGGCAGGAGAATCGCTTTAACCCGGGAGGCGGAGGTTGCAGTGAGCCGAGATCTCGCCACTGCACTCCAGCCTGGATGACGGAGCTAGACTCTGTCTCAAAAAAAAAAAAAAAAAAAGAAAGAAAGGGGATAGGGAAGGAAACAAGGAACCTAAATAACTGGAAAATAGAATCTTGACTGGATATCATAATACTAATGATAAAAACATACATAAATTCTGTAAGCTAGTTAGGCGTATGGGCTAGTAGTTCTGAAACTACTTTGTGTGTATACTTTTTACATGAACAGATTAGTACGTACAGTCTTTTGTATCTGTGGGTTCTACATCTATGGATTCAGCCAACTGTGGATTGATAATATCTGGGGGAAAACTGTGTATATACTAAACATGAACAGACTTTTTAAACTTGTCATTCTCTCAACAGTGCAGTATAACAACTATTTACATAGCCTTTACATTGTATTATGTATTATAAGTAATCTAGAGATGCTTTTAAGTGTGTAGGAGGACTTTTTTTTTACTTGTCATTCTCTGTAAACAGTGCAGTATAACAACTGTTTACATAGTCTTTACATTGTATTAGGTATTATAAGTAGAGATGCTTTTAAGTGTGTAGGAGGATATGCATAGGTTATATGTGAATACTACACCATATGTCAGAGACTTGAGCATCAGTGGATTCTGATATTTGGGAGAGGTTCTGGAACCAATCCCCTGCACATACCAAGGTATGACTGTATATTGGGGATAATGAGACTCAGGTTTCTCATTATTAGAGAAAGATGAACGGCTAAAATTAAAATCCTGCATGAGTGTGATTTGAATCAGAAGTATGAACTCTGTGGTGTTTAATATTGACAAATACATACAGAAATATGGATGTGTGTTTATGTATGGGTTAATATATCTACATATACTGTATTTTATTTTTAATTTTTTTTTAAATATTTCTTTTAAGAGACAAGGTCTTGTCCTGTCACTCAGGCTGAAGTGCAGTGTCGCAATCATAGCTGACTGTAACCTCGAACTCCTGACCTCAAACAATCCTGCCTCAGCCTCCCAAGTAGCTGGGACTATAGGTGTGCACCACCACACCCAGCTAATTTTTTAATTTTTATTTTTTTGCAGAGATGGGATTATGCTATGTTGCTTAGGCTGGTATCAAACTCCTGGCCTCAAGTGATCCTTCCCGCCTCAGCCTCCCAAAGCACTGATATTACAGGCATGTGCCACCATGCCTGCCCCATGTGCTGTATTTTGTGGCTTTTTCTACTGAGAGGCCCTAGAAGCAGTGATGCGTTAGTAACAATGAACACCGCTGGTGCCTCGATTTTTAATAATAATTGTTACAGACAAGCTTTTTTGATGGATGCCAAAGTTGGTGGGCAGAAACTTCAGAAACAGGGTTTTTGCATAGTCGCAAATTTGTATTAAGTACAAATGGAAAAAATATTAAAGTAGAGAAACCCAGTAGACACCACCATAACCAAACACTAAATTTCATATCACCTGTAATAAGACAGTTGACATCAGGAGCCCCTTGATACAATTCACTGAGTGGGATATAACATTATTTCTGTGATATTTTTACCAGATACATATAATCATTCCAGTCATGAGAAAATATCAGACAAACCCAAATTCAAGGACATTCTACAAAATAATCATCGGTTCTCTTTAATAGTGTCAGGTTCATGAAAGATAGAAAGACTGAACTGTTACAGACTGGTGGAGACTAAGGAGAAATAACAACTAAATGCAATGTGGGATTCTGGATAAGTTCTTGGAACAGAAGAAAGGTGTTAGTGGGCCTGTAGTCCCAGCTCCTTAGGAGGCTGAGGTGGGCGGATGGCTTGAACCCAGGAGTTCTGGGCTGTAATGCACTATGTCGATTGGATGTCTGCATTAAGTTTGGCACCAATTTGGTGACCTTCTGGTAGCAGGGGACTACCAGGTTGCCTCAGGAGGGGTGAACCGGCCCAGGTCAGAAATGGAGTAGGTAAAAACTCCGTGCTGATTAGTAGTGGGATAGTGCATGTGAATAGCCACTACACTCCAGCCTGGGAAACATGGCAAGAACCTGTCTCGTAAAACAAATAAACAAACACAAAGGAAAAACATAGTAAGGCCCTGTCTCTTTAAAAAAAAAAAAGATTAGTGGGGAAAGTGGTGAAATTTTAATAATGTCTGTAGTTAATTATAATATTGTGCCAGTATTCATTCCTGGTTTTCATAATTTTATACTATGGTTATACAAGGGGTTAATATTAGGGGAAGCTCGTGAGGCATGTAGAGGATAGGTTGCTGATTTAACCCTAGGCTGAGATATGGAATGCTTATTGCATACTTGGTAATTTTTTATTGCATGATTTTTTTATTATGTAATCTCAGTATACCAGGGCATCAGATTCAATTTAAAATTCAATTAACTGACAATATTTCCATATGAGGTGATAATTTGATGAGTAACCTTTGTGTTTGGCTAAATTCTAGTAAATACAGGCAGTGATAAATCTGTTACCATCTTAGTCTTGCCTGGTGGCTGGGGAGTTTCTTTTGAAATTAACTGTAAGAATCTTGATTTAAGACGTGTGAACAACTTGCCTTAAAATTGAGTAGTTTTGCAGTATGTATAAAGGAAAGAAAAAAGATTATGTCTAGGGACTCATATATATTTGCAAGATGGAGCAAATGAAGAAAATTGTCACAATTAAACTGAAGAGATTTATCTGGCTGAGGCTGCTACGAGGTAAGATAGCTTTAATTGTTAACAAGCCAAATAATCTGAGCTCTCTGCCTTTGCGTTTTACTTTAGTTGGAAGATAGAAAACTTGGCCTAGGACAGTACATTTTGAGAGAAATGTATTTGGAGTATACAAGTTTCTGGTTTTACTTTCAATGATATAAATAAATTATTTAGTTTTTCATAGGTAACTTAATTCTTCAGAGGTTGTGGCAGGTACTGAAGGAAGACCAGGATGAAGGGCTTACAGGAACTGGTTCAGCCTGTGATTTGACCACTTAGTAGTTATTCCTTTGTTTTGTTCATTCACTTATTCCTCCATTCCTTCTCTTTCTCTCTTTCTACCCATTTACTCACCTACCCACTTCCTTTTTTTTTTTATTTGTTTTTTTCTTGAGACAGAGTTTCGTTCTTGTCACCCAGGCTGGAGTGCGGTGGCACGATCTCTGCTCACTGCAACCTCTGCTTCTTGGGTCCAAGTGATTCTCCTGCTTCAGCCTCCGAGTAGCTGGGATTACAGGCGCCCACCACCATGCCTGGCTAATTTTTGTATTTTTAGTAGAGATGTGGCTTTACCATGTTGGCCAAGTTGGTCTCAAACCCTTGACCTCAGATGATCAGCCCACCTTGGCCTCCCAAAGTGCTGGGATTACGGGCGTGAGCCACCGCACCCGGCCCCACTTCCTTCCTTTCTTTTCTCTTTTTTTTTGAGACGGAGTCTCACTCTGTCACCCAGACTGGACTGCAGTGGCGCCATCTCAGTTCCCTGCAGTCTCCGCTTCCCACGTTCAAGCAATTCTCCTGCCTCAGCCTCCTCAGTAGCTGGAATTACAGGTGCCCACCACCACGCCGGCTAATTTTTGTTGTTGTTGTTGTTGTTGTTTTTGAGAAGGAGTCTTTCTGTGTCGCCCAGGCTTGAGTGCAGTGGCGTAATCTCGGCTCACTGCAACCTCTGCCTCCCAGGTTCAAGAGATTCTCCTGCCTTACCCTCCCAAGTAGCTGGGATTACAGGCGCCTGCCACCACGCCTGACTAATTTTTGTATTTTTAGTAGAGACGGGGTTTCACCATGTTGGCCAGGCTGGTCTTGAACTCCTGACCTCAGGTGATCCGCCTGCCTTGGCCTCCCAAAGTGCTGGGATTACAGGCGTGAGCCAGTGCGCTTGGCCCCCACTTCCTTTCTTAAGTCATTTAGCAAATTATTATAACGCCCTTCTTATGTCTTGGACTCTGTGTCGGATGTGGAGCCATAGTGCCGAACAATAACAGCGAGGAAGTTTTATCCAGTAGGCATCTTTCAGAATCCTGCAAAAGTATTTGAGACCTGATAATAATTAATGGGCCTCAAAATAAAACAAATTGTAAAATTGAAATTTTATTAGTTTCCAATTAAATGTAGCGTGAAGGATGTTAAAATTTGTAATAATTATTAGTTCTCCTCTCCTTAGTAGTTCCATTTGTGAATATAACCTAGGAAGTAATAATCCTTGACCTGAAGAGGTAATTTATATAATTATAAAGGTGGTCATTAAAGCATTTATGGAGTAGAAATAATTGAAAGCAAACATACATGGACAACAGGAACGTTTCCATCTGCTGTCATTAAATTTAGCTTATAGGATCATCTGTGTGGTATAATTGCAAGGGCAATGCTCCTGTTCCCCTAATCATTTCCAATGTGGTATAAACTTTTTCATACCCTCTTCTCTGGTTATAAAAATGATTTTTATTTTATTTTTAGACAGAATCTCACTCTGTCACCCAGAGTGGAGTGCAGTGGTGTGATCACGGCTCCCACAGTCTCAACTTCTGGGGCTCAAGTGATCCTCCCACCTTAGCCTCCCTAGTAGCAGGGACTACAAGCCTGTGCCACCACGCCTGGCATATATATATATATATATATATATAGAGAGAGAGAGAGAGAGAGACAGAGAGAGAGAGAGAGAGAGACAGAGCCCTGCTCTGTCACTCAGGCTGGAGTGCAGTGACATGATCTCAGCTCACTGCAACCTCCACCTCCTGGGTTCCAGCGATTCTCCTGCCTCCGCCTCCTGAGTAACTGGGATTACAGGCGCACGCCAACACGCTTGGGTAATTTTTTTGTATTTTTAGTAGAGATGGGGTTTCACCATGTGGGCCACACTGGTCTTGAACTCCTGACCTCAAGTGATCTGCCTGCCTTGCCTCCCAAAGTGTTAGGATTACAGACATGAGCCACTGTGCATGGCCCTGGCTAATATTCTATTTTTTGTGGAGAGAGGCTGTCACTCAAGTGATCCTCCCACCTTCACTTCTGCCTCCGCCTCTGAAAATGCTGGGATTACAGGTGTGAACCACCAAGTTCGGCCATAAAAATGATTGTTAAAAGCAGTAATAGGAATACCATTCTTTTACTTTCAGTATGTATAAAGGAAAGAAAAAAAATTATGTCTAGGAACTCATATATATTTGCAAGATGGAGCAAATGAAGAAAATTGTCACAAACTGAAGAGATTTATCTGGCTGAGGCTGCTACGAAGTAAGATAGCTTTGTTAACAAGCCAGATAAGCCTTTTTCCTGACATTTGCATCGCAGACATTCTTTCATGCCAGTAGATAGTAATCTACCTCTGCAACAGATGTGTTTCTTGGTGTCAGTGAACCTTGTCTCCCACTTATAACTGATTAATGTGTCCTTGACCTTTGGCTTTTATAAATAATGCTACAGTATATATCTCTGTATACATATATCCCTGCACATTTGTACATATATTTCTGTTTATGGGAAATGGGTTTGTTTGTTTAAAATTATGTGGGAGAAGTTGGCCCCCAACAAAATCATTGTGTCTACAATATTGTCTTTGCAATTCAGAAGCTTTGAGACTAAAAAGATTTTTTTTGTTTTCTTTTTTCTTTTTTTTTTTAAGTGGAGTCTCGCTGTGTTGTGCAAGGTGGAGTGCAGTGGCACAGTCTCAGCTCTCTGCAACCTCTGCCTCCTGGGCTCAAGCGATTCTCCTGCCTCAGCCTCCCCAGTAGCTGGGATTACAGGCACACACCACTGTGCCCAGCTAATTTTTGTATTTTTAGTAGAGACAGGGTTTCACCATGTTGCCCAGGCTGGTCTTGAACTCCTTACCTCAGGTGATCCAACTGCCTTGGCCTCCCAAAGTGCTGGGATTACAGGCGTGAGCCACCGCACCCGGCCAAAAGTTTTTCTATGTATCCTTATTCAAGTGGCAATCTGATGTGAATCCATTTGCTGGCAAAGGTTGATCTGAACTCCTGTTATGTGAAACCTTTATTATCTCCAGAGTGTGAATATTTTATCTTACTGCAGAAATATTAATGTGGGATGATTGTGGGGTGCTGCCCCAGATCCCACTGAGCATATAAGTAGTATTAGTATATTATTAGTATATTGATCCTTTTTATAAGTAGTATTAGTATACTGTGAGTATATTGACCCTTTTTAAAATGAGAAAAACTGAATTTCAACACATTTGGCCTTATTGGATCTTCCCGTCCCCATCCCCACCCATGAATGTGAAGTATTTTCTTCACTGTAAAATGTATGAAATGTGTTAATATCCAGGAAAAGGATTAACCAATTTACTTGGAGATTATTAAGGATTATAATAAGAGTTATATTTTAGAGAGCAAGACAACAGTCTTAAAATAGTCCAGATTTTGCTTGAAATCCCTTAGGAATATTTTTGTTCATGTGGTCTGACATGAAGTTCTGAATTTTTTCTCTGGCAGTGGAAGAAATCACCATATCTTTTAATTAGTGGACTCAGATTTAGCAGGAGTGTTATGCAACTAATAAGAACAAGGTATCTTGAAATTTGAGAAGTTGCAATTCTAAATGTAGGAAAAGTACGCTATAAGAGAAATGTACTGGAAAACGAGACCTAATAAAGGGGCATCTTCATTAGGTCCTTTACTATCTAAATTACTGTTACAGTTTTATTGGTGGGTGGGCATATATGTTGAGTATCCATTATGGGAAATGTTTAACACCAGAAGAAGCATTTTGGATTTTTTTCACATTTTCAGTATTTGCATTGTGTTTACCAGGTAAACATCCTAAATCTGAAATGCTCCAATGAGCAATTTTTTAAACATCCCGTTGGCTATCAAGAAGTTCCAGCCAGGGCGTGGGGGCTCACACCTGTAATGCCAGCACTTTCGGAGGTTGAGGTGGGCAGATCACTTGAGCCCAGGAGTTTAAGACCAGTCTGGGCAACATAGTATTACCCTGTCTCTACAAAAGTACAAAAGATTAGCTGCGCATAGTAGCACGTGCCTGTAGTCCCAGCTGCTTGGGAGGCTAAGGTTGGAGGATTGCTTGAGCCTGGGAGCTCAAGGCTGCAGTGAGCCAAGCTGAGATTGGCACACTGTACTCCAGCATGGGTGACAGAGTAAGACCCCGTCTCAAAAAAAAAAAAAAAAAAAAAACCCAAAAAATCCAGATTTTGGAGCATTTCAGATTTAGAAAGATTCAGAAATGCTTTCAGATTTTTGGATTGGGAAAACTCAACCTGTGTATATTGAATTTGCATTGGTTTAAATGCCAATATAATGTGAGTCTGTTACTTCAATATTACTATATAGGTTTTTCCTCTTAATCATTTATAACTTCATTACTGATTTAATCGTAATCCTGCTATATGTAGGTAGTGATTTTCCTTTGAAGACACCTGTAGTGCATGGGTCAGCAAACTTTTCCTGGAACTAGATATTAAATATTTCAGGCTTTGTAGGTTAGATTGCCTCTGTCTCAGCTACTCACTGCTTTAGCCCCAAAGTAACTATAGACAGTAATGTACATGTTTATGCTATAACACTTAATTTCTAAAAACAGATTGTGGGCTGACACCTGCTTCAGGGGATTTCTTTTAGTGGGTTGATGAAAATGGGTAGAGAAGAGTTGGTAAGGCTTCCTTTTGGAAATAGGATTTTTTTCTAGGCATTGTGGTTTTTTGAGGTGACTTATCTCTGGATATGTTCTGAGTACCTTTAAGAACTGTGCAATGCCAGTGATAGATCAGTAGATCTCAGACTTTTTCCTTTCTTTCTTTCTTTCCTTTTTTTTTTTTTTTTTTTTAAGAGACATCTGGAGTGCAGCGGTGCGATCTCCGCTCGCTGCAACCTCTACCTCCTGAGTTCAACCTATTCTGGTGCCTCAGCCTCTTGAGTAGCTGGGATTATAACACACCTGGCTAATTTTTGTATTTTTAGTAGAGATGGGGTTTCACCATGTTGGCCAGGCAGGTCTTGAATTCCCAACCTCAGGTGGTCTGCCCACCTCGACCTCCCAAAGTGCTGGGATTACAAGTGTGAGCCACCATGGCTGGCTGAGATATTTTCCTTTTTATAGTAAGAGAGTACATGTTTGAGCCTTTTTTTGACTCTCAATTTCTTGAATATACACAAATAACTGTCCTAGTTATGATTTTACTTTGTTTTTCTGGTTTACCTTAGCTAAGTTACTTTATGTCTTTGGCTTATTTGATTTATTAAAGGCTTGGAGCGACATAGAAGGAAAGTAAATTTAGGATGCTGTGGCCAATCGTGATTACACGTTTAGCATAATGTGATTGCATAAATGATTTCATTTTACATGAAATAAAATGTCCAATGACAGCTCACATGTCATGATGCTGAAATTTTTATTTAAAACATTTTCAGACATGAAGAGGAGCATCGGCGGCGTGAGGAGGAAATGATCTGACACAGAGAACAGGAGGAACTGAGGCCACAGCAAGAGGGCTTTAACCCAAACTACATGGAAAATGTAAGTAAACTACTAGTTAACTAAAATGATTTTATATTTTCAGGTTTATGATGTATATTTAGAATTCTTTAGATTTTGGTTTATACAGTAGTCTTTTCTAATCTTTCTAAATTCATCATGTTTGATAAATTAGTGATTTTCTTTTCTTTTTTTTTTTTTTTGAGACGGAGTCTTGCTCTGTCGCCCAGGCTGGAGTGCAGTGGCCGGATCTCAGCTCACTGCAAGCTCCGCCTTCCGGGTTCACGCCATTCTCCTGCCTCAGCCTCCGAAGTAGCTGGAACTACAGACGCCCGCCACCTCGCCTGGCTAATTTTTTGTAGTTTTTAGTAGAGACGGGGTTTCACCGTGTTAGCCAGGATGGTCTCGATCTCCTGACCTCGTGATCTGCCCATCTCGGCCTCCCAAAGTGCTGGGATTATAGGCTTGAGTCACTGTGCCCGGCCCAATAAATTAGTGATTTTCTTAACCTGTCATGGGTGGTAAAGTAAAACTAGTTTCTGAATATAACATTTACGTTTTATGAAGTGGATGTTATATTTTTTCCTATTATTTTAGTTGATCTTTAAAAACATATGCTATTAAATTAGAAATATTGATATATACATCATTTCCACTTGACTGATTTTCACCATATAGTAATATTGAAACATCTTTGTTTTGGAAGATTTCAGACATGTACAAAAGGATTCTAGTGTGTACTCATCCTCAGCCATAACACTTATAAACATATGGCCGATTTTTTACATCTTTAAGTATAACCACTTTATTTCCCAATTTATGTTATTTGGAATACCTGATTTCATAGAATTTTATTATTTTCAGTACGTATCTCTAAAAGATGAGGACTTTAAAAAAAAATCTTTATCATATTTTAAAAATGGCAGTTCTTTCGTTTTAACTAATTAAAGCCCAGATTTGCACAGGTCTTAATTTTTTTTTTTTTTAAACATTTGGTTTCTAATTGGCTGATATATTCAGGCTCTTTTAGTCTATAGGTTTTCTCTTCCTGTCTTTAATTTTTTACTAACCATTTTTTTTTTTTTTGAGACAGAGTCTTGCTCTGTCGACTAGGCTGCAGTGCAGTGGCATGATCGCAGCTCACTGCAACCTCTGCCTCCAGGGTTCAAGCAATTCTCCTGCCTCAGTCTCCCAAGTAGCTGGGATTACAGGTACGTGCCACCACACCCGGCTAATTTTTGTATTTTTAGTAGAGACGGGGATTCACTATGTTGGCCAGGCTGGTCTCAAACTCTTGACCTCAAGTGATCTGCCTGCCTCAGCCTCCAAAAGTGCTGGGATTACAGATGTAAACCGCCACGCCCGGCCGACATTTCTAAAATAGATCATCTATTGTTTCATAAGATTATGCTCATAGAAAAGCATTAGGTGACAATATACCTTCTTTTCTAGTAGCTTCTTAACGTATGTATCGCATACTTGAAGCATCATGATAAATAGTTTGGCTAGAGTGTAAGTTGGCAAGCTGTAGCCTGGGACCACGGCCTGGTTTTTATTACTCCACCACAGAGATATTGATGGCGTTTATGTTTTTAAAGGGTTATTGCAAAAGAAAGAAGAAGATTAGAAATGATTTGTGACCCACAGTAACTTAAAATATTTGCTTTCTGATCTTTTTATAATGTCTGTGGAAACCTGGGCTGGAATATTTATTTATTTATTTTTTCATTTTAAAATTAGTATTGATGGTAGATAGACCACAAACTTACTATGCTCTTAACTTTTTGGAGTATCCATGTTTCAAATAGTATGTAAATGAGGTATGATAATTGTGTAACACTGACTAGTGTTCTATTAGTTTATTTGTGACTAGAAATTATATAAATCTGCACAAGTTTTTCATTATTTTGCTGTCAGTTTTATTTGGTTCCAAGCTTCACAATGCTCCTTGTTACCATAAACTTAATCAAGCACTAAAAGCAGTATGAATGAAAGCTCTACCTATCTCAAATATTTTGTGTTAATAGGAATGTAGTAATAGGAAAATGTTGTATTAAGAATGCATTGAGGCTATTCTGTCAGTTGTTCTTCATTTACTTTGAAAACTGTCTTTGGAGAAAATTATTAAACAATTTTAATGTGTGTGTGTGTGTGTTTTAAGCTTTGAAATTAGGTCCTCTTATGTGCTTTCTCTTATTTAACTGTTCAATTTAAAGGGAGGAATCAAATGGTAAGTGTTCAACTTGTCCAAGTAATGAGTAAAGTTGATTTTCTTCGTCAATTTTAAGATGCCTCCTCTCTCTTCTTGTCTTCCTAACTGAAATACTTCAACACAACTAAGGGTTATGGAACTTTTAAGTATAAAATAAATATTCATTTACGTATTTCACCTTTTAAATAATAATTTCATGTAACAAAGAATGACAGAAAACACATGTCATATCTGGTCATCTTTTTCTTTGTCAGCCTTCAACTTGACCATAATTTTATGACACATGGGAATATATTTTTAAGAGTTTCAAGGATATAAGCCAGTACTTCATCAATATCAGTTGTCATTTTTATTTAATACTTTATTTTTCCTTAGAAGACAAACTTTTTGATAATTGTTGTTGAAACTATAAATTAAACAACATTTTTTACTCATTTATGATAACATTCAACTGCCTTAAGAATGAATACATTTTTATATGTTTTAATTGCATTTAGGTTTGCCTTTACCATAATATAGAGTGTATTTGATTTTTTTTCCAGGCAGTATTTACTAAGTGGAAATTTTCTACTTATCACAATTTTTGGACACATTAAAAGCTATTATTCTGGAAGCAATGAGAATTTCATGAGATTATTTTTTATAATTGTCTTGTGATTGTTTTCATATTAGGTTACTCCACCACCTGTAGATTAAGTAGTTTAAACACTTCAGTACTTACCAGTCTTTATTTATGGGAAAAATTTGCATTGGAGTAAATGACAGATTTTAGTTCTAGCATTTTGTTGATGCAGTTTCTTGGAGTAACATTGCTTCTTGGGAAAATGTTAATGTCATAAAAATATCCAAATGTCCATCTTATTTTAGCTTTAGTTTTTGTATCATGTACTTATGAAATATTTGAGTTAGAAAAATTGGGGTGATGTAATCCCAGCACTTTGGGAGGCCGAGATGGGCGGATCACGAGATCAGGAGATCGAGACCATCCTGGCTAACACGGTGAAACCCCGTCTCTACTAAGAAATACAAAAAATAGCCGGGCGAGGTGGCAGCGCCTGTAGTCCCAGCTACTCGGGAGGCTGAGGCCGGAGAATGGCGTGAACCCGGGAGGCGGAGCTTGCAGTGAGCTGAGATCCGGCCACTGCACTCCAGCCTGGGCGACAGCACGAGACTCCGTCTCAAAAAAAAAAAAAAAAAAAAAAAAGAAAAATTGGGGTGATGTTTAAATTGTATGTTACTTGGTTTTAAAATCTGAGAAGTTTCTTTTTTTTTTTTAAATTTATTTGTTGCAACAGAGTTTCGCTCTTGTGTTCAGGCTGGAGTGCAATAGGACGATCTCAGCTCACTGCAACCTCTGCCTCCTGGGTTCAAGCAATTCTCCTGCCTCAACCTCCCAAGTAGCTGGGATTACAGGCGCCTGCCATCATGCCCTCATGCCCAGCTAATTTTTGTATTTTTGGTAGAGATGGGGTTTCACCATGTTGGCCAGGCTAGTCTCGAACTCCCGACCTCAGGTGATCCGCCCACCTTGGCCTCACAAAGTGCTGGGATTACAGGCATGAGCCACCATGCCCAGCTGAGAAGTTTCTTTTTCTTGTATGGTACATATTAATGTTTGCCTTTTCAATAAAGAAAAGAATAATTCTTCATTTTCAGGTTCCCTGCATTCAACTAAATATATACCTGACTTGCTATTAAAGCTTATTAGTCCCATTTGAGTAGTTGGGAATAGCCCCGGATATTTCAGCACAGTTTATTCAACACACATAATAAACTTGAAAATAAAGGGATGTTATTCTAAGGCAACAGTTTGACTCAGTTGTATTTCTTTGCTTGTCAGAGGCGTTCCATTGTAGCACCCGAGGGACTGTGAGGCCAGAACGATTAAGGGAATGTTGGCAGAGGCTAACAGTGTAGTGCTTCTTCCAAAGACAGTGTAAAATTTTTTTTCTCTTTTAGAGATGGGATCTTGATATATTGCCCAGGCTGGGCTCAAGCAGTCCTCCTTCCTCATTCTTCTGAATGGCTGAGACAACAAGCATATGCCACTGCGCCCAGCAGAACAGTATTTTTCCAGTGTACCTAATAAACACTCAAGGAGCTTTTAAAAAATGTGGCTTCGTAGATCATACTTCTAATAATTGACTTGTTTGGTGATCCAGGTAGATTGTAATACATTGATCTTTGATGACTTTTTTTTTTTTTTTTTTTTTTTTTGCTAAATCTAGTAGTTTTCAACGTTGCAATATATTTGTGGAACTTAAGGAAAAATGCCTGAGATTCAGTCCACCAAGTATTTGGATTCAGTATGTCTAGGTTGGTGCCAGGGGATCTACGTGTTAAAGAAAACTCTACACCTTGCTTATTTCTTTTTGTCAGCAAAGATTCAAAACTACTGGCCTTGTATTGAAATGAGACATATTGAAATGAAAATAGCTGAATTTTTCATGGGTCCTGGGAGTGTTAGTGGAAGGCATGCTTGATGTGGTTTAACATGGTGTAAGATTTATATAGGATGCAGTTTGTTTTTTTATTGATGGTGTCTTGCTGTGCTGCCCAGGCTGGAGTGCAGTGGCTATTGACAAGTGTGATTATAGCGCACTACAGCCTGAAACTCCTGGGCTTAAGTGAATCTTCCTGCCTCAGCCTCCCAAGTAGCTGGGAGAGTAGGCATGCTGCTGCACCCAGCTTTCTTTGTTTTTTTCTTTCTTTTGATTGTGTCTCCCTTTGCTACCCAGGCTGGTCTTGACCTCCTCAAGCTATCCTGCTGTCTCAGTCTCCTGAATAGTGGGACTATAGTTGCCTACCACTGCATATGGTTATGTATCCATCTTTAGAACATGGTTTAAACAATATGACATTCTACCCTGCAGAATTTGGGTGTGGCAATCTTGATTTGGGCTTTCAGACTATATGTGCAGGACATATTATCTCAAACTATGCATTAATTTTTCGTGCTTAGTTCTAATAGTTTTAATTGTCCCATCCAGACCAGGGGTTGACAGCCTAGAATAGACCAGGCTCAGTTCACATGCTGCCTATTTTTGTAACACTTGTCTTTGTTTTATGACTTCTTTGCCCTACAAAAACTGATTTGAGTAGTTGTGACACAGCTATATGAGACTGTATTGAGACTACATGGCCTGCCAAGCCTAAAAAATATTTACATCTGGCCCTTTACCTGAAATGTTTGCTGACCTCTGATTTAGAGCCAATCTGAGAGTTGAAGGGAATCTATAAAAAGTGGCTCATGTTAACCAAACTCATAGAACTTGGGAAGAATCATGCAAATCTATTCATTTATATATTCTTTTCCAATGTTTTTAGGAGGCTCACTGAGCACAGGACCTCATATTCCAGATCCAAGGATTCCTGAGGAATCCAAATTAGTATCCAGAAGGTTCATTTGTAGTCATGGTTATAAACCAGAGCAGAAGTTATGGGAAGAAATGGTAAAGAGTCACTGCCTTGCAGCTGATACCTGAGATTTTAAAATATTTTTGTTTTTTGAGACGGAGTCTTGCTCTGTTGCCCAGCCTGGAGTTCAGTGGCGTGATCTCAGCTCACTGCAACCTCTGCCTCCTGGGTTCCAGTGTTTCTCCTGCCTCAGCCTCCCAAGTATCTGCGATTACAGACGGAATCTCGCTGTCTTGCCAGGCTGGAGTGCAGTTATACGATCTTGGCTCACTCCAAACTCCACCTCCCGGGTTCAAGTGATTCTCCTGCCTCAGCCTCCCGAGTAGATGGGACTACAGGCACACGCCACCATGCCCAGCTAATTTTTGTATTTTTAGTAGAGATGAGGTTTCACCATGTTGGCCAGGATGGTCTCGATCTCTTGACCTCAGGTGATCCGCCTGCCTCAGCCTCCCAAAGTGCTGGGATTACAGGTGTGAGCCACCACACCTGGCCCACGCCCAGCAAAGTTTTGTATTTTTAGTAGAGACGGGGTTTCACCATGTTGGTCAGGCTGGGCTCGAGCTCCTGACCTCATGACCTGCCTGCCTCAGCCTCTCAGAGTGTTGGGATTACAGGTGTGAGCCACCGCAACCAGCCAAAATCCCTTTAGTTCTAGTCAGCAGAGGTGTAAAGCACTGTTCTTTCAAATGTTAACCCCTCTTGGTCAGTATTGTTGAATTTGGCCATTCTTTAATCAGTCAGCCTCTTTTCCTGCCTCCTGCATGGGATTTTTGTTTGTTTGTTTGTTTGTTTGTTTATCTATCATCTCTTGATTTAATCATAACCTAACTTTCCCTGATATGTCATGTGTAACACTCAAAAACAGAAACTATCCAGTAAAAAAAAAATTCCATTAATGTATGCTGTCAGAGAAGAGTGATCGCATTATTTATTAATGAATAGGTACAAATTTATTTTCTGAAATGGTTTGTGAAGATTCCAGAGCAGAAGTTACAGTTTTGTGGTTTCCACATGGCCGTCCCTCTTTTTCTACAGTTTTTGAAGCTCTAATGAGTTGTTTATGTTGCTTAAGAAGATTCATTTTTTGAAGTCTAAACTCCTGAAGCATTCAAACAAAAGACACATTTTACAAGGGATTTTGATGGCCTCTTCATTCACTTACGGAAATAACTAAAGAATCGTTTGCTGAAGGATTTGATGTCAGATTTAAGTGTGACCTGCTGGGCTGGTAGGCTTATTTCTGGTATAATGATGGCCTAGTCCCAATGGTTTGGATATGCTGGTGAAAATCAAAATGGATAATAACAGACATTGCAACAGTCTTATATGTAATGTTCTAGTTGTGACTAGTTTCGGTTGTTAATGTTTTTACATATTCATTAAAATAATTTGTTACAAGCCAAGGATTTTTCTTAATATTTGGCATGGTACATAATTGTAACTTGACTTAGACTTTTGTGATCAAATAAAAACAAAAAGATATGTAAGTTTGTAATGTTTACACATATTCTTGGAATTGATTTGTAGGATTTTGCTGATTTGGGATATTTGGGTTGAAGGTATGTGTCAGTTTTAACCAGGTGTTGAGTTATTTGATCACTCCTCCAAAGGATTATTTAATAGTTTTAATAATATCTAATGATGTGTGGGAAACCATAGAATTCCCACTGGGACAAGTGAACATGGATACTATTAAAATACTTGCTACAACAGGCATCAAATGGACTTTCTTAGGTGAACCAGGAGGTATGGTTAGCCTAATCATATGCTATGATTATTAGTAGTGGTTTTCTGTGTTTTATCATTCATATTTGTAAATCTGTTTTGAATGACTACCTGGAAATGATGACTGAATCTCTTATACTGTGTACACACTTCATCAGAGGACCCTTCATTGTATTGATTAACAATTTTTTGGTCTTACCTTCCATTAGAGTTTCAGAGAGGTTCATAATCCAGAAAAATTATCATGTTTTCTTTTTTCCCTTTGGAGAATATCTGTTCAGACTCAGATCATGTATTTCTTCTGACTCCTCACCCCAGCTGTGATCCTTTTCATTAAAATAATTTAAAAGAAAAAATTTTTTTAAGGATGGAATCTTGCTCTGTTGCCCAGGCTGGAGTGCAGTGGCGTGATCTCGACTCACTGCAACCTCTGCCTCCCGGGTTCACGCCATTCTCCTGCCTCAGCCTCCCGAGTAGCTGGGACTACAGGTGCCCGCCACCTGGCCTGGCTAGTTTTTTGTATTTTTTAGTAGAGACGGGGGTTTCACCGTGTTAGCCAGGATGGTCTCGATCTCCTGACCTCGTGATCCGCCCGTCTCGGCCTCCCAAAGTGCTGGGATTACAGGCTTGAGCCACCGTGCCCGGCGTGGGCTTGGTTTTCAACACACCTAACTTTTTACTTCAGAGTGTTAGACTTACAGGAAGGCTAGGAGGTTTGCATTTCGGAAGAAAAATGTGTTCACTGTTTCCTGTATTCAAAACGTAGTGCTGAGCACTGTAGAAGATACAGAGGATGTTAGAGGATTTTAGGTGCTGAGTACTTACACAGAGTAATGTTAAAAGAAACAGTTCAAACGTTCTGAGAGTTTAGAAAATGAAATTCTCTACTGAAGGTGTTCAGCCTGTCATTAAATAGTCTTGGCACTATTGTGGTACTTCTGTGTGTGTGTGTGTCTGTGTGTTTATAAAATGATGTGATTTGTTTATTATTCCTGCTGTGTTGTAGGAATACCTCATGTCTTTTCATTTGAAATGGTTAAGTTCTTCTAACAATTTTTGGTTCAGAATGGTAAGATTTTTTTAACTAATGTTAACCCTTTTTTGAGCAATTGGAGAAGAGGAGAATCAAGGCCGGCAAATAGACATGGTTAACTAATGTAAACATATCTTGTGCGTTGTCTAATATATAATACAACTAATAATAATTTTAATTATTAAATAGTTTGAATTAGTAACAGAAGATCCTCAGAAGGCATAAAAATTTAATTTGTTACTTCTGCTTCGTGACTCGTTTAATGTATTTTGAGCCACCTTACAGTGCTTGTTCTACATAGTGACAATAAATTATATTTTAGGCTAGTCAGTATCTAAGATCTTCTATACTTCATATTGAGGATAGTATCTCTGTAGTATCATCTAAAATGTTAGAACTTTATACTAAAACTAAAAAATTATAATGTCTATTTATGTTCAGTATTAAGAAACAACTAGTGAGAAGTAGGCTGTAGGAACTCTGGTTTGTAAGCATCTTCTACTGATGAGATGCAGTTATGAGTTAGATTGGTAATTATTATAATTACAAACTTTCAAAGGCTTTTACTTGAGTTAGGTTATAATTATTATAATTACAAACTTGCAAAGACTTTTACAATTTAAGGTAACTGAAAGTTTATGGGTAAGTTTGCTTCTTTTCTGAATGGTATCTTACACTATATTGTGCACTATTTCAAACCCTGGCTTTTCTGTTTGTAAGTTTACCGTATTTTTCTTAAGGTAACTTCTTCATTTGGTTTATTATCGTATTTTCTATATTTGATTTTAACCAATTGATATGATAGTTATAGTGGGTTTTTTATAATGGCAAATTTTAAATAACTTTGATTTTTATTTTGGTACCACTTAAATGTGTAATAAATGACTATGTATTTGAACCTGTAGCTTTGAGTTAGCTACTTAGAAGAAAACATGTATTAACTTATCACAATTTCAAGGCCTCTGGTAAATTATTAAGATGATTTATCTAATGCCTAATATCACAAACATAAATGGATACTCTCCTGTATAAAATGTGTACTTAACTCATCATGCATTGGCCTTCTTTGCCTTTTCTTCTTTCCTGCTTTTTTCTGTTGATGGGACCAGTTTGGAAGTGCTGCTTGCGCAGTTTATTTTTGTTCTCTTGTTTCACCTTTCATACCTTGACTGAGCCAGTTATGATAGTTGTACTTTGGTAAGGAAATGCACTGGATAAGAAAGAGGTTTGGGATCAAGAAATGCAAACCAGTCACCAGTATTAAGTGAGCTTTGGTAAGATGTTATTGCTAGTATTGTTTGTCTTACAGCTGATATCCTTGCTCTTTTCTTTGGCGGTGGGGGGAGTTCTGTGTAAAATGACTAAATTTGAAGAATAATTAAATACTATTCAATTTTAGGTTTTAGAAGCGCCTCTTCAGAGTGAGTTTACAGTGACAATTGAAAATGGTAATCTTGAAAATGCTCTCAGGTGTATGCATTATAAATAAAATTCTCAGGAGTAGTGTTGTGTACCTTGTAGTCCCAGCTACTTGGGAGGCTGAGGTGGGAGGATCAGTTGAGCTCACGAATTCGAGGCCAGCTTGGGCAACATAGTGAGAGGCCTGTCTCTTAAAATCTCAGCCGAATAGAAGCTTCTTTAACAATTAATTTATGTAAAATACTTATTTCCCTCTGTCTCTTGATGTATGCTAGATTGTGTTTACACTTAATTGATCTTTGGTTAGAAAGCCACCCTATGTATTCAAAAACAGCCATTAATTTTGCTACACATTCAGTTGAATTTGATGGTAATATCAGAGCAATCTATTCACTCAATTTCCTGAACGAGGCTTTCAAAATACATTGTTCAATGTGTTTGGTTTAAGAGGCACATGTCAAGTTAATGAACACAGTAAGTTTCCATACTTCTATTTGTCGTTGCCTCTATTTCTGATTTAGTATTTAACAAGTAACAACTACTTTTTGTTTGATGACTAAACCTTGCAGTATAAATTAAGATGTAATTAGCTGGGTGCAGTGGCATGGTTGTAGTCCCAGCTACTTGGGAGCCTGAGGCAGGAGGATCAGTTGAGCCCAGTGAGTATAAGTCCAGCCTGGGCAACATAGTGAGACTTGTCTTTTTTTTTTTTTTTTAATGTAATTGATTATTCAAAAAGATTCATTTTAAAGTTTCAATATTTTAGTAGTCTTTTTCAAAAGAGCTTTAGGTTCACCGCAAGATTGTGTGGAAGGTACAGAGATTTCCCGTCTACTCCGTGCCACATACATACAGCTTCTCCTACATTTATAACAATTTCTGAAGCTACATTGACATGTTCTTATCAACCAAAGTCTATAGTTTACCTTTAGATTTGCTCTGGGTGTACATTCTGAGGGTTTTGTCAAATCTATGACATGAACCTATCATTACAGTATCATACAGAGTATTTTCACCTCCTTGGAAATCTTCTGTGCTCTGCTTCTTTATCCCTTCCTCCTACCCCTTGGCAACCTCTGATCCTTCTATCATCTCCATAGTTTAGTTTTTTCTAGAATGTCATATCGTTGGAATCATACAGTATATAGTCTCTTCAGATTGGCTTCTAGTCATCTGGCAATGTGCATTTCAATTTCCTCTGTGTCTTTTCATGGGTCGATAGCTCATTTCTTTTTAGCACTGAATAATATTTTGGTTGTACCACAGTTCACCCATTCACACACTAACGGACATCTTGGTTGCTTCCAGGTTTTAGCAATTATGAATCAAGCTGCTATAAATATTCATGTGTAGGTTTTTGTGTAGACATAAGTTTACACCTCCTTTGGGTAAAAAGCAAAAAGTGATACTGCTATATCAGATGGTAAGAGTATATTTAATTTTATCAGAAACTGCCAGCCTGTCTTGCAAAATGGTTACACCTGTTTGTATTCCCTTCAGCAATACGTTAAAGTTCTGGTTGCATCACATCTTTGCCAGCATTTGTTTTGTGAGTGTTTCAGATCGTCACCATTCTAGTAGGTTCTGTAGCACTATCTCATTTTAATGTGCAGTTCCATCAATGTAATTTGCTATTCTGTCCATGACATACGATGTAAAGTTTCATTTTAACAGTCACATAACTGAGGAGTATTTTCCCAAATATTCATGGGTGAAGATATTTAGGAATGCATGTATTGAGGGGAGAAAACCCGCCTTTGGGTATATATATATAAAGATATTGTCTTATGTTTTTTAAACTACCCCTCACTAACCAGCAGCAAATAATATAGTATATTCGAAATTATTGTTTTTAATTGCCTGAATTTAAAATGTTAAGTTTTCCAAGCATTCACTATTGGTTAGGTTGGAAAGTTTACATGCTATTGAGTTGTATCAATAAGAATGTATGTATTTTTCCTTTTCAGTTTAAAACTTTAAAAAAATTTTTTGGAATGAGGTCTCATTCTGTCACCCAGGCTGGAGCACAGTGACGCAATCATAGGTCACTGTCACCATACCTCTAATTCCTGACCTCAAGGGATCCTCCTGTCTTGGTCACCCAGAACCCTGAGATTACAGGCACTGGATACCATGCCTGACCCTTATTTACTTTTTTTTTTTTTTAAAGCAGTCTCCCTGTGTTGCCCAGGCTGGAGTGTAGTGGCATGATCTCGACTCACTGCAACCTCCATCTCCTGAGTTCAAGTGATTCTCCTGCCTCAGCCTTCCAAGTAGCTGGGATTACAGGGGTGCACCATCACACCCGGCTTTTTTTTTTTTTTTTTTTGAGACAGAGTCTTGTTATGTTGCCCAGACTGGAGTGCAGTGGCATGATCTTTGCTCACTGCAACCTCTGCCTCCCAGGTTCAAGGGATTCTCTTGCCTCAGCCTCCCGAGTAGCTGGGACTACAGGCACCTGCCACCATGCCCAGCTAATTTTTGTATTTTTAGTAGAGAAGGGTTTTCACCATATTGGCCAGGCTAGTCTTGAACTCCTGACCTTGTGATCTGCCCACCTCGGTCTCCCAGAGTGTGAGCCACTACTTTCAGCCATATTTCTTTAAATACTTCTTCAGCTCCCACTCTCCTTGCTTCTTCTCAAATTCCAGTGATGAGAATGTTAGATTTTTTGTTACAGTCCCACAGGTCCCTGAGGCTGTTCTCCAACCTCCAGCCATCCCTGGCCACAGGTCTATGTTCTGCCTTTTCTTTTTTTTTTATACGGGATCTCACTCTGTCCCCAGACTGGAGTGCAGTGGTGCGATCTCAGGTCACTGCAACCTCTGCCTCCCCGGTTCAAGCGATTCTCCTGCCTCAGCCTCCCAAGTAACTGGGACTACGGGTGCGTGCCACCATGCCCAGCTAATTTTTGTATTTTTAGTAGGGACAGTGTTTCACCATGTTGGCCAGGATAGTCTCCATCTCTTGACCTTGTGATCCACCCATCTCAGCCTCTCAAAGTGTTGGGATTACAGGCGTGAGCCACTGCGCCTGGTCTATTTTCTGCCATTTAAAAAATTTATTTTATTTTTTCTGAGACAGAGTCTTCCTGTGTCGCCCAGGCTGGAGTGTAACGGCATGATCTCAGCTCACTGCACCCTTTGCCTCCCAAGTTCACATATTTCTCCTGCCTCAGCCTCCCGAGTAGCTGGGATTACAGGCGCCTGCCACTACGCCCAGCTAATGTTTATATTTTTAGTAGAGACAGGCGGGGTTTCGCCATGTTAGCCATGCTGGTCTCAACTCCTGACCTCAGGTGATCCACCCACCTCGGCCTCCCAAAGTGCTGGGATTATAGGTGTGAGCCACTCCACTCAGCCTTTTCTGTTGTTTAGACTAATTCCTATCGTTCTGTCTTCAAGTTCATTGATTCTTTCTTCCGTTCCCTTCTATTCTGTTGAACCCATTCATTAAGTGTTTTTATTTCGGTTATTGTATTTTTAAGTTCTAAAATTTCCATTTGGTTCTTTATGTGTCTGATTTCTTTGCTGAGATTTTCTCTTTTTCACCTGTTTCAAGAGTGTTTGTAATTGCTCGTTGTAACATTTTTATGAAGGCTGCTTTAAAATCCTTGTCAGATAATTCCAACATCTGTGTTGGTGCCTCTTTGTCATTCAAATGGACACTTCCCTGGTTCTTGGTATGATGGTTTTTTATTATGTTGGACATTTTCAGTATAATGAGATCCTGGATCTTCTTTAAACCTTCAGTTTGAGCAGCCTCCTCTGAAACTACCCCTACAAAGGAAGCAGGGTGCTTCTTTGCCTACAAAGGAGCACAGGTGTTTCTTCTCCTTCCCCTTCATCCCTTTTCAAATGTTACCACCCTTCATAGCATCAAGTGGATTCCATCGCATGCACCTGCACACATCCAGAAGCACATTCACAGAGCACTGCGTGGAGCTACATGCACCAATGGCTCAGGAGGCCCCACTGCTGGTTTTGACTTACGATGTAGTTTATGCCCTTGGGTGGAGGACACTTTGCAAAAGACACAGCGTCCATCCCTGCACACCCAGCCACCACCACAAGGCTGGGAGGGTGGGGAACAGGGCGTCCTCATTCTTTATTCGTAGCCTCATGAACTTCAGGGAGCACAGGCAACGTTATCCCCAGGAGGGTTGCTCCTTCCTTCCTTCCCTCCCTCCCTCCCTCCACAAACATATTCGGAAAGTGTATTTCGTGATTAGCACTGTGGCAGACACTGGAGATAATAAAGAGAAATAGCACTGGGCCTATAATTGGGAGTCTAGATATACGATAGGGAAATGCAACTGACAATGCAAGGAGCCACTCAGGAACTGCTGTCCCTCAGGCCAGCTGGCTGGTGACGGGCTTTTGAAGACTCTGCTCTCTCTCCTGCTGGAAGAGCTCCCCAGGGGCCACCCGGAGCCAGGTGATCACTCTCAGCCTCTGTGAGCTACTGGAGATCACCAGACCTTCCCACACCTGGGCGGGTGCCAGGGCCTTTAAGGAGGTTTTCTACTCTGCAGGAATGTTCTGTGGGCTCCAGTATTCTGGTGAGCATCAGCTTATTCTGGGCTTGGTCTTCTGGCTCTATCGCTCCTACCTCTGTTTTGCTTCTTTTTAGTGATGCCCTGTTTCCATCCTGTGAAGAGGGCCTGTAAAATCTAAGCTCTGCACAAAGCCCCAGGGATTGTTAGGAGCACAGGAGAAGGACTGTGTGTCGGCCACTTGGTTGGATTTTACATCCCTTGGACTCGAATACTTGTAATTTAAATTTTAGTCTCTGTCAGTGTAACTCTTATATATTTTCTTTTTAAAAATTTCTTTCCCAAAAGTCTAGGGTATATGTAAATATGTTCAGCACCATTAATCTGTTCTGAAATTTTCCTTTCTGCCAAGATTCTTACACAATTCATCTTCATAGATCAACAATAAATCCAAATCGGAGTTCCCTTTATTGCTTCCTTCTTTTATTTTTCATTTTATAACTAATTCAATATTTATTTGGAAATATTGTGAAATATTTAAAATGTACACAATGCATATAGAATAATTCAGTGAACTACTACTGTGCATCCGCCATCCAATGGAAAAAATAAAACATTATAGGTACATTGGAAGCCCTCTGAGTACCCAGTCCCAGGCTGCATATTGACTTCCCCACAAACAGAAAAACACCACCATGAAATTAGGGTTTATAATCATCATACTTTATACCTTCAGTACATATGCTTGTATCTCTATGTAGTATGTAGTGTATTAAGTGGTTCTTGCATTGATATAAAGAGATACCCAAGAAGAGCAGATTAATTGGCTCATGGTTCTGCAGGTTATACAGGAAGCACAGTGCCAACGTCTGTTTCTGGGGAGGCCTCAGGAAGCTTACAATCATGGCAGCAGACAAAGGGGAAGCAAGAGTGGCAGGGGAGATGTCACACTTTTTAAAAAACCAGACCTCATGAGAACTCGCTCACTAGCCTGAGAACAGCATCAAACCATGAGGGATCTATCACCATGACAAAATCACCTCCCACCAGGCCCCACCTCCAGCACTGGGGATTACATTTCAACAAGAGATTTCAGTGGGGACAAATATCCGAACAATATCATTCAGCCTCTGCTCCCTCCCCCGACAAATCTCATGTCCTTCTTACATTGCAAAGTACAATCAAGCTTTCTCAATTGTCCCCCAAAATCTTTCCCTTTTTTTTTTTTTTTTTTTTTGAGACGGAGTCTCGCTCTGTCGCCCAGCCTGAAGTGCAGTAGAGCGATCTCGGCTCACTGCCAGCTCCGCCTCCAGGGTTCACGCCATTCTCCTGCCTCAGCCTCCTGAGTAGCTAGGACTACAGGCACCCGCCACCACGCCCAGCTAATTTTTTGTGTTTGTAGTAGAGACGGGGTGTCACCATGTTAGCCAGGATGGTCTCAATCTCCTGACCTTGTGATCCGCCAGCCAGGTGTAGTGGCTCATGCCGGTAATCCCAGCAATTTGGGAGGCTGAGGCAGGAGGATTGCTTATGGTCAGGAGTTCAAGGCCAGCCTGGGCAACATCATGAGACCAGTCTCTACGAAAAAAAAAAAAAAAAAAAAAAAATTAAGCTGGATGTGGTGCCACGCACCTGTAGTCCCACCTATTCAGGACACGGAGGTAAGAGGATTGCTTGAGTTTGAGGCTGCATTGAGCTATGACTGCACCACTGCACTCCAGCCTGAGTGACAGAGCCAGTCCCTATCTCTAAAAGAAAAAAAAATCATAGAAATTTGGAGACGGGTGAAGTGTAGGCAAATTTAAATGAAGTAGTATTTCGATGGGCTGAAAGTCAAGTAGGGCTGTGTGTAAAGGGGCCAAGATCTAGTCTGGACTACAAAGTGGTCTTCTTTCCTTGGAGACTACCAGGTTAACATAGATGTGCAGGATTATCTCCAGAAGCTCCTTCTCTGAAGCTCTGCCCTGGTTTGGAAATCGAGGTTGCTTCTATGTGTCAGAGTGACTTTGATTCCCCAGGAAAGAGTGGGATGTTTTATTCCAACTGATAAGACTTCAAATTGCAAAGCTGCTGGTAGTCTGTCATGGTAGAGGACAACATTTTTAAAGAGTTAGAAAGGAGTTGCATCCAAAGGGGGTTTTTGTAGCTGCAGTGGGTTCTTAGGAGAAATGCCGTTTCCTGTTGACTTTGGGCTTCATTGACATTATGTCCCAGCTCTGTGAATGGAGGTGGATTTTGTTTTCTCGAGGAGGAGGTCGGAACAAGCTTCCTGTCCTGGATTTTTGATGGCTGGCTCCTCTCAGGCCTCTGGTTGCAGTGTGAAGGTCACCTCCTCAGAGGGGTCTCCTGGAATGCTACCCCATGGAGTTCCTACACGGTGACTCTCTATCCTTGAACCCCCATCACGGGATGATGACAGACCTTTATGTTTACTTGTTTATTGTTTGTCTTCCCAACTAGACTTTCCCCTAAGCTCCAGCAGGATAGGCACCATGCTGGTGTAATTCACTCGTGTGTCTCCTGCACCCAGTGCAGGGCTGGGCACATAGAAGCTGCTCAGGACGTGTCTCATGGATGAGCAGCTGGAAGTCAGTGGTGGAGGTGAAAGGAGCGGACTGGGATGGAGAGGCTGGTGAGGCAGCCCAGGGCTCTGATGGGGTTCCCCATGGTGCTGCTCCATCCTGGGGCTTGAGAGCCCAAGAACTTCTGGACACAAGGCAGGAGGAGGGCTCCTGGGGAAGATGGGCAGAACCAGCCACACAGCCACCTGTGGCGAAGGGGCTGGAAATGACAGTGAGCGAAGGATGTTTCTGGAGCACTCAAGTCCCATCTGAGGAGGGCTTCCGAGTTGCATTGATGTTGTGTGTTGGGGTTCCTGGGTGCAGGTGGATTGGGGCTTGGGGAGGGGCTGGAGGGTCTTGGCTCTCTGAGTCCTTGGAACCCCTCCACCCCGCAGCTGTCAGTGAGACAAGGACCTGCCGTGTTGGAGGCCATGGGTCTTCCAGTCTTAGGATAACACTGGTGGCCCTAATCTCAGTCCCGGCCTGTGTACATCAAGGGATGTAAGATGCCCGAAGAAGGCAGAAAGAGCCTCAAAAGTGAGACTCAGGCTCCTCATGGCGGTCCATGGGTGAGGTGATGGAGGCCCAAGTGAAGGAGGGGCCCTGGCCGGGCCAGCATCCGCAGGAATGGACTGCACTCCCCTGAGGGATTCTGTGGACACCTCTGGCTGGGCTCGCCGGGTACCCAGGGTTGTCCCTCCTCAGCCTCAGCCTACCCTGTGGAGGGAGGGGGCCCAGTGGCCAGGAGGCAGCCTGGGCCTCTGTCTATCCATCTGTGCCACGGACCTCACCCTCCCAACTTGACTTTCACAGGGCAGTCAGCACCAACACCAAGGTTAGGGGAAGAGCCACAGCCAGGGGCATGCTTGGACCCACATGGGCCTGTGGCCACCCGGCCGCTCCCCATCCAGGCACACACCCAAAGATGCAGATCCAGGTCTTTGCACTGCACCCCTGGGCAGGATCCTTGCCTGACACCTGGCTCACAGGCTGCCTGGTACTCAATGGGGGCTGGGCTGTAGACACCGGGCCAGCCCGAGTGCAGCACAGGGTGGAGCCCGGGCTCCAGGAGATGCTGGGCGGCTGCGGAAGCCCCTTCCAGGGCCCAAGGTGCCCAGCTTCGGTGAGTCCTCACAGCAGTGCTTTGTGGGGATGGACCCAACTAGCACCCAGACAGCCCCACCAAGATCCGGATGCTGGGCCCAGGGAGCCAGCCAGCCTAAGGATGCTTGGGGGTCCAGAGCCCGGGCCTGGAGAGCGCTGCACACTTTATCCCAGTGGCTGCAGGGCTGAAGGTGCAGGGACTCCTGGGGGAGCCACGGGACAGCCTCTGGCTGGATCTGGCAAGGACAGGCCAGCTGCCCAGGCAGCCTGGGGGTGTGCAGAGAACACCCAGCTCTTGTGGGGTCCAGCGGAGTGGCTCAGGCTGTGGGAGTGCCCATGGCTCAGTGGCATCCAAAATGCCTGGCACCCTGGGCAGCCCCAGTGTGGGTCCCAGGCACCACCTGGAGGCAGCATTGGGACCCCAACCCCACCCTGCAGCCCCCAGGTCCTGGAGGGGTCCTTCCTGGGGGCTTGACCACCATGCATGGTGGGAGCATCCCCCCGATCACCCAGCAGGGACTGGAGGGAACAGCTCAGAGGGAGAAGGGACTTGCCCACAGGCAGCCCTAGGTTAGTTTCCTGTGCCACATGACAAACTGCACAGAGTGAATGACCACAGACCTGCAGGTTGACAACCCACCCCAGAATCTCACAGTGGTGGGTCGGACTCCCGGCATGGCAGGGCCCTCTGCTCAGGGTCTACTGGGGAACCTACTTCCCGCTTGCTCAGGGTGTCGGCAGCTAGGGCCAACCCTGCTCAGTGACCTACAAGCTAAGCGACCTTGGGTGACCCGGGCCAAACTCCTGTCCCCAGCGTCTTATCTCACTCTCAGCTCCCATCCCAGGGCAAGACCCCGTGTGTGGGGGCTTGGGCTGGTCCAGCTGTCATCACACCCCTTGATTCTCAGCATCTGCACTGCCCAAATGGCCCAAGGTTATTCGTGTTTCTTTGATAAATGCCAAATGGCCTGTTTATCGGTGGTCCTCAACGTTGTCACCGGCGCCCCGACTCATGCAACCCCTGCCCCCCTGCACAGACTGACCCAGGCCTCACCGGTGTTCCAGCAGCCCTGCCTGCCACGCACCATGAGCAGCAACCCCACCCCTGCACTTGGCATCCTCTCTGGGCTCGCACCATTTGAGTGCCTGTCAGGCAAGGGCTGTTTCTGCTGGTTCACTGTGATAGAGGGCTGGAATCATGCAAGGGACTGAATGCTTCTGGGTGTGCATTCGTGCTGGGGTGCACATGTGTGTGCCCACTGGACTCAGCCAAACCCCACATCTGTGAGTCCAGAAGGTTCTAGAGACTTCCCGAGAACATCCTCAGGGCTGGGACTGGCAGAGCCAGGGTCTCAAAGGCTGCTACCACCCCTGCAGCCCCCGAGGGTCTCTTCTGTCCACTCCTGCCGGCCAGCTCGGGGCGCTGCATGTGACTTGGTGGGGCAACCCAAGGCTTTCCATGAGGGACACAGGTGGCCGCAGCCTGCCCACCACCCTCGCTGCCAGGATGAACAACTACAGTCGAGGCAGAAATGACACAGACATCGTTCTGTACAAAACCTGAAATATTTTTAAAAACTTTGATGTAAGTTGTGTTAGACCTCATGGACTCGATACAAGAGTCATATGAACTGGGAAATAAAGCACTTTAATAGCACAATAAACTTTGTTAGAAATGTATGTGTTGCCAAAATAATAAAGTTTAAAAAAAAGGGAAGAGCTTGATGTCCAGGTTAGATTATATAAGTGTTCAACAAGGGCAGGGTAAAGGAAACTTTAAACACACCAGTTCTGAATCAGCCTGGGGCCCCACGAGACCCCCTCTCCCAGCCTTGGGCCCTGGGGACTACGTCCCTCCAAACAGAACAAGTGGGAGTGGATAAGGCCAAGCTGCCTCTCCCCGTGGACAAAACATCCAGGCAATGGGTATATAAACAAAGCTCATAAAAAATGTACAAATATAAAAAGCTACAAACATTAATAAATTACAGCATCACAAAACATGGAAATATTTCACAGGTTGCTAGTAAAATAACTATCCCCGCATCCCCTCATCATACAAGAAGGAAAACAAAGAGCTGGTATTAAAGTTGAAGATTCACCTTCAAAATGAGTCTGGAATAGGTCTTTTGTGTACTATTTGCTTCCGTAAAGAGAGTGTAAGGCTGCACAGACATCACTTGTTTTTCAGGCGATACCTTAGTTCTTAAAAGAAAAAAATAACAAAAGGAAAGGAGAAGGAAAAAGCATCAGAACCCGACTGTCCATCTGACTCAGCAAAAAACTCATATAAATGTTAATGAAGAACTCTACAGAAATGCCTAAAGATACTTTTACTCTTATTAAAAAAAAGTTATTTAAAAAGCTCTTCACACGCTACATTCTATGAAAAATATGCTTCAGGAAATACATCTAAAATTAAAATACAGGATTGCCTGAGAAACAAATCCAGCCCCTCCATGTCGATGGCAGACACACCATCCAGGTATGACCCATGCAGGCGACACCACACGCTGACACTGGAGGACAGAGAAGTGCCGACCGTAAGTCCTCAGACCGCCTGGCCGCTGTCCCTGCCCAGCCAGTTTCGGGGCAGGGGTGTCCTGGCTGAGAAGTGCTTCTTTGGAGTGTGGCCAGGAGGGCAACAGTCCCTGACATATGGCTTAGCCTGGGCCTCCCAGACCCCAAGATGTGGCTGAGCCCTTGCCTTTTCCTGGGGACCCCACAATGGCTCCTCTGCCCACTAACACACCAACCCAGCTGCCAGTCTTAGCTGCCCCCCAGAAATGCTCCTGGGCATTCAGGCTGGACACCCCCACCATCCTGCTGCCACCTGCCAACCAAGGAGCTCGGGGCAGACCCTTCCTCGCCCGCCGAGCACTGTCTGGACTTGGCTGAGAATCACTTAGGGAGAGAAGGGGGGACATAAACAGCCCACTCGCTCCTCCTCTTTCTGTGCTGTTTGCCTTTTTTTAAGCCCCAGGAGGCTGCCAGCCTGTGGCCAGCTCCGCCTCTAGGACTGGTGAGCACTGGCTCCCTCCGCCTTCCTTGAAGGACTCATGCTCTCAGCAGAGTTGCAGAGGCCCCGCAATCACACCCATGCTCAGCGGGGCCTACAGCTGCCCTTAAAGTGGATGAACAGTCCTCAAACTTGCAGGGCCGCTTTTCTGGGACAAGTCACTCTTAGCAACTTGAGAAAAGACGTCCATTTGCAAATTGAGGGGCCATGTTGAGGAAAGACGTCCATTTTCAAATTGAAAGGCTGCGCTGGGCTTGCTCTGTCGGCTCAAGGGACAGATGCTCGTTGGGGAGATGGCAGCCGGAAGAGTCAAGGACCCCCAGTGAGGCAGCTCAGCACCCTCCTGGGAGGCGGATGTTTTCACGGGACTCCTGGGGTCCTGAGCAGAGGACAAGGATCCTGGCTTTCCAAACCTTAAAGGAACAGTTTCCTGTTCCCAGGAATTTTCAAAATTTTCCCAAGCCTCTGCTTGGCGGTCGCCATGCCCTTTTTTTGTATTTTCCTAGGGGAGTGGGGGAGGGCACACAAAACAGGAAGATGAGCTAGATGGCAAGGGGCACGGCATACCAGTTGTGGGGATGGTCCCGCTGATACCAAGGGGCAGCCTGCAGTCCCCCATCTGTAAAATGGGCCTATGAGGCCCCAGCTCTGGGCTCAGCACCCCTCAGGAGTTCAGGATTTCTGGCAAAGCCTCCACCTCAGAGGCCATGTCCTCAAGGGCCCCTGGCAGGTAGGATGGGCATGGACTTGGGGACGGCATTACGAGGAGGACGTGAGGATGCTTGGGCCCCACCCCCAGTAACAAGACCAGGAGCCACTGCCAGCACTCTGTGCTGCATCACCCCATCTCCACAGCTGGCCAGCCCCACGGCCGGGTGCAGGGGTGCAGACAGATCAGGGGCCGAGCATGTCCACTGAGCAGGGGGATGAAAGCACACACATCCTGTGCCGTGGGACACGCTCACACGAAGACGCAACTAACCTGAACCGCAGCACCTGCCACCTGGGGCCCAGAAGCCCTCCCAATGTGCTCCCCTCTACCACAGGCCGAGTCTGCATGTCTGGGGCTGCCCAAGGGGGCAGACAGGGCAGGGGGACTGCGGGCTCCCTCTGGCAGCCACAGTACCTTTGGCAGCAGTGTTGTTCGGAGACAACGCAGAGGGCCACCTCTGTATGAGAAAGACGCCGGGGGCCATGGGCTGGGAGGCGCAGCCAGCCTGGGCCCTGGTGAGCTGCCCTCCTGTGAGGCCTGGCTGCTGGCCATGCTGGTGGAGGCCGGGGTGGTGGAGGCTGGGGTGGTAGAGGCCGGTGTGGTGAAGGTGGAGGTGGTGCCGGCACAGACGGTGGTGGAGGTGGAAGGGGAGGTGGTGTTAGGAGTCAGCTTCCTCTTGGCAGTCTTTTTTTTTTTTTTTTTTTTTCCCTGTTTTTCTGCCCCTCCTTTGAACAAAACATACAGGGCAGCCTCAGGCACATGGTCCACTTGGGCCATCCGAGCAGGGAGCTGCCCGCATAGCCTTGCTGGGGGCATTCAAGCACAGCAGGGCTGGGCAGTGTAGGGAAAAAAAGGGAGATCAGACTGTTACTGTGTCTATGTAGAAAGGGAAGACATAAGAAACTCCATTTTGACCTGTACCCTGAAAAATTGCTTTGCCCTGAGATGCTGTTAATCTGTAACTTTTTGCCCCAATCTTGAGCTCACAGAAACATGTATTGTATGGAATCAAGGTTTAAGGGATCTAGGGCTATGCGGGATGTGCCTTCTTCACAAAATGTTTACAGGCAGTGTGCTTGGTAAAAGTCATCGCCATTCTCCATTCTCGATAAACCAGGGGCACAATGCACTGCGGAAAGCCGCAGGGACCTCTGCCCTGGAAAGCTGGGTATGGTCCAAGGGTATTCTCCCCACGTGATAGCCTGAGATATGGACTCATGGGATGGGAAATACCTGACTATCCCCCAGCCCGACACCCGTGAAGGGTCTGTGCTGGGGAGGATTAGTAAAAGAGGAAGGCCTCTTGCAGTTGAGATAAGAGGAAGGCCTCTGTCTCCTGCCTGTCCCTGGGAACCAAATGTCTCGGTATAAAACCTGACTGTACATTTGTTCAATTCTGAGATAGGAGAAAAACTGCCCTGTGGCGGGAGGCGAGACATGTTGGCAGCAATGCTGCTCTGTTATTCTTTACTCCCCTGAGATGTCTGGGTGAGAAAAGCATAAATCTGGCCTATGTGCACATCCAGGCATGGTACCTTCCCCTGAACTTATCTGTGACACAGATTCCTTTGCTCACATGTTTTCTTGCTGACCTTCTCCCCACTATCACCCTGCTCTCCTGTCACATTCCTCTTGCTGAGATAGTGAAAAGAGTAATCAATAAATACTGAGGGAACTCAGAGACCAGTGCCAGTGCAGCTCCTCTGTATGCTGAGCACCAGTCCCCTGGGCCCACTGTTCTTTCTCTATACTTTGTGTCTTCTTTTCTCAGACTCTCATCCCACCTGGCGAGAAATACCCACAGGTGTGGAGGGGCTGGCCCCCTTCACTCTAGTATAGATACACAAGGGAATACTTTTCAGTTATCAAAATAATGAAACAATGTCATTTGGGGCAACACAGATTAACCTGGAAAACATTATGTTAAATGTAATGAGCTAGGCCCAGAAAGACAAACAGTGCATGTCATCACTCATGTGAAATCTTCAAACATTTATCTTAAAGAAGTAGAAAGCATAATTTTGGTTACTGGGGTGGGGCATAGAGGGGGAATGAGGAGGAATTGGTTATAGAAACAAAGCTGCCCCAACATGAAAGAAATAAATTTGGGTGTTCTTTTCCTCAGCCTGGTGGCTGGAATTAAAAATAATGTATGTTTCAAAAGGGCAAGAAGGGAGGATTTTCAATGTTCTCTCCACCCAAAAATAATACCTGTATGAAGAAATAGAAATGCTAAGTACCTCAATTTGGTCATTACCTAATATATACATGTGTGAAAATGTCCCAGAATACCTCTTTATTATGGACCTTTATGATATGAAAATTAACAAAAATGAATACACATTGCTTAAAATTACAGGGAACCACAAAGCTCTGAATAGCCAAAGAAATCCTGAGAAACAACAAGAGTGTGAGGACTCACTATCTCTGATATCAAATGACACTGCAAATCTATAGTTATGCAAAATCCATGGCACTGGCATAAAAACAAAGACCTACAGCCACCACGGGCAAAAAACACAACTGTATCCATAGTCAACTCACTTTTACAAAGCACATCACAAAGACACAATGTAGAAGGCAGAGGCCACTCAGTAAATAGCTGTCAGAAAAATGATATCCATATGCAGAAGATAGAAACTGAACCCTTATTTTACATGATGTATGCAAATCAACTCGAAAATGATCTCAGAACAAATCAAAAGACCTTAAGCCATAAAATGCCTTTAATGAAAACACAGGTTGAGGGTGCACTTTGAGACCGTAAATCTGTGTTCCACTTTGAAAGAAGGGCAAAACACACACACACACACACACACACACACACCCCTGAAGGAAAAAACTCATTGTTAGCCCAGTGTGGTGGCTCACACGTATAATCCCAGCACTTTGGGAGGCTCAGGTGGGCAGATCACTTGAGGCCAGGAGTTTGGGACTAGCCTGGCCAACATGGTGAAACCCCATCTCTGCTAAAAAAAAAAAAATACAAAAATTAGTCAGGCAGGGTGGTATATGCCTGTAATCCCAGCTACTCTGAAGGCTGAGGCAGGAGAACTGCTTGAACCCTAGAGCTGAAGGTTGCAATGAGCTGAGATTGCACCACCGCACTCCAGCCCAGGTGACATGGTGAGACTCTGTCTCAAAAAAATAAGTAAATATAAATAATACCAGAAGCTCACTGGGTCCAGTGTGTACTTGCTCGGGTGATGGGTGCGCCAAAATCTCAGAAATCACCACTAAAGAACTTATCTTTGTAACCTGCTGGGAGGAAAGCTGAGTGTTGAAAGAGAAGCTGAGGCAGGGCTTGGAACATGTCCAGGGTCCAGGGTAAATCTCCTCGTGGCCTTTGGAATGTGTCCAGACTTGCTGGCTCCTGGCTTCTAGCACTCCCATTATCCCGTGTACCTGTATGTTTCAAAGAAAATGCTAAACCATCACAGCTGTAGTTTACTCGCTCTTGATACATCACTTCCTTTCAACCCCCACATCCTCACCACCTGTTTCTTTGTTTGATCACCAATAAATAGCGTGGGCTCCCAGAGCTCTCCAGGCCTTCCCAGCCTCCATACTAGGATTGGCCCCCTCGTCCCACTTTCTCTCTTGTCTTTTCTCATTCCTTTGACTCCACTGGACTTCGTCACCTCCACAGCCTGGTGTTGGGTCTGATCACCCCAACATAACCAAAAACCACCTGTTCCCCAAAAACCATTGAAATAAAATTTTACAAAATAAAAATAAAAACAAATGCTGGCAAAGTTGTGGAGAAAAAGGAATGCTTATACACTGCAGGTGGGAGTGTAAATTCATTCGACCATTGTGGAAAACACTGTGGCAATTCCTCAAAGACCTAAAGACAGAGCAATCCCATTACTGGGGATATACCCAAAAGAACATAAATTACAAAGATACATGCACATGTATGTTCACTGCAACACTATGCACAATAGCAAAGACATGGAATCAACCTAAATGCCCATCAGTGGTAAACTGGAAAAAGACAATGTGGCACATATACACCATGAAATACTATGCAGCTATAAAAATGAACTAGATACGTCCTTTGCCCCCAGATGCCCACGAGGAAGTCAGGGCCCGGAGGCAGGGAGCCGCAGGGAAGAAGCCGGTCCGGCCCCGGCGAGTACCCTGTGGACTGCAAGCGCCCGCCACTTACCGGCGAGGCTGCCTCATCCTCCACCGCCCCGTGGAAGCTGCCGCCACCGCCGCTGCCTCTGCCCTGGCCCTGATGTGACGACGACGAGGACGCCTCTCCCCAGGCCTGGCTCTGATGCCAGCAACTCGGCCCCGCCGCCCTCGCGTCTCTGGCGCCCAGGCTCAGGCACAGTCCCCTCCTAAAGGGGCCGCGGCTCCGGCTGGCTGGAAGCAGCTTTGGGTCGCGCGGCACAGCCTGAGCCTCTGCCCGGGGGTGGATGAAAAGCCCCCGGTGTCTCCTCCTCCCCGGCTCTAGGGCTGCCCTAGAGGTCACGGGAGTGCTCCTTGTGACCCCAACCCCGAGGTCGGCTCCCTTTTCCTGGGGAGCCCCGGGAGCTGCCCCTGCCCGCCTCTGGACCTCAGCTTCGCCATCCGCAAGGGAAGCGTCCTGGCCCGAGCTCAGGGTCCCTCAAGCTCGGCCCCTCAGGATCCAGTCCCCACTGCAGAGGGGCCCAGAGAACTACGGAAAGCTGGGGGCTAGAGGGGCCGTCCCGCGGTGGCAGCAGGGCCTCGTGGCCTTGGCGTCCTCATCCGTCCCGTGGGAGCCGCAGGTGCCTCCCTAGGAGCCCAGACACTCGCGGCCCCACCGGCACTGCCATGGTCACCAGGCTCACAGAGGGCTGTGCCTGCCGTGGTCATCACCACTTAGGAGTCTCAGCTTGCTATTTGTCCTTCTAATCCATGTCAAATATTATCTGTATAACATTTTATTGGGCTATTTCCTCATTACCAAGGAAATAGATTCTTTTTTTCATATATGGTCTTTTATCTTCTGTTAAGTATATTTTGCTTTCTTATTTGGTAATTGTGTGTTCATTCCTTTCTACTCTGCATGCTAATTTCCTTTGTATTGTGCATAGTGCATATTTTTATTACACTGTGTTTCTTGTCTTTTAAGTCTCCTAGGTTCAATACATTAAAAATTTGTCAGACCCTTTTCCTTTATTGATTACTCTTCTTATAAAAAAAAAAAAACTGCTGAAACTGGCCACTGTGGCAGGTGCTTGTTGTCTCAATTATTCAGGAGGCTGAGACAGTAGGATTGCGTGAGGCCAGGAGTTCAAGGCCACAGTGCACTATGATTGTGCCTGTAACTAGCCACTGCACTCTAGGTTGAGCGACATAAAGAAAAAATCTGGCCCCTCTGTCAGATAAACATTTGCTTGTGAGTCTAAACGTTCTACTTTTATCTTTCATATTTGAATCTATAGTGCCTTTATTATTGTACGGAGAATAGAGGGGAATACAATGCATTTCCAATTAAATACCAATACCAGTTAACTTTGCCCTAGGTTTAAAAGTGCTTAATAGGCCACGCGTGGTGGCTCACGCCTGTAATCCCAGCACTTTGGGAGGCCGAGGTGGGTGGATCACGAGGTCAGGAGATCAAGACCATCCTGGCTAACACGGTGAAACCCCGTCTCTACGAAAAATACAAAAAATTAGCCGGGTGTGGCGGCAGGCGCCTGTAGTCCTGGTTACTCAGAAGGCTGAGGCGGGAGAATGGCGTAAACCTGGGAGGCGGAGCTTGCAGTGAGCCGAGTTGGCGCCACTGCACTCCAGCCTGACCGACAGAGCTAGACTCAATCTCAAAAAAAAAAAAAAAAAAAAAACAGTGCTTAGTATTTCCCCCTACTAGTCTACAGTGACGGCTCTATCTTTAGTCAGCTTTCAGTATACATGCCAGCTCATTAAAGACTCTTCTTCTTTGTCTTCAACTATTTGTTGGTCTCTGCTAACTCTATGCTCTTCCATGTATCAGTTTGAAAATCCTTGATGTGTAGTCCAGGCACAGTGGTTCATGCCTGTAATCTCAGCACTTTGGGAGGCCGAGGCAGGTAGATCACCTGAGGTCAGGAGTTCAAGACCAGCCTGGCCAACATGGCAAAACCCCGTTTCTACCAACAATAAAAAAGTTAGCTGAGTGCAGTGGCAGGCACCTGTAATCCTAGCTACTCTGGAGGCTGAGACAAGAGAATCACTTGAACCCAGGAGGTGGAGGTTGCAGTGAGCTGAGATCCTGCCGCTGCATTACAGCCTGGGTGACAACAGCTAGACTGTCAAAAAAAAAAAAAAAAGAAAGAAAGAAAAAAGAAAATCCTTGACTGGGCGCAGTGGCTCACTCCTGTAATCCCAGCACTTTGGGAGGCCAAGGTGGGCAGTTCACGAGGTCAGAAGATCGAGACCATCCTGGCTAACACAGTGAAATCCCGTTTCTACTAAAAATACAAAAAAAAATTAGCCGGGCGCGGTGGCAGGTGCCTGTAGTTCCAGCTACTCCGGAGGCTGAGGCAGGAGAATGGCAGGAACCCAGGAGGCAGAGCTTGCAGTGAGCCCAGATAGCGCCACTACACTCCAGCCTAGGGAAAACAGCGAGACTCCGTCTCAAAAAAAAAAAAAAAAAAAAAAGAAAAGAAAATCCTTGATGCGTGTTAGGCAAGCCCTCACACTGTTGTTCAGAAGACTGACAACTGTTAGATATGCTGTTTTTACACGTTCAGAAAAGTAGTTTTTGCTGAGTACAAAAAACATTGGGAATTTATGGAAATTTATGAGGATATCATTTATAAGAAGTGGCATCTAGGTGACATTATTTTCTAAGAACATATTCAATCTTTTGATTTATTCCATTCTGCTTTGACATTAGCTAATAGAAATTTTCACATTGTGCCGTTTGCATCAGTAAATACTGATCATTAGTTTTCTTTGCTTCTTGATTAAATCCTGTCTGCAGCAAACCACCTGTAAGCTTCTGATGATTCTCTCTTGGTGTAATCCCATGCAATGGGCTCGATTTCTCAATTATCAACTTGTGACAATACATTTAAAATGCCTACCAGGGAAATTAGTTAAATACTCAGTCCCCAGTGTTTTTAAGGGGTCGATCCCTTAGGCACTGCTCTGAGAATGGGACAAAATACACTTTCAGATGGAAACAATATTTCATCCAATACCATATTGTTTGGATAAACTAATTATTAATTATAACTTTCTAAGTCTAGATTTTAGGAAACAAATGGGAAGACCAGAATATTGAAGATCAGTACAAAAGTTCTCGAAAAAATCTAGGGTTGTCCGGACACAGTGACTCATACCTGTAATCCCAGGACTCTGGGAGGCTGAGGCAGGAGGATGACTTGAGATCAGGAGTTCGAGACCAGCCTGGCCAACATGGTGAAACCCTGTCTCTACTAAAAATACAAAAATTATCCGGGCATGGTGGTGCACGCCTGTAATCCCAGCTACTCAGGAGGCTGAGGCAGGAGAATCACTTGAACCCAGGAGACGCAGGTTACAGTGAGAGCTGAGATCATGCCACTGTACTCCAGCCTGGGTGACAGAGTGAGACCCTGTCTCAAAAAAAAAAATCTGAACTGATTTAAAATCAATAACTCATCTTAGATTCATCAGAAAACGGTGACAGGGAATATCCCTGCCCAAATTGCTGAGACAGACAGAAGGATGCCTAGAATCACGACCGAACTTTGAATAAAAACTTTGAGCCTTGAGCTCTGTGTGAGCTACTACACAGGTAGGAAATGCAAAATTTAATTGACCAATTGTTCAAGGCTGAGTGTAGGCAAGTTTGACAGTATAAAATAGGAGGGAACTCATTCATAGGGGTCCTCATGTGCTTATGAGTTTTACATCCAGAAAGTATTCTAGGTTCAAAGTGAAAATCAGAGAAAAAAACCCTGTGTGCATCCAGCAGAGGTAGAGGAAAATATGCCTGGGGAAGGGCAGTTAATTGAAATTATGTCAGTACTATGCTTTTTTTTTTTTTTTTTTTTTCTGACAGAGTCTCACTCTGTCACAACAGGCTGGAGCGCAGTGGCACGATCTCAGCTCGCTACAGCCTCTGCCTCCCAGGTTCAACCGATTCTCCTTCCTCAGCCTCCCAAGTAGCCGGGATTATAGACATGTGCCACCATGCCTAGCTAATTTTTGTATTTTTAGTAGAGACGAGGTTTCACCATGTTGGCCAGGCTGGTCTCAAACGCCTCACCTCAAGTGATCCACCTGCCTTGGCCTGCCAGAGTGCTGGGATTACAGGCGTGAGCCACTGTGTCCGGAGCATGCTTCTTAACATGATCTGCCTTCAAAATAACCTATCTTACCAAAACATAAGTGACTGGGATCCTACCAGAGCCCGAATGATCTCAGGCAAAGGAAATACCCACTGCCATTCCCCTCTACCCTTTCTGCCTCAATCAAGGTGGGAGGACTAAAAAGCACTTGTGAAAGTCACAGCCCACAAGCACAGGCTCACAAATCATAAGGCCAATTATAGGACTATAGAAAATGCTTATTCCCCACCAACTTTACCAGCACCTTAATAGGGCCCCTAATAATTACAGGGGATTATATCTATAAGAATTGCATGCCTGAGACTATTAAGAATTTTCTAGAGCTATTTCAACAAATTGGATAACCTAGGTAAAATGGACCAATTCTAGAAATACACAACCTACCAAACTGAATAATAAATGAATAAAAATTTGAACAGACCTATAGCTGGGAGGGAGATCAATGCAATAATCTAAAGCCTTCCAGCAAATAATTACCTAGGACCAGCAAATAGTGAAGCAGCTATGCAGAGGCTACTGTTAAATGTTTTGTAGGTTAAAACATCTTTTAAGGCCGGGCTTGGTGGCTCAGGTCTGTAATCCCAGCACTTTGGGAGGCCGAGGCTGGCGAATTACGAGGTCAGGAGATCGAGACCATCCTGGCTAACACCGTGACCCATCTCTACTAAAAATACAAAAAATTAGCGGGGCGTGGTGGCGGGCACCTGTAGTCCCAGCTACTTGGGAGGCTGAGGAAGGAGAATGGCGTGAACCTGGGAGGCGGAGCTTGCAGTGAGCCGATATTACACCACTGCACTCCAGCCTGGGGAACAGAGGGAGACTCCGTCTCAAAAAAAAAAAGAAAAAGAAAAAGAAAAAAAAGAAAAATCTGTTAAAAGATAGTCATACCTCAAGTGATTTTGAATCCTAAGTAACTGGATCTCCACATTACCACAGTGTGGCAGAATAGTGCCTTATGCAACAGCAGCAGCTAAAACAAAATCAGTCAGCTCTACGAGTTCATGGAAAAGTGAAATCTGACATTATGTGCGGGTCCATGTTTCAGTCATATAATTAGTAACCAGGACTGAAAAACTGACCACGTGAAAAATACGTAACATAAATCAGTATAATGATAATACTTTAAACAATTGATTATTTGTGATGACATAGGAGTTTGATTCTGAGCAAGATTTCTGACCGGCGCATGACAACGTACTGCTTTAGTTCCTTTACATGGCCATGGAGCATACCATGAGAACAGCCCTGTAAGTTCGGGAGAACCCTCCGTAAGCCGTGGTTTCCTCTTTGATAAAGCAAAGACAGTGTAGGTGTCCTCATGCAGGGTGGTAAGATTTAATGAGCACAGGTGAGGCAAGGATTCCACATCGAGCAGGAAATGCACCGGAGTCCAGACAGTGGCCCTGCCTCATGACCGTGCGCTTGTGCTGTTCTCTGGGAGTGGTGTCAGGAACCCACGGTATCATCACAGTATTATTAGGATGGCTGGGAAACGCCAGTGACACCCATGCACGTACAAAACCAAAGCTGGATGCTGGGAGAGCCTGTCTGGCCCCGTCCAGGCCTATCTAAAACCTCCACAATGCCAGTCACGCTATTGTGTTACACTACTGTCATACACACTTGCCTGAGAAAACCTTTCATCCCAGCCTTTCTTGTGTTTTGTTTTTGCTGGTGGTGGTGGCAGCTGGGTGGGTGGGTAGGTGGGAATCTCTTTCCCGGGGCAGCACAGGATCCAGAAACCTTGGGTATTACCTGGGGAAGACGTCACATGAGATGGGCTGTCCACCTCATGCCCACCAGCAGCTGACACCGCCACATCCAAATCTGGATGATCCCTTGAAGTCAGGGAGCTTCCGTTCTAAGACGGGATGAACTGTGACACTCATGGCTCCCAATAGAGTGAACTCCAAGATGTTTACCCTTGTTTTAGTTATCTGTTGCCAAATAAAGTTTGTTAGTTTAAGTCACTAGGTTTTGGGATGGTTCATTACACACATCCCACTACTGGGCATCTACCCGGAGGAAAAGAAGTCATTATATGAAAAAGACACTTGCACACGTATGTTTATAGCAGCACAATTCACAATTGCAAAGATGTGGAACCAACGTAAGTGCTCATCGATGAACAAGTGGATTAAAAAAGGTGGCATATATACATCATGGAATACTATTCAGCCAGTCAAAGGAATGAAATAATGTGTTTTGCAGCAACTTAAATGGAGCTGGAAGCTGCTATTCTAAGTGGAGTAACACAGGAGTGGAAAACTAAACACCGCTTGTTCTCATTTATACGAAAGAGCTAAACTAGGAGTACACAAAGGCATACAGAGTGGTATAAGGGACTTCAGAGACTCAGAATGGGGAGGGCGGGATGTCAGTTAGGGATAAAATACTACACATTAGCTACAATGTACACTATTAGGTACAATGTACACTGTTCGACTGCACTAAAATCTCAGAATTAACTACTCCATAACTCACCTATGTAACTAAAAACCTCTTGGAGCCCAAAAGCTATTGAAATAAAACTGACTTTAGAAATTGCTTTGTGCAGCCGGGCACGGTGGCTCACGCCTGTAATCCCAGCACTTTGGGAGGCCGAGGCGGGCGGATCACAAGGTCAGGAGATCGAGACCAGGGTGAAACCCTGTCTCTACTAAAAATACAAAAAATTAGCTGGGCGCGGTTGCGGGCGCCTGTAGTCCCAGCTACTCGGGAGGCTGAGCCAGGAGAATGGCGTGAACCTGGGAGGCGGAGCTTGCAGTGAGCCGAGATCGCGACACTGCACTCCAGCCTGGGCGACATAGCGAGACTCCCTCTCAAAAAAAAAAAGAAATTGCTTTGTGGGGTGCAGCACCTGGTAGATGATCTGAGGGGCTTGAGAGGGTTCTGTGCCTTCATAGGTTGATGAATGCTACATTGTTTCTACCCTTCCTGGAGGTTGTTCCACATTTACTAGCACAGTCAAGGCTCTTGAAAGTCCTGCAAAAAAACAAAACCAGGCACATTCTTTTTTTTTTTTTTCTTTGAGAGTCACCCAGGCTGGAGTGCAGTGGCTTGGTCTCAGCTCACCGCAACCTCCGCCTCCCAGTTTCAAGCGATTCTCCTGTCTCAGCCTCCTGAATAGCTGGGATTACAGGAGCCTGTCACCATGCCCAGCTAATTTTTGTATTTTTAGTAGAGATGGGGTTTCCCCGTCTTGCTCAGTCTGGTCTTGAACTCCTGACCTCAAGTGATCTGCCCACCTTGGCCCCCCAAAGTGCTAGAATTACAGGTGTGAGCCACGGTGGCTGGCCTGAAAGCAAATTCTTGAAAGAAATAAGGGACTGCTGTCTCTAGAGATTGGTCTAAAGATCACACTTTGAATTGCAATATCAAGAATGGAAATTCACATGTACGGTGCAGTTGCAGTCCCCATGTAGCTGCCCTCCTGGTCCTATTCAAAGAGCCCAATCCAGTAAAATGTGTGCTTGGTGGTGGTCAGAAAATGCCAGATGGGGAGAGGCCTAGCTCACCCAAGCAAAGTCAGTAAAGATGTGGACCTCTTTACTTACATCTCCCACTTGAGTGGAAGATGAAGAGGGTCAGGAACTGGAGGGCAACTAAGGACTTTACCTTAGTGTCCTAATCTGTAAAATGGAAACAATTGCAATATCTGCCTCCCAAGAGTGTTCTCCACATTGAGAAGACCTTGCCTATTGCCTCAGAAACACTAAAGTTGGCTATGGATATTGTTAAGGGATACCATACTGCCTTTTGACTTAAAAAACATGGCACCTGCCTGAATTCTGTACCTCTGAGACCAAAGCTTTTGAGTGTTTGCCTCAAAGGAAGTCACCCTCTGGTGCCTGGGTTCAGCTAGGGCTGCAAATGCATTGCAGGAGTGTTATCAGGCCCTCAGTGAATCTTGTAGGGCCCAGTCAGGAAATCACCTACCTCAACATTTCCAAAGTCCCCTCCAGTGCCTGCCATCTGTTCAGGCCAGCTCTTGTCCCTGTATCTCCCCTTTGACACAATCTAGACCCTTGGTCCCACACATAGGGTTGATCAGAAGTCTAAAGTAGCTGTGAGACTTGCTCCTTTGCCCATTTGCCAAGACATTTTTTTCATGGTTTTGACTTCAATTTGACTGCCAGAGATGCTAACAAGATAACTTTGGGGACCACTGGGCACGGACCCAGGCTGAGTTCAGGGCTCTGGCATACACATGGGGCAGCACCAACCCTTCAGTATGAATTGTGCCTGCATCTGTTTATTCAATCTTATGTGTTCATTTCCAAGTGGCATCTCTGGTCTACAGTATTCAACAGGGGCAGGGATGGTAACTGGTGTTCTTTCATCTGTGCACTCTCTGCTTCTGGCACCCAGGATGGTCACTACAGGTCAGCACCTGGCTCCACACCACTTATGGGCCCACTCCCCAACGACAGCCATGCATCTGTCCTTCAAGTGTTTTGGCACCATGTCCTGCAAGGCCAGTGGGCCCTTCTAGTGGCTATGCCCTTTGCCTCCAATTGATGTGGTGACTTTATGGTTTCCTGGTTTGGTCTTAGGCAATGCCATATGAATGATGGATAATCTATTCACATTGAGACTTCCCTTCTTATGCTGCACGCGGGCCCCTCACCTCTGCTTCCTGTTGATGCTGACGTGTGGAGGGTCAACACAGAAAGATCATGCTTTAAGAATGAGGTAATTACATCCATAAAAGATCAAAAGACAACATGGTCAGAAGATGTATTATCCTGTGTTTATACCATTAAATTACATTAGTAAATAAAAACCAAATAATCCTTTGCATTATCCTGCATACCCAAGGTGAGATGTTCATGTGTGATCATCAGCACTGAAGCCAAGTCATGACAATGTCCTGGGACGGCCTCTACCTACTTCTTGCTCAAGAGATCATTGCCTACTCCTGGAAAAAAATCCTTTCATGGAATTTTGAAATCAGCTTCAATTCCTCCAAATTTTGATATATTTCAAAAGTATGTTTGCATCAGATTCATAGACAACTGAAGAAGAATGAACATCAGTACAATATAAAGTCTTCAAATCCATTAACACAGTGCATCTTCTTTTTACTAATGTTTTATTAATAGGTTTATAAATATGATTCCATTCTTTTTTTTCTTTTTTCTTTTCTTTTCTTTTTTTTTGAGACAGAGTCTCGCTCTGTCACCCAGTCCGGAGTCCAGTGGTGTGATCTCGGCTCACTGCAACCTCCACCTCCCAGGTACAGGCAATTCTCCTGCTTCAGTCCCCTGAGTAGCTGGAACTACAGGCATGTGCCATCACGCCCACCTGATTTTTGTAATTTTAGTAGAGACAGGGTTTCATCATGTTGCCCAGGCTGGTCTCAAACTCCTGACCCCAAGTGACCCACCCACCTCAGCCTCCCAAAGTGTTGGGATTACAGGCGTGAGCCACCATGCCCAGACAATATAGCTTTTTAGAACAATAATACATAATTAACATCTTCATAATATTGAATTTTTAGCCACAAATGTGATATAACTCTCCATTTATTTAGGTCCACTTATGTATCTTCATACATAAATTTGGAATTTTCACTCAAAAACATTGAACTATCTGCAGTCATTATGATCCCTTAATCTGTCTGTGCTATGAGAAATGTTATCTTTCTAAATATTTCTTTTTCTATTAGTTTCTTCTTGATTTATAAGACCAATTAATCTCTGTTCTGATTATGAATTCAGAAAACTTGCTACACACTTAAGATTCTAAAGGTGTGCGGCTGGGCGCGGTGGCTCACACCTGTAATCCCAAGCTTTTTGGGAGGCCGAGGCGGGCGGATCACAAGGTCAGGAGATCGAGATCATCCTGGCTAACATGGTGAAACCCCATCTCTACTGAAAATAGAAAAATTAGCCGGGCGCAGTGGCGGGCGCCTGTAGTCCCAGGTACCCGGGAGGCTGAGACAGGAGAATGGCGTGAACCTGGGAGGCGGAGCTTGCAGTGAGACGAGATCTTGCCGCTGCACTCCAGCTCCAGCCCGGGCGAAAGAGAGACTCCGTCTCAAAAGTAAAATAAAATTAAATTAAAAATAAAAGAAAATTAGCTGGGCGTGGTGGCGGACACCTATAATCCCAGCTACTCGGGAGGCTGAGGCAGGAGAATGGCGTGAACTCGGGAGGCGGAGCTTGCAGTGAGCGGAGATAGCGTCACCACACTCCAGCCTGGGGGACAGAGCGAGACTCCGTCTCAAAAAAAAAAAAAAAAAAAAAGAGTCTAAAGGTGTGCATAGATCCTTCGGTCTCTGAGAACACAATAATGTCATCTGTGAAACAATGATAGTTTTGTATCTTCCTTTCCAGTTTTAAGTACTTTTGTTTATTTTGTTTGTTTTTGTTTCCTTTTGGTTTTACTGCCTTTGCTGGGACCCTCAGTATAATGTTGAGGAGAAATTGTAACTGCTAGAACCCATGTATTTTGCCTGCGCTAAAATGAAATGTTTTTTTTCTTTTCTTTCTTTCTTTTCTTTTTTTTTTTTTTTTTTTTTTTTTTGAGACGGAGTCTCGCTCTGTCGCCCAGGCTGGAGTGCAGTGGCGTGAACTCGGCTCACTGCAAGCTCCGCCTCCCGGGTTCACGCCATTCTCCTGCCTCAGCCTCCCGTGTAGCTGGGACTACAGGCGCCCACCACCATGCCCGGCTAATTTTTTGTATTTTTAGTAGAGACAGGGTTTCACCGTGTTAGCCAGGATGGTCTCGATCTCCTGACCTTGTGATCTGCCCGCCTCGGCCTCCCAAAGTGCTGGGATTACAGGCGTGAGCCACCGAGCCCGGCCTAAATGAAATGTTGTTAACACTACACTGTTCAGTATGATATTGATGGTAGGACTCCGGGCAGGTACCTTTTTTAGGTTAAGGCATTTCCTTTCTCAGCCAGTGGAGGTTAAGGCACAAGAATCACATGAACCCACCATGCCCGGCTAATATTTTTGTAGTTTTAATAGAGATGAGGTTTCACCATGTTGGGCAGGCTAGCCTCAAACTCCTGGTCTCAAGTGATCTGCCTGTCTCGGCCTCCCAAAGTGCTGGGATTACATGCATGAGCCACCGCACATTTTCTTTCTATTACTAGTTTGCTGAGTTTCTTTTTGAATCATGTTTACTTTATATGAATTATTACAGATTACATTGATTAACTTAAGTGTTATACAGAAAAAGCCACCAGACACAAAGGAAAAATACGTATATATAATGAATTATGTCTCAGCTTCAACAATTATAATCACTAAATTTTTTTTTATATATAAGCTATCCACTTTTTAAATTTATTATTATTATTATTATTATTATTATTATTTTTTTTTTTTTTTTTTTTGGAGACGGAGTCTCGCTCTGTCGCCCAGGCTGGAGTGCAGTGGCCGGATCTCAGCTCACTGCAAACTCCGCCTCCCGGGTTTACACCATTCTCCTGCCTCAGCCTCCGGAGTAGCTGGGACTACAGGCGCCCGCCACCTCGCCCGGCTAGTTTTTTTGTATTTTTTAGTAGAGACGAGGTTTCACTGTGTTAGCCAGGATGGTCTCGATCTCCTGACCTCGTGATCCACCCGTCTCGGCCTCCCAAAGTGCTAGGATTACAGGCTTGAGCCACCGCGCCCGGCCTAAATTTATTATTTTAAGTAAAATCTCACATACTACAAAACTTTACCATAATTTCATAGTATGATTTGCTACCATAAAATTCAGATAGATAGGTAGGTAGATAGATAGATAGGTAGATAGATAGATAGATAGATAGATAGATAGATAGATAGATAGATAGATAGATAGGATAGATAGATAGATAGATAGATAGATAGATAGACATAGGTATAGATAAAGACAGAAAACTACCATGCTATTAGCACACCTAATAAATTAATTTTTAAAAGACTTAATACTTCCAGATACCTATTGCATACTCAAATGTTGTAATTTACTCAAGAATCAAATCAAAATCCAGTCATGGTACACAGGTTTATCTAGTTGTGCCTCTTATAATTTTTTTATATTCTGGTAATCAGACATTCTCCTTTATTCATGCCATTTTTTTGGTCTAGGAAACCTGGATTGTTTTGGAGACAGTCTTACACACTACGTTTTGCTTATTGTTTCTTCAAGATGTCCTTTTACACATTCCTCATGCAGAATTAGAGTGGAGGCAAAAGAGGAGAAAGTCCTGCCAGGGAGAATGGGGCTCAGAGACTTCCTATTCTGCAGAGCAGTTAGTGAATTGTTGTGAGGACACGTATCAGAACAATCTTTTACAAGCCTGGGGACAGAGAAAAGAAGCAAGCTCAGCAAATCTGTGGCTTCTCGCAGATCCAGTGTTTCTTCCAATAGTGCTCACTTGGATCCGTGAACCAGGAACCAGTCTTCCCCATGTAGACACATTCATATGTACAAGATTTGTCAGGCTGCCAATTACTGTGAAAACATGAACTGGAATTAGTTAAGTTTCCAAATCACAAGCAGGGACAGGGCACACGAAGCCATGCCTAGCTGGGTCCTCACCATCAAGATCCCAGAGGAAGATCTGCCCACCAGAGTGAAGGTCCAGCCTCTCGGATTGTTGAGAAATCCCAATAAATAAAAAAATACTTGCTATGTTTTATAGCAGAGTTTTGACCACAGTGAACTATTGACATTTGAAGCCATATCATCATGTGTGGTGAGGGACTGTCCTGTGCACTGAAGGGTAGTGAGCAGCATCCCTGGGCTCCACCCACATGACACGAGTGCATCTCCATCCCCATCGAGACAACCCAAAATAGTTTCAGACAGTGCCAAGGATCCCTGAGAGGAAAACCATCTCCTGTTGAGTGCTACTGTCTCATAGCAATCATTTTGTGCAACTTCTTGCATTGTACATGATACAGATGAGGCTGATATAGATAAGTGACCTGACAACTCTGGCTCCCTGGGGTCTAAAGTTTGAGGACATGAGGCTCTTCGGTATCTGGCATAGAAGAGGTGCTAAATCTGTGGAATGCGTCCCTGCCCTCTTTCTTAAGTTGAACACCTGCCGCATACCAAGTATTCTGATGGGTACGGGAGACGTGTAGGTATGTAAGAGACATGTAGGTGTGTACCCTCTCTCCCCTCAAGCTGCAACCTGTTCGGTGCATAACACATGCATAAACAAAAGAAGATTCTAATAGAGAAAGAATCCCAAAAATCTCAATAGAGTATGGCTGGGACAGTAGGAGATTCTCATTAATTCTTGCTGGACACAGGATGTCTTCCACAAAAGTCACTTGCAGTTCACCAGACTAAATATAAAATGTTACAGGCAGATGGCATGGCAAGAGCAACATCAGAATAAGATACCAGTCAATGTCTTAAAAGAGGACTCATTCGGCACTTACCTGCTGTAAAGAGGCAGACAGCACATGGGAGGGTAGGAGGTGAGAATGTCAAGATCAATGGTCACCAATATGTGGGCGCTGAGCAGTGCCATGGGTAAGTCTGGACTTTGTCCATGTGTGTTGGGTGTTTGGGTGTTTTGGGTGTTTTTTGTTTTGTTTTGTTTTTTGTTTTTTGGTTTTTTTTTTGAGACAGAGTCTTGCCCTGTCGCCCATGCTGGAGTGCCGTGACACACTCTCGGCTCACTGCAAGCTCCGCCTCCCGGGTTCATGCCATTCTCCTGCCTCAGCCTCCCGAGTAGCTGGGACTACAGGTGCCCGCCACCAAGCCTGGCTAATTTTTTTTGTTGTTGTTGTATTTTTGGTAGAGACGGGGTTTCACATGTTAACCAGGATAATCTCGATCTCCTGACCTCATGATCTGGCCGCCTCAGCCTCCCAAAGTACTGGGATTACAGGCATGAGCCACCACACCTGGCCTGTTTGGGTGTTTTCTAAGCCATGTCAAAGACACATTGTAGAAAGATGGCACCACGGGCTTGAGTAGAACATAGGTTGAGAAGGGTAAGTCTAGATCTACAGCAATTGTTCAGCCCAGAAACCTTGATCCTTGAGCTGAAGCAGAAGCAATGGCATGAAGACTACCAGGAGTTCTCAGGAGAGGTCCAGCAGGCCGGGGTGAAATTCTTGTAAGGTACGTGGAAATCAAGGAAAGCTCAAAGACAGGTGATAGCTGGTCTAGGAGGGCTTTTAAATGCCATGCTGAAAAGTTAGGAGGGGATTCCCCAGGCACTTTCTTCCAGTGTGCTCACTAGGAGCTCTAGATAACTCCAGAGGAGGTCTACCTCTTAAAAAGCCTGGAAGTCCTCCATTCTCTACCCTCCTCCATAAAGTGCGCTCTCCTCTTTAACATGTTACAGGTATTGTGATGATCTTGAAAAATGAATTCTTGTTTTATATTGTTTAATCTATGGTTTGCAAGCATGTGCCACACACACACAAACACACATGCTTGCAAGTAACAAATAAAATTAAGCATCAGAACCATAGATAAGTAGTTTGGTTTATAGCAAATTAGAATGGAGGCTGGGCGTGGTGGTTCACACCTGTAATCCCACCACTCTGGGAGGCTGAGGTGGGGGGATTGCGAGGTCAAGAGATCGAGACCATCCTGGCCAACATGGTGAAACCCTATCTCTACGGAAAATACAAAAATTAGCTGGGCGTGGTGGCACACACCTGTAGTCCCAGCTACTCAGGAGGCTGAGCCAGGAGAATCACTTGAACCTGGGAGACCGAGGTTGCAGTGAGCCGAAATCACGCCACTGCGCTCCAGCCTAGTGACAGAGTGAGACTGCGTCTCAAACGAAAAGAAAAAAGAAGAATAGAGACAGTGGAGAAACCATCTAATGGACGACATCTCCCCAGCTCCAGAGGAATCTGATTGGGGCTGAGGGGCTCTGAGTCCCCACAGGGATACTTACATGAAGGTGAGGGCTGAGCCATCTTACTACTTGTAGATGCCTTTTGAGTATCCTTTCCTAGAGCCAATTCGGTAGGTAGCATCTTTAGCTAGACTCAAGAAATTGTAAACGAAAAGAAGGCAGGTTGAGTCAAGACATATGAGACCAGACCTAGATGTCCCCACAGGCAGGGAGCATTGTTCAGTGTAGCGGTTGCATACACTGGATGAAAGCTCTGGATCGATCTTATTTCCAACCTGACCATGGAATATGTGCTCAGTAAATCATGGCCCCTGTGATCCTCAGGCTCTTCATCTGTAAAATGGGGATACCAAAGGCAGCTGCCTTCCAGATATTTCTGACGGTTCAGTGAGGGAATAAGAGCACGCTATTCACTTTGGGAGGCCGAGACGGGCGGATCACGAGGTCAGGAGATCGAGACCATCCTGGCTAACACGGTGAAACCCCATCTCTACTAAAAATTACAAAAAACTAGCCGGGCGAGGTGGCGGGTGCCTGTAGTCCCAGCTACTCGGGAGGCTGAGGCAGGAGAATGGCATGAACCCGGGAGGCGGAGCTTGCAGTGAGCTGAGTTCCGGCCACTGCACTCCAGCCTGGGTGACAGAGCAAGACTCCGTCTCAAAAAAAAAAAAAAAAAAAAAAAAAAAAAGAGCACGCTATGGATGAGTGGTAGTGAGGAGTATCATTCAAGGACATGGAAGACAGGGCGAGGAATTTGGGCTCCGCTCAGAAGCAATAGTGCTGGCAATCAAATGCATTCCACTGACAAAGGTGCAGTCCTGCTGTATGTCCAGCCCGGTGCCAGGCACTGTGGACTCAAAAGCAAGTAAAATTCAGTCCTTGCCCGGGGGATTCCTCATGGTGTGGGGTAATGGTGCCATATCTGTAAGTAGAGTCCAGAGTTAAGGAGATCGAGGGAGGGATGTTAATGGATGATGTTTGAGCTGTTCATGAAGTAGTAGGAATCATCCACGCAGATTAAAGGAGAAAGGGCATTCTAGACAGAGAGCAGTGTGAACAATTGCTCAGAAGCCAGGCACCGGTGAACAGTGACCACTCTATGTCCTGAAGTCCATGTAAATTACAAGGAGTAGAATGAAGAATTTGCACTCATTTCTACAAGGATCAGGAACAGGAGCTTGCAATGTCTTGAAAGTTCCCTAAAATGCCCCTTTTCTCTTCCCACTTGCTCTGCTTGGCTGTTGGTGATGGCCAGGTGAGCTCCCTCCTCAGCACGATGATCCTTGGCTTGGAACCAGGTGTGTGTGTGTTTGTGGAAAAGTTGTAACAGGAGCCCTCAAACGTCACCCAGGCTGTCGGGCAGGGCTCACAGGAGGATGCTGCAGAGGAAGGCAGGTCAGTTCTTCTGGGGCTGGGAGCTGCACCAGCCACCAAACTGAGCCTCCAACAAAGCGGGATGATTCAACCTGACCCACCAACTGCATCCTTCACACATTGCCATGGGGAGCACATGAACTCCCTGGGCATACGTTCTGAGTGGACATGACCAAGGCAGTATATTGTGAGGCAGAATGACTCAAACTTGATGTCAGCATCAACTGCAAGTGGGGGCTTGGTTAAAATAACCCTCATAGATTCACAGGCAGCAAATCCACTATTGTCAATGCTGTGAAGAAGACAAACATCCCATCCTTTCCCAATTCTCACGCATCACCACTCAACCTCACCTTGTGCTCCCCTTACCATCTGCCAGAGCATTTCTCCCCAAAAAGTATCTCACATACGTCCAGCATCTGCCAGACCCTGTAGAGCTAAGCGACCTATGGAGGAAAAATGGTCAAGACCTGGAGAGGGGAAGGGGCAGGAGGTCGGGAGGAGGCCCACCGTTTCAATTCACACTCACACTGGGCATCCAGTTGCTTCAGTTCCTGCTGCATCTTGTACATAAACTGCAAGACTGGGGGGATGGGAGCATAAAATAATACACTCTAGATCTTTAAGCTACTGCGTTATTTTCCTACTTCTAATATCTCCTGGTTAGGGTGGGGAGAACAGTTTCTTCCTAAAATCCTTATGTCCTAAAGCAGCCCAACCACCCCTTCCTACTCATCACTGACAGGCCCTCCTCTGAGGATGGCAGGATTAGGAGGGGCCAGGTGTCTTCCCATCACCCATTCCCACAGGTCTGGCCACCTTACCTTGAACCAGGACGACACCAAGGATATGAGAAGCAGGATCAAGGTCATTATCAGGCAAAAAAACCTTCCAAGGATCATCCTGCAGCAGCTTTGGATCTTGCTGTGCTGTGAATAGAGTCAAGATCAGTGCGCACAGGCTCAGAAAAGTGCTGGAAAGGTCAAGACCTCTAGGATGGTGGAGGGAGAAAGCTGAATATCTCATCACTGGAGTGGTGAGACAGTGAGAGTGGCCATTGGCATTGAGGAGGGGATACGGGGGTTATGAGCATCCTAACCTTCCTCCACCCACAGTGTGCTTAGAGCACTAAAGTGTACACAGGACCGGCACACCAGGGTGGATCTATCTAGTCCTGCCCCAAGCTTCTCGACTCACCTGGCTCCCCGGACATGGGTAGAGCAATTTCCCCGACTGGTATGAAGTCCTCTGCAGCCTCCTTTCCACCATGGCCTGCTTTCCACCATGGCTGCACCTTGTTCTGCTCAGAGCTGCCCACAGCCCTCAGGGTTATTATTATGGGATGTGGATGAAGTCCACATCCCGTAATAGGAAATGCCCACCCCGAATAAACCATGCTACATTTCCTTCCTGACTCAGCGAAGTGCCCAAATCTCTAGATGGCTTATCATCAATTCATGTCATAAGGTGATGACACCGACATCTGGGAGAAGATATTTTGCTCCAAGTATTCTCTCCAAATTTTATTTCTAACTTGGTGAGGGCAGTAAGTACCCCAGGAATGTGCCTCGAGGTCCCTAGTCCATTTGTCTTCTAGGCTTCTGGTCACATCAGTTTCTGAAGATCTTGCAGTTTCTCAGAGATAAAACTGTGCTTATTTCAACATAGGAGTCACTCCTATAATTCTTCTCCCTCCTCGTGCCAAGCTGTTCAGGGCCAGGCCCCCTGGGCTGGGACAGGGACGGGCTGCTGGCGGACATAGAAGGCCTTGGGGCCCTGCTGAGTGGGCTGCCTCATAGTGGTGTTTGGTGTCCTTTACTGCAAGAGGAGGCTGTGCCCTCCACCTCTCAGGGTGGCTCTGATCTGGGGATCAGATGCCAGCACTGAGTAGCTGGAGTTAGGACCCAGCTGGCACTTCATGCCACCACTGTGGGAAGGCAAATCACACAGGCATGACCATGTGTGTGCACCACAGCACCAACCCCGTGTGCACAGCTGGACTGTGGCAAAGTGACTGGAGATGTCACCAGCGCCGCCAGTGATAGCCCGGCCCCCGTTTAGGGAGTCTTCTGCCTAGGGGCCTGGCTTAGCTGCTGTGATGCTTCCTGTAACCTGGATCAGGGCACCCGCACTGCATGGCACCTCTGCTGCGTGTCTGAATGCGTCACTCTGGGTGCTGGATAGTATCCCATCCTGTGAACGCCGCAGTTCACTCCAATAGCCGATAGTTCATTTTTCAAAAGTGGCTGACACTCGCACATGCACTTTTCAGTCCTGACTCACTGCAGTGCCGGGTACAGAACAGGAAGCAAACCCTTGCTGACCCCAAACCGCCTGCTGCCCGATGCTCGCCCCACACTCATGGATGTGACTGTGCCAGCAGGGGCCTGCCCCTGGCGGACTGTGGGAGGAAATGGAAATGCTTCCATTTGAGTTGCTTGTTCCCGCAGCAGCCCAGGCTGTGCTGCCTGACTCAGAGCTGAGGGGTCCGGAGCAGCCCCTGCCGGGTGCTGGGCTGCCTGTCATGGCCCACAGTCTTCTCCCTGCATGGGTCTCTTCAGTAGGTGCTGTCACTGCCCTTGTCCTACCAGGGACAATGAGGTCTCAGTGAGTAGCAAACATAACCCAACTCCTCATATAACTCGGGGAAATTGACCCCCCTGAGCATCCCCTTACCCTGACCCAAGCCTCCCCTCCAGCTTCCACCTCTCCCCAGGAGCCCTGAGATCTGCCTTGCCTCGAACACAGACCTGAGATCCAGGCTGGGTGGGTTTTCCTTCAGGCAGATCGTGCAGAAAGAGCTTGCAGTCAGATGACCATGGAGGCCTGCTGCCATCCCTTCTTCACCACGGTGGGCTTTGGGACCTGAAAACAAACTGTCCACATTCTACCAGGCCAGGGAGGCCACCGGCCCCATGATACTCATTCACACTCCTTCTAGCTGCCCCGGACAGCGCTCCCTGTGCCCCGCCCAGGCTGGAGGCAGAGCTGTCTGGACACAGATATGTTTGCCCAGGAAGGCTCAGGGCAGTGCCAGGGAGGGGTCCATGCATGGCAGTAGGTGGTGGAGGGGAAAGGTGGCAGCTCAGCCAGTGGCGGGTCCCCCCATGCGGGGCACCATAGCATGCACAGCTGGACAGGCATGTAGACAGCGGCGCAGCACAGTGGCTTTCAGACACCACTGAGCTCAGGAGCCTTGACTTCTCCCCACTAGCCAGACGCTCAGCCCAGGAGGCAGGGAGCCCAGGAGCCCCAAACTTCAGTGAGCGAGCTTCTGCCTGGGGGCTTCCAGAGTCCCACACCATTCAGAGCAGCAGCCGCACCACCCTGACACCCTCTGTTCCCAGGAGAGGCCTCCCAGGGCTGGTCACAGGGTCGCATGCCACAGCACAGGGGCATGGTTATTGGTTATTGCACCTCACAGTCACTGAGGGCTGATCCAATGGAAGATGAGGCTCACCTTCCCACATTGGTGTGGCCTCTGTAGGCTGTTCCTATGCCCCCGCTACGTGTCCCAGCCATGAAGCCCCTTGGACTGCTCAGGAGGGACTGGGCACACCTAGGGGGCACTGTCTGTGCAGGAGAACACGTGGCAAGAAAAGGAACACACTGGAAAAAAGAAAGAACACTACCCTCAAAGCTTGTTTATTACAGAGGAGAAGTCACTGTGAAACATACATGCTAAAGAGGCAATCTAATAATTACCAGGTCTCACCAAGAAAAGCCCAGATAGCCGGGCATGGTGGCTTATGCCTGTAATCCCAGTGCTTTGGGAGGCCAAGGTGGGCAGATCACTTGAGGCCAGGAGTTCAAGACCAGCATGGCCAACATGGTGAAACCCTGTCTCTACTAAAAATCCAAAAATTAGCAGGGCGTGGTGGCCTGCGCTGGTAATCCTAGCTATTTGGGAGGCTGAGGCAGGAGAATTGCTTGAACCTGGGAAGTAGAAGTTGCAGTGAGCTGAGATCGCACCATTGCACTCCAGCCTGAGCAACAGAGAGAGACTCCATAAAATTAAAAAAAAAAAAAAAAAATTCCCTCCAGGGCAAGGTGGGGGGCCTTGCAACAGGAAAGCTTTGCTGCAGAAGCTCACTTCCTTTTTATGCCTGCAAGCCTGGGCCTCATCCTACGTGGGTGAGCTTCCAAACCTCCTCACAGGAACTAGCCTGCACATTGATCACAGGTGAGTGGTCACAGTGACATGCATAGGTCTTGGCAGCCAATCGAAATGCTCATGAGTTGAATTAACAAAAGAAACTGCTTATGCTATCACGGAACATGAAGGAAAATACCACAGCTGTTCAGAACAACTGTGCCCACTGACCCCTAGTTAGGAGTGTGTGCCCCGAGCCAGCACAAGTCTGGTCTCCAGCCCCAGGACAGTCTTGCAGCACTGGGTGACCTCAGGCTGGTTACTCATCTGTAAAATGGGGCAAGCACTGAGGGAATATGATCATATCAAATCCAAGCACAGGGCAAGAATACAAGACAGAATCTAAGAAAATACTAATAACCATGACGAGAAGCAGAGACAAATAATCCTGAGTATCTCTAGATGACTTTCTTTTTTTTTTTTTTGAGACAAACTCTCGCTCTGTTGCCCAGGTTGGAGTATGGTGGCGTGATCTTGGCTCACTGCAACCTCTGCCTCCTGGGTTCAAGCAATTCTCCTACCTCAGCCTCCTGAGTAGCTGGGATTACAGGTGCACACCACCATGCCTGACTAATTTTTGTATTTTCAGTAGAGAGGGGGGTTTCACCATGTTGACCTGGCTGGTCTCGAACTCCTGACCTCAAGTGATCTGCCCTCCTCAGCTTCCCAAAGTGCTGGGATTACAAGCATGAGCCACTGCGCCCAGCCTACTAGATGATTTGGCAATGGAAGATTTTCTACAATTATTTTGCTCTCTGATTTTATAGAAGAGCCATGGACTATGCAATTTGTAATAATTCTCAATAGGTGAATTGGGTCAGCCACAGCAGCACACTGGAGCTCCCAGTACAGCAGAGATTCACAATTCCAAAAACCTTGACATTTATAAAAATAAACCTGCCAACCTGGGCTCATGCCTGTAATCCTAGGGCATTAGGAGGCCAAGGCGGACAGATCATTTGAGGACAGGAGTTCGAGACCAGCCTGGCCAACATGGTGAAACCCTGTCTCTACTAAAAATACAAAAATGAGCAGGAGGTGGTGGCACGTGCCTGTAATCCCAGCTACTCAGGAGGCTTAGGCACAACAAAAATTGCTTGAACCTGGGAGGTGGGGGTTGCAGTGAGCCAACATAGTGCCATTGTGCTCCAGCCTGGGTGACAGAGCGAGACTCTGTATTTAAAGAAAAAAAAAAAAAAAAACTGGTGAAAACCACCTATGCAGTTAATGGAGCTGCAGCCAGAGAATAAACAAACATAAGCTTCCTTTGGTGGGGGAGCACTGGTACCAATAAAGAGGTCTTCTGGGCTGGAACACCGTGGTGCCAGAGCTGATGCTCTTTCTGGCTCGAGCTCCTGGCCTCCTGCAGGAGCAGCACCAACTGACTCTTGGGGACTGAACTGCGGCCACATTTTGGATTGGGCTGCACCTAGAGCAGCCCTTGTGCATGTGACCAAGAGTCATGCAAGAAACATCTACAGGAAAACAGTTCACGATAGCAAAACCCTGGAAAGGTCCACTGTCCTTCCTCAGGAGAATGGACACATTATGATTCTATTGGTAATGGAAAAAGACCTAAAGCTGAACGGAGGAGTATGGAGCAGATTATGCAGGGTCACCTGTTTATAAAGCTCAGATGTAGCAAAAAACAATACAGTTCTCAGGAAAACACACATAGGGGTCAAGCCATTTGCAAGAATTAAGGGAGTGATTAACACAAACTCCAGAGAGCAGTGGTGGGAATAGGTTGGGAAAGGGGCTGGGCCATCGTGACTGTGAGTAACACAAGAGCACTTTGCAGAGCTGCTGCTGGGTATCAAATATGTTAATTACATAAACAAGCTCTCAACTTGGCCCCTAAGTCTACTAGAGTCTAAGTTCAAAAGCAAAACCCTTAATTAGTCTCACACAAATTCTTTCTTCTTTTTTTTTTTAGAAGCATACTATAATAGTTAATTTAATTATGAGTCCTTGCATAAAACCAAGCATGGGCTTTGATTCTGTGAGCCCAAATTCACATATTGAAGAGAACAAAAGAAAATTGTGATCCGTGTACATGGATGAAAACTGAAGGCTCAGGGTTAATCTCATTGTAGTTTTAAAATTTCTTCAGCCTACACAGCTCAGTAATCACAGATCTTTTAGGTCTTTTTGGATGTCCCACAGGGTATCTACACTTTTCTTGAGCTGAGCAAACTCATCATCTTTTGGCTTCTGATTGATAATGCTGGTTAATTCCCGAGTATTGAGGATACATGGAAGGCTCTGGAAGACTTCATTCTCAATGCCCTTCATCCCCTTCATCATTGTTCGTTCTGGATGAATCCTGGATAGATTTTTCAACATAGATTCAACGAGATCAGCTACACTTAATCTAGTAGCCCAGTTGGTATATCCTTTTGGCTTGTTGACCTCATAGGCACTTTCAACCACCGTCTTATGCAACTTCCTTCCAAGTTTCATGATCATTGTTGGTTCCCATTTCTGGATTCAATTTCTGGAGAGAAACACCTGCCATGTTCACACCACTCCGAACAACAACGCTTGAATTACCATGTTCTCCCAAAAATCCATCCATGGCAGCTACTGAGATGAATGCCAAGTTTTTCAGCCACAAGGTAGCAAAATCTAGCAGAATCCAAATTATACCCACTTCCAATCACAAGGTGCTTGGGTAATCCACTTAGTTTCCAGGTAACATATGTAAGAATGACCACTGGGTTAGAAACCACAATTATGATGCAATTAGAACTGTACTTGATGATCTGAGAAACAACAGATTTGAAGGCATTAACATTTCTCTGCACCAGATTGAGACGACTCTCCCCCGCTTGCTGATGAACTCCTGCAGTTACCGCTACAATCTAATAATTGGCAGTCATAGAATAGAATAATCTTTATCTGCCATAATTTTAGGTGTCTGAGGAAATAGGCTCCCATCTGCAGATCGATCCATCATGTCTCCTTTCAGTTTATATTCCAAAAAATCCACAACAGCAAGTTCACCAACCAAAGACTTTCCCAGATGCTAATAGCACACACCACACCCATTTGTCCAACACTACAGCGGTCTTGTTGTCTGGGACAGTTGCCTCTTTCACCACTGGTGCAATGAGTTTTTCCTTAAGAGCTGCCATTGTGCACAGGAGATGGCTCTGAAGACTGTTGTAATAGTTATGTGGAGAAGACAATGTCGGCTGCATCAACATCTTGCTAATCTCATCCCTAGCTGGCATGGCAGCCTGTGGTTGAAGCCATAAACAGAGGCCATGTCTGCATTAACAAAAACAAAATGCATCCTAGTATCTAGGACTAAATGCTCACTAAGCTTGAAACTTAGGGTGTTGCCACAACTGGAGATTTTATGATCTGTGTTGATGTTTATACAAAGAAAAAAGGCGGATACTCCAGGAGAAGCCAAGGATGGTACAAAGGATCAGGAGCCCTGTGTGTACCACCGTGCACGGCTCTCCAAGATGCACCTGTGAAAAGGACAAGGTTCAGAACTGCACATTCAGGATAGCGGCATTAATGCTGGGAAAATAATTCTCACCCACAAGCCACATGGTTCTGTAAGGTTGTCTAAGTCCAAAGAGATAAATAGAAATAAATTTGGAGAAGGAAGCTGATACATACAATACAGTGGTTGCCACTGGAGAAGAGAATATGGTTTTGGAAATGAGAAAAGGGGAATGGGGAAATTGAACACTGAACACTACCAAATAAAATGCATTAGTTGGCCGGGCATAGTGTCTCATGCCTATAATCCCAACACTTTGGGAGGCCAAGGTGGGCAGATCACTTGAGGTCAGGAGTTGGAGACCAGCCTGGTCAACATGGCAAAAACCTGTCTCTACAAAAATAAAATAAAATAAAATAAAATAAAATAAAATAAAATAAGCCAGGCATGGTGCCACACACCTGTAATCCCAGCTATTTAGGAGATTGAGGCAGGAGAGTCACTTGAACCCCGGAGGCGGAGCTTGCAGTGAGCCGAGATCATGCCACTGCACTCCAGCCTGGGCGACAGAGTGAGACTCCGTCTCAAAAATAAATAAATAAATAAATAAATAAATAAATAAATAAATAAATAAAATGCATTTGTGTCACATTGATATAATTAAGAAAAGGCAGGGTTGTGACACCTTCCTGAATTGCACATCATTCTCAGCAAATTCACAACAGAACATGAGGGTCTTTAGTGTGTGTATGTAAAAATGAATAAGTCCATTTTACTTACACAAAAGTTATTTTCTAAAACTAAGAAGGCATCTCAGGTGAAATCAAGGCCCCGACCTTTGGTTCCATCAAAGTCAGGGCTTGCGTAACAGACAACAGCACAGCAGGCGACCTCTGCAGGGGTCGAGCCGTGTCCAGGGAGACAAGCAGGACGGGTGAGCATTGGCCCATCTCAGCACTGCTCTGAGAGGTCAGACTCCTCATGGGATTCACTTCTATCTAGAGTTCATTCATCATGAAGAGTTTTGCATTTTTAAATTGCTGAAATGCTGAGACATCTGCAGAGGCCTCCCTCTGAGGGATTGACAGTAATTCTCAAAAGGAGGTGGGCTTGCATGCCTGGACAGAGGTCCTCACTGTAAGCTGTTACACACGGACCAGGTGAATGGCTTCTGGTCACCAAGGGCAGCTGTGTCACCTGGACGTGAGGGCAGACCTCAGGTGAGAGCATCAGCAGAACAGTGCTGTCTTACTTCCTGCGGTTCTCTGTTGCAACCACAGGAATTGGTGGGGATGCTTCTGGCTTCAATGCTTGTGTTTCTTGCTCATTGGCTGAGCTGGTCTGTGATAACAAGGAAAGATATAGTGGGATGAAGACATATTCCACAGGATTCAGACTCTCCTTACAAGTTCTTTTTTTTTTTTTGAGACGGAGTCCCGCTCTGCCGCCCAGGCTGGAGTGCAGTGGCCGGATCTCAGCTCACTGCAAGCTCCGCCTTCCCGGTTTACGCCATTCTCCTGCCTCAGCCTCCCAAGTAGCTGGGACTACAGGCGCCCACCACCTCGCCCGGCTAGTTTTTTGTATTTTTCAGTAGAGACGGGGTTTCCCCGTGTTAGCCAGGATGGTCTCGATCTCCTGACCTTGTGATCCGCCCGTCTCGGCCTCCCAAAGTGCTGGGATTACAGGCTTGAGCCACCACGCCCGGCCTCCTTACAAGTTCTTTACTCAAAAAGTGCACTCTGTCTGGCCTGAGGTTCCCATGGTTCTTACTCCTGGATCCTATCACCCCTCGTGTCTCTACACAGACCCCCACTCCACTCCCAGCTGGCCTCTGGCCAGAGCACCCCGCCCTTGGCATCCAAGGCTGGAGTGGTGACCGCATGGAGAGGTGGAGTCCAACAAGTCGCAGTGATCACCAACGGCAAGAGGTCACCTGGCTTTATCTGCAATGCACAGCCCCGACCACACACCCTCTGGCATGTGAGTTTATCCACAACGGAACAAAGCTGAGGTGAGACAATTTCACCCCACAGCTTCCTCATGTGGCATCCTGCAGTATGCTAGTATTACTAACACTGGAAGTTCTTTTGAAGATTTTGAGTTTTGTCATGAAATTTTTCCAAACTAGTTTAGAACATGTTTCCAAACATGAACTTAGGTTCATGATATAGATTTCTTAATTGTATCTAATTTAAGTCACATTTCAATTCAAATCTAAATCTAAAACTGATAGACCTTGGCTGGGCATGATAGCTGATGCCTGTAATCCCAGCATTTTGGGAGGCTGAGGTGGGTGGATTACCTGAGGTCAAGAGTTCGAGACTAGCCTGGCCAACATGGCAAAACCCTATCTCCACCAAAAATACAAAAATTAGCCAGGCATGGTGGCACATGCCTGTAATCCCAGCTACTTGGGTGGCTGAGCCATAAGAATCTCTGTGAACCCAGGAGGCAGAGGTTGCAGTGAGCCGAGATCCCACCACTGCACTCCAGCCTGGGTGACAGAGCGAAACTCAGCCTCAAAAAAAAAAAGGCTGGGCACGGTGGCTCACGCCTGTAATCCCAGCACTTTGGGAGGCCAAGGTGGGTGGATCACCTGACGTCAGGAGTTCAAGACCAAGCTGGCCAACATGGTAAAACCCCATCTCTACTAAAAATACAAAAATTAGCCAGGAGTGGTGGCAGGTACCTATAATCCCAGCTACTCAGCAGGCTGAGCCAGGAGAATCGCTTGAATCCAGGAGGCAGAGGTTGCAGTGAGCCGAGATCACGCCACTGTACTCCAGCCAGGGCAACAAGAGGGAAACTCCGTCTCAAATAATAATAATAATAATAATAATAATAATAATAATAATAATAAAATAAAACTAATAGACCTGGTAATTTCAGGTAATTAGTACCTTATTTGTTTTCGTTTTTGTTTTTTTGAGACAGAGTCTTACTCTGTCACCCAGGCTAGAGTGCGGTAGTGTGATCTCGGCTCACTGCAAACTGCGCCTCCCAGGTTCAAGGGATTCTCATGCCTCAGCCTCTCAAGTAGCTGGGATTACAGGTGCCTGCCACCACACCCGGCTAATGTTTTGTATTTTTAGTAGAGACAGGGTTTCGCCATGTTGGCCAGGGTGGGCTCAAACTCCTGACCTCAGGTCATCCCTCTGCCTTGACTTCCCAAAGTGCTGGGATTACAGGCATGAGCCACCATGCCTGGCCCTGTATTTTAATTTTGAAATGAAGTAACATATTTGATCTAAAAAGATCTTAAAAACTAGGTTGTTTTCCTTGTGTGTTTGTTTTTTGTTTTTGTTTTTGTTTTTGTTTTGAGACAGAGTTTTGCTCTTGTCACCCAGGCTGGAGTGCAGTGGCACGATCTCAGCTCACTGCAACCTCTGCCTCCCAGGTTCAGGCGCTTCTCATGCCTCAATCTCCTGAGTAGCTGGGATTACAGGCAGGAGCCACCACACCCGGCTATTAAATAGGGTGTTTTCATTCAGTTAAAAGATGCTGTTTACCACGGGCATGGTGGCTCATGCCTGTAATCCCGGCACTTCGGGTGGCTGAGGCTGGTGGATCACCTGAGGTCAGGAGTTTGAGACCAGCCTGGCCAACATGGTGAAACCCCATCTCTACTAAAAATATCAAAATTAGCTGGGCATGGGGGCAGGTGCCTATAATTCCAGGTACTCGGGAGGTTGAGTCAGGAGAATCATTTGAACCCAGGAGGCCAAGGTTACCATGAGCCGAGATCGTGCCACTACACTCCAGCCTGGGAGACAGAGTGAGACTTTGTCTCAAAAAAGAATTAAAATACAGTCATGCATCATGTAATAATCAGAATACACTCTGAAAAATGTGTCCTTGTGCTAGCACCCTCGAGTATACTTACACAAGCCCGGACAGCAGAGCCTGCTGCAAACCCAGGCTATGAGGTACAGTCTATTGCTTCAGGGCTACAAGCTTGTGCAACATGGTATTGTGCTGAATACCACAGGCAGCTGTAACACAGTGGTGAGAACTTTGGGGTCTAAACATAGAAAAAGTACAGCAATAATACTGTATCCGCTGGGCGTGGTGGCTCACATCTGTAATCCTAGCACTTTGGGAGACCAAGGCGGGCATATCACGAGGTCAGAAGATCAAGACCATTCTGGCTAACACGGTGAAACCCCAACTCTACTAAAAATACAAAAAACTAGCCAGGTGTGTTGGCACACACCCATAATCCCAGCTACTCGGGAGGCTGAGGCAGGAGAATTGCTTGAACCCAGGAGGTGGAGGTTACAGTGAGCCGAGATCGTGCGGTTGCACGCCAGCCTGGGCAACAGAGCAAGACTCCATCTCAATGAATGAATAAATAGATAAATAAATAAACAAACTGTATTATAATTGTGTGGGACCCCTGCTGTATATGCAGTCTGTCCCTGACTGAAACATCCTTATGCAGTACATGACTGAATTTCAAAAAGAAACTAAACTTCCAAGACTCAAGAATGAAAAAATTGCCCAGTTGCGGTGGCTCATGCCTGTAATCCCAGCACTTTGGGAGGCCAAGGCGGGCAGATCATGAGGTCAGGAGATCAAGACCATCCTGACTAACATGGTGAAACCCTGACTCTATTAAAAATACAAAAAATTAGCTGGGAAATTATAAATTAAAAAAAATTTTTTTTTAGTTGCAGTTTTGCTTTTTTCACCCGGGTTGGAGTGTAGTGGCGCGATCTTGGCTTACTGCAACCTCCACCTCCCGGGTTCAAGCGATTCTCCTGGCTCAGCCTCCTGAGTAGCTGGGATTACAGGCACCCGCCACCACACCTGGCTAAGTTTTGTATTTTTGGTAGATATGGGGTTTCACCATGTTGGCCAGGCTGGTCTCGAACTCCTGACCTGAGGTGATCTGCCCACCTCGGCCTCCCAAAGTGCTGGGATTACAGGCATGAGCCACTGTGCCCAGCGAGATATTTTTAATTACTTTTTTTTTTTTTTTTTTGATTCTCTGTCACCCAGGCTGGGGTGCAGTGGCGTGATCTCGGCTTACTGCAACCTCTGCCTCCTGGGTTCAAGCAATTCTCCTGCCTTAGTCTCCTGAGTAGCTGGGATTATAGGCCTGTGCCACCACACCCAGCTAATTTTTTTGTAGAGACAGTTTTTCCATATTGGTCAAGCTGGTCTCAAATTCCTGACCTCAAGTGATCCACCCTCCTCAGCCTCCCAAAGTGCTGGGATTACAGGCATGAGCCACCGTGCCTGGCCTTAATTACTTTCTCATTTTCAGCATCAGTTTCTTGTTTTCCAACAGCTCTGCTCTTTCTTGTGCATATTTATCTTTTCTTGTATCTACTGCCTCCTCCATCTTACTATGCCTGCGAAGGTGAATGAGATAAACAGTTTCAGGGGCTCATAACTTCACTAATATTTGTATCTATGGCATGGGCATAAGCTTTTATTTTCTGCACTGAGGAGCACATGGAAACCTACCGCTCTTGTTTTGACGTTTCTAATTTATCTTTTAACATCAAGATTTCTCTCTTCACGACCAACTGCTGGCTTTCTGAATCATGCACCTCCTTCAGGTTTTTCACTGCTAGCACATGGGAGGCCTCATGTCTGACCAATTCCTCTTCACAAAATAAGATGTTTATCTCAAGCTTGCATTTTATTTTGGAAATCTCTTGCAGATGCTCTAAAGGGGCACCTGGTCCCTGGCCTCCTTGCTTCACCTGCAGAGGAAGGTTCACATAAAGTGATGAATCCGTGTGTCTTCGAGGCTCACACTGTCCTTTTATCCCGGCAAGTGCTGATACCTTCCCAAGGACCATTTGCATGCCGGACTACCCCGAATGATGTTGCTGACCTGCAAAATGTGATCCAAACTCTAGGGGCTGCCTTGCAGGGAGATGTGTCCAGATCTTCCTGGGACCCCAGAAGCTTTGCCCCCCACTCTGTTCATTCATCCATGCAACATTCTTTTGAGGGTTGACTCTGTGCCCAGCCCTCTTCTGGTGACTGAGGTGACATTGGGGTGTCTGCTCTCATGGGTGGGGGTACTGACAGCCAACCAGTAAAGGAGCAGATGAGACACAAGCACAGGCTGGGTCATAAGGAATGGAGAGCATGCCTGGTGGTTATGGACAGCATCTATGAGGTGGTGACCTATTAAGTGAGTATCAGGCCAGGGGCAAAGAACAAGGCCTGGGTGAGGGGGTGAGGTGGGAATGCACTGCAGGTGCTCATGGCACAGAGAGAGGCCAGCGTGTCTGGGGTGGTGGTGGGGAAGGTGCGGGAGAGGTGCTTCCAGGCTGCTGGAGAGCTGTGGAGTGACGGGGGCCCTGGCTGTGAAAGTGATGTGTTCTGACTTCAGCCTGCCAAGCTCACCCTGATTGCCATGTGGAGAGGAGACTCAAGGGCCGAGAAAGGGGCAGGGAGGCGCAGGTACCAGCATGCTGAGGTCCAGCCAAGCTGAGCTGCTGGTGGTTGGATCAGGCAGCAGCAAAGACGATGGAGAGGAACAGATATCTCAGGTACATATGCTAGAGGAAGAGTTGACAGATTACTGAGGCAGGAGGGAGAGGGGAGACCCATCACACCCTCCTCACATAGGAGGAGACCCAGGCCGCACTGCGCTGCCAGGAGACCGGTCCACTGACCCAGGCCACGCTAAGCTGCCAGGAGACCCATCCACTGACCCAGGCCGCACGACACTGCCAGGAGGCTGGTCCACCGACCCAGGCCACACTACACTGCCAGGAGACCCATCCACTGACCCAGGCCGCGCTACGATGCCCAGAGACCCATCCACTGACCCAGGCCGAGCTACGCTGCCAGGAGACCTGCCCACTGAGCTCTTGCCCAGGCTCAGCCACTGTTGCCTTCTGTGCTCAGTCCCTCCTTGGCCTCCATGGCACCCTTTGGTCCCACCAACTGGCCCTGACGATGGCCAGCCTGTCTTTTCTCTGGTCAGCAGCAGGTCATGGGTTTTAAGGAGCTTTTCTAAAACTGAACTGCACTGAATTTAGAAAACCAGGATATGAAGAAGGATATGAATTGATTGGACTGAACCAGGATAGGAGTTGATTAGATGTTAGTGTACTAGGACTTATTGTGAACTGCCTGAAATTTTTATGTAGAAAAAAAAAAAAAACTTGGTGATATAATTTCAAATCTCATGTGAAATTGTAATCCCCAGTGTGGGAGGAGGGACCTCGTGGGAGATGACTGGATTATGGGAGATTTCCCCCTTGCTGTGTTTGTGATAGTGAGTGGGTTCTCATGAGATCTGGTTGTTTGAAGGTGTGTAGCATCTCCCTGCTCTCTCTCTTCTCCTGCTCTGGCCACCTAAGATGTGCCTGTGTCCCCTTCCACCATGATTGTAAGTTTCCTGAGGCCTCCCGAGAAGCAGAAGCCTGGATAGCCTGCAGAACTGTGAGCCAATTAAGCCTCTTTTCTTTATACATTATCCAGTCTCAGGTAATTCTTTTTTGTTTGTTTGTTTTTTGAGACAGAATCTCACCGTGTCACCCAGGTGGGAGTGCAATGGCGGAATCTCGGCTTACTGCAACCTCTGCCTTGCAGGGTCAAGCGATTTTCCTGCCTCAGCCTCCCGAGTAGCTGAGATTACAGGTGCCCGCCACCATGCCCAGCTAATTTTTGATACTTTTAGTAGAGATGGAGTTTCACCATGTTGGTCAGGCTGGTCTTGACCTCCTGACCTTAGGTGATCCACTTGTCTCAGCCTCCCAAAGTGCTGGGATTACAGCCATGAGCCACCACGCCTGGCGTCAGGTAATTAGGTAATTACTTTTTTTTTTTTTTGAGATGGAGTCTCACTCTGTCACCCAGGCTGGAGTGCAATGTTGCGACTTTGGCTCACTGAAACCTCCACCTCCCGGGTTGCAGCAATTCTCCTGCCTCAGCCTCCTGAGTAGGTGGGATTACAGGTGTGTGCCATCATGCCCGGCTAAGGTAAATCTTCATAGCTGGGGGAGAATGGATTAATCCCCTTGGCTTTCAAACATGAAAGCAGTCAAGAAGGCAGGGGCCTGCCCCACCTCTCCACATCCCTGTCTTGTCTGGAACTGCCTTGGATAATGCCCCGCTGGGACCAGCACATTACACAAGGTGATGCCCACGTGATGGCATCAGCAAGGATGAGCTTTCTGTCTCAGTTAAGAGTAAAGACCCTGGCCGGGTGTGGAGGCTCACGCCTGTAATCCCAGCACTTTGGGAGGCCAAGGCGGGAGGATCATAAGGTCAGGAGATCGAAACCATCCTGGCTAACATGGTGAAACACTGTCTCTACTAAAAATACAAAAAATTAGCTGGGTGTGGTGGGTGCCTATAGTCCCAGCTACTTGGGAGGCTGAGGCAGGAGAATGATGTGAACACAGGAGGTGGAGCTTGCAGTGAGTCGAGATTGCGCCACTGCACTCCAGCCTGGGTGACAGAGTGAGACTCTATCTCAAAAAAAAAAAAAAAAAAAAAAAATGGAGTAAATACCCTAACCCAGAACCACCTCGAGGGCCTCACTTCCTTCTTGCTCAGTCTGCACTGTGCTCATGAACTTTACATTGCTTTGAGGCCTCAGCAACAGGGTCCTTGAGCTGAGCTTCCAGCTACAAAAGGAAGATGCGCTTTTCATTAACACAAAGGAAGCACAGCCTCACCAATTAGATCTTCACCCAAAGGACCTCTAAGAGAACAAGACCTTGAAAGACCTTTGTATTTTTTCATCCTTCATCAAATCTTATCACAAATTAAAGTTTCCGAAATACACTTCAGGGCTCAGCTGAAATGGTCCGTTAGTAATAAAGCAAGTTCAAATTTTAATTTAATTTGATACTTGAGATTAGATTTCAAGAAAGGAGACTGCTTTGTGAAAACAAGTACTTCTGATATCTGCAAAACACTGATTCACTTTTTAAATGCACAATTTCAGATGCACACAGAAGAGAGGGTAATGAACCCCGTGTGCCTGGCACCCAGCTTTGACAGTGAGCAACTCAGCCGAGCCTGCTTCATCTCTGCCTACACCCAAACCATTAGAGAGCAAATCCCAAGCAACGTATCACTGCATCCATATGTGGAACGGTAATCCTTAGTTAGGGGTTTCGTTAACTAAGTGGCAACTGGCTACAACAATAAATATATTTGGGTTCCAAAATAAACCGTCTAAGAAAACAAATAGGTATTCTGTGGCTAAAGGGCAAAAAGCCCTGAACCTGAAAGGAACATGAGCATATGCTTCCAGGCCTTCTCATTCGTGGAGTTCATTAAGTAAATTTTAATATAATTTTTTTGAGACAGAGTCTACTTCTGTTGCCCAGGCTGGAGTACAGTGGTGCGATCTCAGCTCACTGCGACCTCCACCTCCCAGGCTTAAGTGATCCTCCCACCTCAGACTCCTGAGTATCTTTCTTTTTTCTTTTTTCTTTTGAGACAGAGTCTTGCTCTGTTGCCTAGGCTGGAGTGCAGTGGCGCGATCTCGGCTCACTGCGAGCTCCACCTCCCAGGTTCCCGCCATTCTCCTGCCTCAGCCTCCTGAGTAGCTGGGACTACAGGCACCCGCCACCATGTCCAGCTTTTTTTTTTTTTGTATTTTTGTATTTTTAGTAGAGACGGGGTTTCACCCTGTTAGCCAGGATGGTCTCAATCTCCTGACCTTGTGATCCACCTGCCTCAGCCTCCCAAAGTGCTGGGATTACAGGCCTGAGCCACTGTGCCCGGCCGACCCCTGAGTATCTTGTACCACAGGTGCATGCCACAACCCCAGTTACTCCTTTTTTTCTTCTTTCTTTCTTTCTTTTTTTTTTTTTTTGAGACAGGGTTTCCCTCTGTGGCCCAGGCTAGAGTTCTGTGGCGTGATTTCGGCTCACTGCAACCTCTGCCTCTTGAGTTCAGGAGATTCTCTTGCTTCAGTTTCCTGAGTAGCTGGGACTACAGGCATGTGCCACCACAGGCTGGCTAATTTTTGTTTTTAGTATAGACGGGGTTTCACCATATTAGGCTGGTCTCAAACTCCCGACCTCAGGTGATCTGCCCACCTCAGCCTCCCAAAGTGCTGGGATTACAAGTGTGAGCCCCTGCGCCTGGCCACAGCCAGTTTTTTGTACTTTTAGTAGAGATGGGGTTTCATTATGTTGCCCAGGCTGGTCTCAAACTCCTGATCTCAAGCCACCTGCCCACCTTGGCCTCCCAAAGTGCTGGGATTAGAAGTGTGAGCCACTGCCCCTGGCCTTTAATCCAATTTTAAACTAAGCATTGCTTTAAACTAAGCATTGCTTAAAACATTATTAAGATCCATTTTAAAGTAATTTACATAATGCAGTTCAAGTTTTCAAAGACGTTTTATTAAGGTCATACAATATACCCCAGAGCTTAAAGTATAACAATAAAAAAATGAAAAAGAGCTCAGTCAATACCATCGCTGAAACATCTAAACAGCTTCCTCTTTCTGAGCTTTGTGGATCTTCAGATCTCCTGCCACATCGTGTTGACTTTCTGCATGGCCACCTCCATCTCCTCCTCCTTGTCCCACACCTTCTGCTTCTGGGAGCAGAGCTCTGCCACCAGCTCACTGAGCTCCAACAAGTCCTGCCGGGCCAGCTTTTGCTGCTGATGGGCATCTTTGAGTTCTTTGGCCTGGGATTTCAATAACTCTGAGGCTTCAACCAGTTGCTGGAAAAAAAAAAATCACAATTATAGATGTTTTATGTTTGCTTAACAAAGGCCTGGAAGGTTTAGTCTTACACTATATTAAAGAGTTACAAGTGACAGCCAATGCTGGTTACACATTAAAGTCAAAGATTGGAGAAACCCCCTGCTTGGAAAAAGCCCTGTGCTCACCTCACCCCAGCCAGACATGCAATGGGAAGACCACCTGGGCTCAAGTGCCGAGCACCAACCCCACACCAAGCAAGACCCTGCAACTGCATGGAGTTGCTTCCAGCAGGACAGTTGGCTCTGGAACGCCAACCTCTGCCTGATGTCCTCTACACAAGTGCAAAGGTGAATAAAGCATTTGGGCACTCAATCTAGTTACTTAAACATAAGTGGAAACAGAAACACACACACACACACACACACACACACACGCACGCACACACACAAAGCACTTAAGATTTAAATCAGGTCAGGCACGGTGGGTCATGCTTGTAATCCCAGCACTTTGGGAGGCTTAGGAGAGAGGCTCACTTGAGCCAAGAGTTCAAGACCAGTGCCTGGGCAAAATGGTGAGACCTCATCTCTTAAAAAAAAATAAAAAGGAAAGAAAGAAAAGAAAATTAAGAAGAAAAAGATTTAAATCCAAGTCTCCCTCGGGTGGAGAGCCATAGCTGGACTTACCGTGAGATCAGCTGCACTGACAGCCCAACCTTACCACTTGCTGCCCTGATGACCCTGACCTCCCTGCAGCCGATCTACTCAGCAATCTGGCTGTTTAGTCGTGGCCACACCTGCTGGACTAAGACTGGAAGTGAGGAGACGTGGAGCAAGCTGGCAGGGCAGCACCCCCACGGGGAGGAAAGGCCTCCCCAGGCCTCTCTGCCTGGCTCAGAGTTACTGTGACTACGTTAAGCAATGAGACGCCACACAGCCCACGCTGCAGTCCCAGACAAGTCCTGCAGGGGAATGACACCACAGATGATCTTAAGAAGCAATTTGGGTTTAAAATCTGGCACGTTTTAGAGGACAGATCACAAACTATAGGTCCAAGGACTTAAGTGAATAAATGAATGTATTTTAGAAAACAGAACCTAATTGTGTTATTACTATACTGGCATTTGAACATAAAGTTTCACATATCTTACTAAAAACCAAATGTATGAAGGAGTTATGGGGGAATTACCCACATTTTAACCAATGGTCTCTTTTGCAGCTCCCTGTCATCACAAAGACACCCCTTCTAAGAGCAGGGGGGCATGGTGGAGAGAGAAGGGGGAGTCATTGGTGTCAGGCACAGCGTGTCACTGCAGATATCACAGACATGGTTCCTCATCAAAATTAGCAGGGGTGGAGGAGTTGCTGCTTACTTTGTGGGGTTGAACTGGAGAAGACAGATGATTGTGAAGTGGGTGCCTGCCGCAGGCAGGACGCTAGTAGGCAGCCATGACTGGGAGCCAAGCTCAGCCAGCTGACACGAGCTATGCAGCAACCAGCTGGACCCTAGAACCAGGCTTGGCCCTGGTGTCTGGCATGCAGCAGGGACAGCCCATGAGCAGGAGTCCCAAAGAGGTCTTTAAACATCTGTATGAACTCAACCTCACAAAACTCTGCAAAGTCTCGTAAGCCTTTCTCACCCAGAACCGAGTCACCTACCTTGCGCAGGTCCTCATTCTCCTGTCGCACCATGCTGCCTCTCTGGACCCACCAGCTGCTGCATAAAATCTTGGCAAAGTGTCCTTGTCCTCAAGTTGTCACTCAAGCCTGTTTGAATCTGAGCAAAAGAAGAAATCATTTGTGCTCCTTTCTGTGTTGTGACTATATGTAAACTTTGTTAGCTGACTTACTGCAAGGATTTAATAATTGACAAGTTTTTTTTAGTACTATATACTACATAAAATACACAAGGTAGCAATACTTAGGGGCCAGAAATACTGTTTACTACAAGTCAGTTATGGAATCATAACTTACAGTAAAAATGGGCACATCCAAGACTCAATTTTTCTTTTGTCATTTACAGTCGAATAAATATTTTGTTGCTAATTTTCCACACTCTCTCTGGGAATATGTTACTTTTATGATCGGAAAAATAAATATTGCAGTCATGTGGCATATAATGATGTTTCGGACAACATCAGACAGCATATATAACAGTGGTCCCATAAGATTATAATACCATATTTTTGTGTAGCTTTTCTGTGTTTGGATACACAAATCCTTACTGTATAGGTCTGTAGCTGAGGGGCAATAGGCTGTACCATGTGGCCTAGGTGTGCAGTAGGCCGCTCCATCTAGGTTGGTCTAAGGACACTCTATGATGTTCTCACATCAACGAAATTGCCTGATGATTTCCGAGAACGTACCCCAGCCTCTGAGGGACGCATGACTGTACTGAAGAGCACCGTGTGATACGGGCTACAGCTGAGTTCTGTGCGTGACGTGGTTGGAGCCCTGAGGAAGGGGAGAGCTGTGGACTGAACTGTGTTCCCCCCATTATGAGACACTGAAGCTGCAGCCCCCAATGTGACTGTATTTGGGGACAGGGCCTATAAGGAGATGGTGAAGATTATGTGAGGTCATAAGGGTGGGCCCTGATCCAATAGGATTTGTGTCCTTATAAGAGACCAGGGAGCTTGAGCGCTGCCTTCCCCCACCCTGTGGGAGGACATAGTGAGAAGGTAGCTGTGTGCAAGCCAGGACAAGAGGCCTCTGGGACTTTTAGCCTCCAGAACTGTGAGAAACTAAAACTCTGTTGTTTAAGCCACTCAGTCAATGGTATTTTTTTTTAGGGCACCCGGAGCCAACTAGGATGGAAGGATTTACCCTCCTGGGGAGAAGAGGAGGGGGCTAGAGGCCTCCTCAAGTTTCCCTGGCTCTCCACAGAACTCCCTCCCTGCCCCTCCTCCTTGTGCCAAAACATCCTTCTAAGTGCAGACCTGATCGCACTGTTCAGAGGTCCCCAAAGCCCACAGAAAAGTCTCAATTCCCGGACCTCAAGAGTCCCATCGCACTGGGGGAGCTCCCTCTCTCTTCTCTGCTCTCCTCTCAGGAGGGAAAGTTAAAGGCCTCCTTGACCACCCTCTAGGGAGATGCCATGATGGGGTGCTGAACCCTGGTGATGAGCTGGGGGAAAGCCAGCACGTCTCTTCTGGTGCCGTTCCCAGAACTGAATACATACTGTTAAGATGATCTTTAGGAATGGAAGAATCAAACTGGGAAGAATCACATGCCTGTAGTCCCAGCCTGCAAGGAAGGCTGAGGCAAGAGGATCACTTGAGTCCAGGGGTTTTGAGTCCTGCCTGGTCAACATGGTGAGAACCACTGTCCAAAAAATAAATGAATCAACAATAAATAAATAAATAAGGAAGAATCAGGTGACTGTTCCAGACTCCTTCGATATGAGTATTGTGTCCCCATTCTGCTCTTCCCAGGACAGGGCTGTGCCTTCCCCTTTCCCGGTGGCTGTAAACCCAGTCCTTCTCACTAAAGAAAAGAGAAAAGAAAAAGTGTTCAAAGCACTTTGAGTTACGCGAGGTGTGCAGAATGCATCAGGCCGAGAGAGACAGGAACGTGGGACTTCACATATTCAGTCAGTGTGTGACTTCAGGAGCACACTGCATACCCATGCCCCAGCGATTGTTTAAAGGCATTTTGTTCCTGATTAGCTTTATCTTCCTGCTACTGGAATTTGTGATACGAAAGACAATACAGAGCCAATAAACAGTTTATGTTATTTTAATATACATTCCTCTGGCCAGGCCAGCCAAGGTGGGAGGCTAGAGTTCAAGACCAGCCTCGGGCCAGGAGTTCAAGACCAGGCTGGGCAACACAGCAAGACTCCGTCTCTATTTTTAAAATTCTTGGTAAACAATTTAGAAACTGCCCCTTCTTTTCCTTTAAAAACCCATTTGTAACTGCTGCTAATTAGAGTGTATATTAAGGCAACTTGCATCTCCAGGGTTGCAATTCTCAAACTTGGCCCAAATAAACTTTTTTTTTTTTTGAGACGGAGTCTCCCTCTGTCACCCAGGCTGGAGTGAGGTGGCACAATCTCAGCTCAGTGCAACCTCCACCTCCCAGATTCAAGCGATTCTTGTGCCTCAGCCTCCCAAGTAGCTGGGATTACAGGAACCCACCAACATGCCCGGCTAATTTTATCATGTTTTTATTTTTTGTAGAAACGGGGGCAGGGCGGGTCTCACCACCTAGACCAGGCTGGTTGCAAACTCCTGACCTCAAGGAATCCTCCCGCGGAGGCCTCCCAAAGCACTGGAATTACAGGCCTAAGCCACTGCACCTGGCCCAACCTCTCCACCTATATTAATTTTACCTCTGCTTCTTCCTTTTTTATAATTTTTTGTTTGTTTGTTTGTTTGTTTTTTTGAGACGGAGGCTCGCCCAGGATGCAGTGCGATCTCAGCTCACTGCAACCTCTGCCTCCCGGGTTCACGCAGTTCCCCTGCCTCAGCCTCCCGAGTAGCTGGGATTACAGGCGCGCCCACCATGCCCGGCTAGTTTTTTTATTTTTAGTAGAGATGGGATTTCACCACGTTGGCCAGGCTGGTCTCGAACTCATGACCTCAGGTGATCTACCCGCCTCTGCCTCCTAAGTGATGGGATTACAGGCGTGAGCCACCGAGACCCACCCACTTTTTCCTTTCAGATCACAAAAGTGATCGAATCCCGCCACTTCCCGGGTGTCAGGTGGGAAGGTTGGGTGATTGCAGTGCTGCTGAGAGTTGGGTAGATGCCCGGAAGGCCTCTCAAAGGCGGCCCTGTTTGCAAAGATCTGAATAAGGCACCTCCAGAGGAGCCAGCCTGTGGCAACTGGGGAGGAGGCAGCGGCACAAGTTCGTGGTCAAGCCACTGCCAGGCTGAGAGCTTACTTACAAAGCAATGTTCCTTGACCCACAAAGGTGCAGTAGCTGCTCCAACCCAGCTCAGGGGACCCCCAGAAACGTCTCAGCCCATGTACTGCCCTCTGACTGCATGACCTTCCCGCCGCTCCTGCATCCAATCAGAGGGACCCCTCTGAGCCTGCTGCCTTCCCGCCAATCCTGTATCCAATCAGAGGGCGTCCCCACTACGTTTATTGAGCAACAGCCAATTGAAACTGGGATCGAAGCCTTGGCCCGCCTCCCCAGAGCTCTGGACCAATGGTGGCCTGGCACCAGCGGGCCAATCCCAGACAGCGTGCGGTGGGAGGCTGTAGTTGGACGTGTGCAGCTGCAGCGGCCGTTTCAGTCGGGTAGTAGCGTTGGACTGCAGCAGCGGCGGAGCTCAACATGGTAAGGCCTGGTCACTCCTGACCCGCAGACGTCCAGGCTGGAGGGTAGACGAAGTTGGCCTCTTGAGGTGGCTGGACGGAGGGATGCTGTTGCGGGTGCAGAGAGGAGGCCAAAGAAGGACGCGGGGCCCAGGGCGGGACACGGGGTCGTCTACTGGGTCTGCAGGCTCCAGGGCAGGGACGGCAGCTTTTGTTTTAGAGGAAGCTGCCGGCCTTGAGTCGGTGGACGGGGAGCATTGACGGTGTCCCGTCCCCCAGAGAGCAAACAGTGGGGTCACCTCCTGAACACAAGAGGGCGCTGCTCCCGCTTTCCGGTCTCCAAACGTCTCAGTGCTACTGGAAACCACTGAGGAACACCAGGAACCTTAGCTGATGGAGGCTGGGGCTGTGGACATTGGTCAGATCAGGAATTAAAGCTCAGACGCTGCTAAAACATTGCCTCATTCACCTAAAAGCAACACGGTGGGTGGGCACGGTGGCTCATGCCTGGAATCCCAGCCCTTGGCGAGGTGGAGGCGGGGGATCTCCCGAGGTCAGGGGCTCCGCACCAGCCTGGCCAATATGGCGAAAACCCTTCTCTACTAAAAATACAAAAATTCCCAGGGTGGCGGCCTGGATCTGTGGTTCCAGCTACTCGGGAGGCTGAGGTGGGAGGGTCAGCTGAGCCCAGGACTGACTTCCAGGCTGCAGTGAGTCACGGTGGTGCTACTGCACTCCAGCTTGGGTGACAAGAGAGACACCCTGCCTCAAAAAAAAAAAAAAGCAACCAACACATTCGCATAAAGAACAGATTTGCAAGTCCCAAGTCTGAATAGCTATGGCCGTGGTCTGTCAAGTATCGTTTTTTTTTTTTTTTGAGACGGCTCAACAGCTCTGTTGCCCAGGCTGGAGCACAGTTGCAGGATCACGGCTTACTGCAGTCTTGAACCCCTGAGCTCCAGTGATCCTCCTGCCTCAGCCTCCTGAATAGCTGGGACTACAGGTGTGTGCCACCACACATGGCTAATGTTTAAATTTTTCGGCTGGGTGCGGTGGCTCATGCCTGTAATCCCAGCACTTTGGGAGGCCGAGGCGGGCATATCACAAGGTCAGGAGCTCAAGACTATCCTGGCTAACACGGTGAAACCCTGTCTCTACTAAAAATACAAAAAATTAGCTGGGCGTAGTGGTCCGTAGTCCCAGCTACTTGGGAGGCTGAGGCAGGAGAATTGCTTGAACCTGGGAGGCAGAGGCTGCAGTGAGCTGAGATTGTGCTACTACACTCCAGCCTGGGTGACAGAGTGAGACTCTTGTTTAAAAAAAATAATAATAATTTTTTTTTTCATAGTTGCCCAGGCTAGTCTCAAACTGGTCCCAAGCGATCTCAGCCCAGCCTCCCAGGGTACTGGAACTACAGGCATGAGCCACCACACCCGACTTGGCAGGGTTTAAAGAAACCACCAAAGGACAGTGCAGTGTCCCAGCACTGATGACGTCTGGGAGCCATTACACTCCTAGGCCTCAAGGGATGGAGAGGAGGGAGTGCTTACAAAAACTTGAGAGGGTAACTTTATGAAGAGGGCCACCTGCCAAAAGTGTGGCCTTGATGGAGGGATTTGGATCACCCATGAAAGTTGAGCAGGAAGGGGCCAAGGGGAGAGTACCCTGATGCCTCCTCCAGCCTCCTGGTCTCCTGCTGCTGCCTGTCATTGAACAAACCAGCATGAAGCCAGAGGGCAAGATAGGCCTCTGACACTGTCCTCATGGGTCAGCCTCTGGGAGCAAAGAGCAGGTGGTGAATGATGGAGGGTAGATCTGGGGAGGGCAGAGAGAGGACACATACTGAACACCTGGGCTTGGACCACAGTGACCTGGGACCTACTCTCTATTTCTTCACCCAACCCAATTACCTTATCCTTTGATCAGGACATAATCAAAAACTGCTGTGTACTCTTCAAAGCATTACTGTGACTGGCTATAATGTGGGGTTGATTATTGGCATTGCATGGCTTCCAAGTTTTAAAATAATCTAATTTTTGTGTAGTGGCAAACATTAGGTTCTAGGGCTACCTCTGGAACTTAGCAGCTAGGATGGTTTAGAGCAAGTAAGTTTTCACAGGGATTAAGGGGTCAGTCACCTAACCCTCCTAGGAAATATCAATTGTGAAAGCACTAGATACTGAAGCACTATACAAATATTAAATTAGAATATTTTGCATGCCATATAGCTTCAAGTTGCCTTGAAATGAATGGGTCTACATTTATGTTCCGGTTCACAGCGCGAGTGTATCTCTATCCACGTGGGGCAGGCAGGTGTCCAGATCGGCAATGCCTGCTGGGAACTGTACTGCCTTGAACATGGAATTCAGCCCGATGGTCAGATGCCAAGTGATAAAACCATTGGTGGGGGGGACGACTCCTTCAACACGTTCTTCAGTGAGACTGGGGCTGGCAAGCACGTGCCCAGAGCAGTGTTTGTGGACCTGGAGCCCACTGTGGTTGGTAGGTGCTCGGGCCCTGGATGGCAGCTTTCCTGGGAGGGTAGGAGAGCATCATCGGTAAAGCCCCATGTGGGCTCCTTTGAATCCTCCTGCAGAAGGTATGAGATAGACAAGCATATGCCCATGGTGTTGTTAAGAGAGAAACTGAAAGGTTCATGATTAAAATGTCTGTGAGACTCGGCTCCTCATTTAGGAAAACCTGACCTACAGGGAAAAGCTGCTTTGGCAGCAATAAGATGGGCTGTGGAGACATTCCCTCTGGCTGCCTCAGCCCTGCTCAAGTGGCTCTGCCTGCAGGGCACAGTGGCATTGGTTCCATCCTAAATGCTGTGCACTCTCTTATGCTGGTGCACAAGAGTCTTGACCTGCATCTTAGGCATAGAAGGTTAAGTACAGCACAGTCATTTGCTTCCTCCAGATTAGCAGCCCAAGGTAGTTTCCAAGAAGAACTGCAAAGAGACAGCCCCTTTCAGTGGCCCCATATGAGATGACAGTGTCACCTGAAAGCCTGTGGGGCCCAGGCCACACAGGGTGCCCTGATGGGACTGCTGCAGAAGTCACATTGACCTGGTGACTTCCCAGTTTGTAAGAGTTTTAACTTACAGCTTTTGATGTAGCTACATGTAGGAAAGAATTATGTACCTGTACAATTACCTGTGTGTGGGTGTTACAGCTTATTTCCCTTCACTGGGAACTGGTAGTGCTGACATTTGTACTGCAAGCTGAGTTTAACTTCCTAGAGTCATAAATTGCAGTTTGATTATCACACATTTGCACTTTGGTTATCACACAGACATTTCCTACCAGACACTGCCACTGTTGAGCTACAACATGTAGGACATGTACTTTGAACAGCATGTACTTTGTAGAAGTGAACAGTCCTGGAACGTGTTCATCTTGGTGAGTACAGGCCTTAAAGATTCACAGTACATTCGGTCTCTTTTGTAGATGAAGTGCGCACAGGAACCTACAGGCAGCTCTTCCACCCAGAGCAGCTGATTACCGGGAAGGAAGATGCGGCCAATAATTACGCCAGAGGCCATTACACCATTGGCAAGGAGATTGTCGACCTGGTCCTGGACCGGATCCGCAAACTGGTAAGAAGGGAAGGCTTCGTGTGACCATTGTCCTGCACAGGAGGGTAGATCTTGGATTGTGAAGGGGAGGTCATTTTGTCAAAACTTAGACCAGCACTTTGGCCGGATCTGGTGACTCACGCCTGTAATCCCAACACTTTGGGAGACCAAGGTGGGCAGTCACCTGAAGTCAAGAGTTTGAGGCCAGCCTGGCCAACATGGTGAAACCCTATCTTTACTAAAAATACACAGATTAGTCAGGCATGGTGGTACCTGCCTGTAGTCGCAGTGACTCAGGAAGCTGAGGCAGGAGAATGGCTTGAGCCCAGGAGACAGAGGTTGCACTGAGCCAAGCTCATGGCATTGTACTCCAGCCGGGGCAACAGAGTGAGACTCTATCTCAAAAAAAAAAAAAAAAGAAAAAGGAAAAAAAAACTTAGACCAGCATCTTGAGTCCGATTGAGTCTGCAGTGGTCTTAGTCTGAAGCATGCATGGTGATTTGTCTGTAGATCTTTGTCTGCTTTTCTTTGCTTCAAAGTGTACTGCGTGTTTATTATGGATGATTTGAATCCATATCAAGTCTTCAGAGGCAAAGAGAAGTGGCCCTGGCTTAGTGGAGGTTGGTGGTGTGGCTTCCATGGGCATTGGCTCACGTTGTCTGGTTTCTCTCAGGCGGATCTGTGCACAGGACTGCAGGGCTTCCTCATCTTCCACAGCTTCGGGGGCGGCACTGGCTCTGGGTTTGCATCTCTGCTCATGGAGCGGCTCTCGGTGGACTACGGGAAGAAGTCCAAGCTAGAGTTTGCCATTTACCCAGCCCCCCAGGTCTCCACGGCCGTGGTAGAACCCTACAACTCCATCCTGACCACCCACACGACCCTAGAACATTCTGACTGCGCCTTCATGGTCGACAATGAAGCCATCTATGACATATGTCGGCGCAACCTGGACATTGAGCGTCCCACGTACACCAACCTTAATCGTCTGATTGGGCAGATCGTGTCCTCCATCACGGCCTCTCTGCGATTTGATGGGGCCTTGAATGTGGACTTGACAGAATTCCAGACCAACCTAGTGCCGTATCCCCGCATCCACTTCCCCCTGGCCACCTACGCCCCGGTCATCTCAGCCGAGAAGGCCTACCATGAGCAGCTGTCTGTGGCCGAGATCACCAATGCCTGCTTCGAGCCAGCCAATCAGATGGTCAAGTGTGACCCTCGCCATGGCAAGTACATGGCATGCTGCATGTTGTACAGGGGGGATGTGGTCCCGAAAGATGTCAACGCGGCCATCGCCACCATCAAGACCAAGCGCACCATCCAGTTTGTGGATTGGTGCCCAACTGGATTTAAGGTATGACTGGGTAGTGTGGAATTCTTGTATCTTTCAGCAAGCAACAGACACACAGAGTAATGCTGCCCCTGAAGGCCCGCATCCTTTGAGGAGACTACCCCCGTTCCATGGGCTAGGCGCATGGGCATAAATTAGTGAACCAGAGTGATAATTAATTCAGTGATGTCTTTTTGTTTTTTTTTTTGTGGTAGAGTCTAGCTTTGTGTCGCAGACTGGAGTGCAGTGGTGTGATTTGAGCTCATTGCAATCTCCATCAGCTTCCCAAGTAGCTGGAATTACAGGCACCCACCACCACGCCTGGTTACTTTTTATGTTTTTAGTAGAAACAGGATTTTGCCATGTTGGCCAGGCTGGTCTTGAACTCCTGACCTCAGGTGATCCACCCACCTCGGCCACCCAAAGTGCTGGGGTTAGAGGCGTGAGCCACCGCGCCTGGCCCAGCAATGTCTTTTGAACTCTCTGAGTCATTACACTACATATCTGTGATGAGCTTTACTTACTTATTTTGTTGTTGTTGTTGTTGAGAAGGCTGGAGTGCAGTGGTGTGATCTCGGCTCACTGCAACCTCTGCCTCCCAGGCTCAAGTGATTCTCTCACCTCAGCCTCCTGAGTAGCTGGGACCACAGGCATGCACCACTGCACCCAGCTAAATTTTGTGTATTTAGTAAAGGGATTTCACCATGTTGGCCAGACTGGTCTCAAATTCCTGGCCTTAAGTGATCTGATCGCCTTAGCTCCCAAAATGCTGGGATTATGGGCAGGAGCCACTGTGCTTGACCCTATTTATTTACTTTTTTGAGACAGAATCCCACTCTGTCAACCAGGTTGAAGTGCAGTGTGGTGATCACAGCTCTCCAATAAAAATACAAAAATTGGTTGGGCATGGTGACCCATGCCTTTAATCCAGCACTTTGGGAGGCCGAGGCGGGCGGATCACCTGAGGTCAGGAGTTTGACACCAGCCTGGCCAACAGGGCAAAACCCCATCTCTACTAAAAATACAAAAATTAGCCAAGTATGGTGGTGGGCACCTGTAATTCCAGCTACTCAGGAGGCTGAGGCAGGAGAATCACTGGGACCCAGGAGGTGGAGGTTGCAGTGAGAAGATACCACCTCACTGTACTCGAACATAGGTGACAGTACAAGACTCTGTCTCAAAAAAAAAAGAAAAAAAAGACAAGATCGTAAAAATTCTAGGCCTTACAGGTCACACGACCACTGTCATGCCTACCCCACTCTGCTGTTGGATAGCAAAATCAATCTACAAATGAAGGGGTGTGGTGGCTATGGTGGCTATGTTCAGACAAGAACTTACAAAATTAGGTGGCTAGTCCAGCAGCTGTGCTAACCCCTGAAGGAGAGGAAGAGATACTCACAGTAGGAAATCCCAGTCAGAGCTGACTGCAGTGGTCTCTCCCGACAGAGGTGGTGGGGGTCTAAGTCAGAGGCAGCAGGGAAAGCACAGCACAAGGACGCACAGGCTCAACAGAGAAATGCCACAAGATTTAGTAACCAACTACTGATAAAGCTGAAAGAGGACAGCAAGGTTACTTTTGTGTCAGTTGAAAGTGGGGACAGATTTTGTGTCTGAGGCAAACCCAGGCCAAAATTACTAGACTTCCCAGAAGAGAAATAAAGACATTGCTGGTTTTTTTGTTTTTTGTTTTTATTTTTGAGACGGAGTCTCACTCTGTCACCCAGGTTGGAGTGCAGTGAAGCGATCTTGGTTCACTGCAAGCTCCTCCTCCTGGGTTCACGCCATTCTCCCACCTCAGCCTCCCGAGTAGCTGGGACTACAGGCGCCCACCACCACGCCTGGCTAATTTTATTTTTGTATTTTTAGTAGAGATGAGGTTTCACCGTGTTAGCCAGTATGGTCTCGATCTCCTGACCTTGTGATCTGCCCACCTCAGCCTCCCAAAGTGTTGGGATTACAGGCGTGATCCACCATGCCTGGCCTTTTATTTTTTATTTTTTTGGAGACAGGGTCTTGCTCTGTCACCCAGGCAGTGGTGAGATCTCAGCTCATTGGAACCTCTGCCCTCCAGGCTCAGGCGATCCTCCCACCTCAGCCTCCTGAGTATCTGGGACCACAGGTGCATGAGATCATGCTCAGCTAATTTTTTGTATTTTTGGTAGAGACAGGGTCATGTCATGTTGCCCAGGCTGGTCTTGAACTCCTGAGTTCAAGCAATGGATGATCTTGGCCTCCCAAAGAGCTGGGATAATGGGTGTGAGCCACTGTAACTGTTGCTGTTTTCATCACAAAAAAATCATTCTTTTTTAAATCAAACCCTTCATGAGACAGTGGAGTGGAGGATGTAGTGAAGCAGTTTATAGTAATGCCCAAGTTAAAGTAAATATATACACCACCTACAAGATTCCCCAAAATGCCCATAAAAGTCCTACTAAGTTCAACCTGCCTTTTCCACATGAATTCTACCACCTAAGAAAGGGGCACAGAAATCCTTTAGAAAATACTTTATTCAAAAAAAAAAAAAAAAAAAAAAAAAAGCTGGGTATGCTGCATCATGCCTGTAATCCTAGCACTTTGGGAGGCTGGGGCGGGTGGATCGATTGAGCCCAGGAGTTTGAGGCCAGCCTGGGAAACATATGTTGTCTGAAACTGTCACCCTGCTTGGCACAGAGAAGGGCTTAGTGACATTTGTGCGGTGAACTGAGAATTCTGTTCACCTACAGGGCGTCTTCTGTTTGAGGAAAAGTAGCCACCATTTCTAGGTTTGATATAAGCTTCACAGACTGCTTTCTTCCCCTTCTCTGGCAGGTGGGCATTAACTACCAGCCCCCTACGGTGGTCCCTGGGGGAGACCTGGCCAAGGTGCAGCGGGCTGTGTGCATGCTGAGCAACACCACGGCCATCGCGGAGGCCTGGGCTCGCCTGGACCATAAGTTCGATCTCATGTATGCCAAGCGGGCCTTTGTGCACTGGTACGTGGGAGAAGGCATGGAGGAGGGGGAGTTCTCCGAGGCCCGTGAGGATCTGGCAGCTCTGGAGAAGGATTATGAAGAGGTGGGCGTGGATTCCGTGGAAGCTGAGGCTGAAGAAGGTGAAGAATACTGAGGGGAGGGTGTGGTGGGTTCTCCACTGCCACCCCCAGCATGGCTGCTTTCAAGTTCTTTGCAATTAAAGGTTCTGTATAAAACCAGTGCCTCTGTATGTCATGCTGCTTAGCTCTGCCTGCAAGAGCACGTGGGACCCCCAGAGCCTGCATGGACAGCGGTGGGGTGCCAGCCTGCCCTGCTGGCGTGGGGTTGGGTGCAGTGGGATGGTACATACTTAAGGAGCTGCCACAGAAGTAACTTGACACAGAGAAAACTGTTTCTTCAAAGCCAAGTGTTCAGTGTATAGATTTCCTAAATTCTAGGAAAGCAGAGTCAGGGTTTTCAACTGAATTTGCAATTTTGAGGGCTTCTCTATTGATGGGTGATGCTGGCTAAAAAGAAGAGCCTAGAAGTGGAATGTTTAAATCTGAGGTCTGTGGATGGGGCTTGTCCATGAAATCCCTAAAGCTGTGGGTCAGATGTGTAAGGTCAGGACATTTTATAAGGGGGAAAAAGCGTTACTGTGTCTTGCACAGCATTCGTGACCCACAGAAGGTCACAACACACCCAGCCTTCCACAGAAACCTGGAAGACAGTATTTGCCCTCTGTGCACACACATGGCCACCCGGCCCCTCTTCCCTGACCATCAATCAATGGTCTTGGTAGAAAACCTCCCACTTTCACTTCAAGTGAAGCTTTGCTGACGTCTTTATAAAAGACTTGCCAATCCAGATGCCTTTTCTCAGAACCCAAATCAGGGCCAGGAAGTTGACCCATGGTGAAGGGGCCTGGTTAATTCAGCTGTGGCACGACCAGGAATAGCACAAAAACCTCATTCTAAGTTAGTGCCTTAATATAATAAAAAAATGGTAGAGATTGTCTGACCTGGATGCTCTGCATCTCAGAAAGGTGTATCATCAACTGAAGGAGACAACATGTAGCCTTTGCTGGGGACAGTGATGTGACAAGTCTCTGCCCCATCCGAGGTGCTGCTCCGTGTAGGGCTCTTCCCACGCTTGCCCCCCTTGGGCAGCCTGGTAGTGCTGGGCAGGTGGGGCATCCTCTGGCTGGATCCTTTGTGGCTGCTGCATTCCGCCAGGGCCAGCACTCCCCCGAGGGCAGTGCTGCCTGTGTTTCTCTCTGAGGAGGCGCAAATCACAATTATTAGGAATGGGTGAGCCCTGTAACTGTAGCATCTACTGTACTCATGCTCCTTGAGCAACATTTGTGTCTACATATTTCCATCAAGGCCGCTTCAGCTAGAGGCCCTGCATCAGCCCTGAGTCCTGAGGCTCAGAAACAGTAAAGACAGGTCATTCTCCGGAAGCCCTTGGCAGTGTGCAGGGGATCCTTTAGGATGTGTCCCAGGAGCAAAGCCATGCAAGGAGCACACTGCCATGGGAACGTTTTGAAAGGACACACATCACAGGTCCATTTAGGGGAAGGTAGGCACAGCCAGGCCACACCTGGCCTGGACCTGGTCTGCCCTGACGGTGCCAGCAGTGGCAGCAGCAGCAGAGGCTTGCCGCCTCATCCTCTAGGTGTGTTCATGCTGGACCGTACATCTGAGCTGCCCCAGACAGTGACAGGCAGGAAGTACTGCAGTACCAAGTCCTGGAATTGGGTTTCTGATTCCGATTTTGGAAACTCTTACGTTGTTTCCTACCTACCCGAGAGTTCTGCAAATAGTGGTCAAGCTTCTTGCTCTTGGGTTTAGCTGCGGATACCACGACTGGGTTCCTGCCACAGTCTGAATGCTTGAGACTTTCCTTCTGACCGCCAGAGTCTCACTCAGATGAAGGCCACGGGTTCAGAATTTCTTTGATTTGTAATTTGCTTACTTTACTCTTTTGTGTGAAGATAGCCAAGAAAGATCTGCAGCCACACTTGGGCCAGAGCTTTACTTGAATATATTTCCCTGGGCTCAGGGTGTTGATAGCATTAGCAAGACCGAGTGAGGGGACCCACCAGGAGAAAAATGTGCCCGGGTAGCAGGCTTGCCTGTGGGGTCACAGCCCCCCATGTGGAGTGCCTTGGCCAGGACTCTCTTCTGCTGCAGGCTGGCAGGGTCAGTCCCGTGGGCTCTAAGCAGGGCATGTGTCCCCTGCTTGATTCACAGGATTTGATCCCCCATTTCATCCCCCCAGCTTTTCCTTCGTCCTGACTGAGACAGTACCTTGACCACCCTGTGACTTGGTTAGCTGCATGTTCCCCCTGCAGGCTCAAACCCTGACTGGGGTCTTGCATCTTCCAGACACTGAGGTCAAGGCTGCAGTAAGCCGTGATTGCACCACTGCACTCCAGCCAGGGCAACAGAGTGAGACCCTGTCTCAAAAAATATGTATTTTGTTTATTTTAATTTTAATTTTAATTTAATTTTGTTTTGTTTTCTTCATTGTTTTTGTTTTTTTTATTTTTCCTTAGTCTTCTGTCACACACACACAAAATGTATTTTGTTAAGAGACTGACTGACTTAACTGGCCCAAGTCTAAAGCAACGCTGCTTGGTATGCCATGTACCACACTGGAAGAATCCAAAGCTTCTCTTCTCATTGGCACCATCACACCAGGGTTCCTTTGGGCACAGGGCTGATCCCGTGGGTCTTAGCCAGGGAGTGGCCTCCTCGGAGGGAGCTGGGCAGCAGGCAGTGCAGGACTAGAGCCGGGTGCTGGGCCTGCCTGCAGCCTTGCGGCACACGGTTTCAGGATCTGCATACCATCTTCCATGGCTGGTAGAGAGCATTTTCGGCAGCCTGGATGGTGTCCTCGTTGGCTGGAACCTCTGCTTCTTACAGGGGCACCTGGATCCTGTGGAGTACAGCATCGTGGAGTTTCTCAATCCTGGGTAGGGAGGTTTGTCACCTGAGAGAGGCTGGGTGCTTTCTCATGGTGATTCCACCTTTAAATCACTCTCTCGATTTCTAAGGAAACAATCAAAGCAAGATAATTTGCAGTTTATTTGCCCTGTTTTTGTTTGTTTGGTCAATTTAATGTTCAGTGGCCCAATGATGAAGTTGGTTTATAAGCTTCAGGCTGAAGACTGGAAGGTTGACTTTCCCATCTCCTTCCTGCCTGTAAGTAAACCACAGTGGTGAGAATGGTGCTCGGGACAGTGGACCTTGCACAGCTCTGCGGTGACGGGCAGTCTCTTCCAGTCCTCCAAGGACAAATTGAGGGGTGATTTGCTCGGGGGATATGAGAGGGAAAGGACATGGGTATTGCATGGCTGCTACCCTTGCTGTCTGCAGCTTTTTATGAGATGGTAGGAGAAATTCTAAGCAAAGACTCTTGTTCAGGCACTGCTCAGAGACAGGGCACTGTCCCCACAGGTTGGTTCTGTGTGCACGTCTTCCCCAGCAGCCTTCCCAAAGGCTGCTGTGTGGGGGGCACCAGGTATCAGGCACTACGTACCAGCACCTGCCCACAACCTCGCTGCATCTCTCTGCAGGGTCCTCTGAAGGCGTCCATCCAGGAGCACGTCCTCCTCAACAGTCCCCTGTACCACAATGAGGTCCAGTTCCCCCTCACTGGGGGCTTTGGCCTGAACCTAGTCCTGAGTATCCTTTGGTGGCCCTGAGGTAGGGAGGCTGTGGGTGACTCAGCAACCCTGTGTGTTTACCCCTGACGCTGCTGTCAGATCTGTTGGAGTATTACATATTCTCCTTTGCCTTGAGCCTCATCACTCAAAAAGTAGGGAAGAGATGCCTCTTGCTGGGAGGGGCGGGGCCATGGCCCTGGGCTTCCCTGCACTTGCCGGTGCTTGGTGGCCAGGCGGTGTCCAGAGCCCACACTAACAAATAGCTTGGTTTTCCAGCCACTCCGTGTCCCTCCACGTCTGTACTTCAGGCGTACCTACTTCATTCTGGTGGACAGGTACCTGTTGTGGTTCCTGCCCACTGAAGGCAATGTGCCCCCACCCCACACTCTCCTCCAGCCCAGGGGGGCCAGACCCTCACCAGCTCCCAGGTAAAGCTGCCCTGATTGTTACCAGCAGGTCTTGATAGGGAGGCTCTGGGTCAAAGAGTCTGTTGTACTAGTCCAAACAGGCTGGGCCTGATGCCGGACTGCACAGGTGGGGAGTGTGAACCAGGAGCTCTCATGTCTGGCTGTGCTGGGGCCTCAATGGGCCCTAACCCAGGGCCTCTTGGCTGACTTCCCAGGAGACCCCTTTGCTCCAGCAGCAGCTGCCTATGCACCTCCGACTCTCCTCAGTCTCTCTGGCCTATCCCGGGAGGCTGCATGCAGGCCCCTCCCTGCAGATGCTGGCCCATCCCAGATCTGCTGGCACGTGCAGATCAGGCCGGGCCTCTACCTACAATTCACATGTTGAACAGGTGACCCCAGAGAGTGGCAGGGAGAAAGGGGGCAGCAGGAGGAGACGCTGCCCGGGTGGCGGCAGTGATCAGTGGCCCTGAAATGTGGCTGATCCTGTGGAGGACTCGGAGGCGAGGCAGATTCACACCTCTCAGATGCACAGTCCAGCTGCCAAGCGGTCATTTTACGCCTGTTTTTTGTTTTTTGTTTTTGCCTGTTTTAACATTTTGGGTCTTTTTACTTTTTTCTTTTAGAAATTATATATGTATATATTAAAAATACATAAATTGTACATAATAAATATATAACATATTAATTCATATTATATTTAAATATATTATACATATTTTATATATTATATATATACATTTTATTTAAGATGGAGTCTCACTCTGTCACCTAGGCTGCAGTGCGGTGGCACAATCTTGGCTCACTGCAACCTCAGTGTCCCAGGTTCAAGCAATTCTCCCACCTCAGCTTCCTGAGTAGCTGCGATTACAGGCATGTGTTACCACCCTCAGCTAATTTTTGTATTTTCAGTAGAGACAGGGTTTCACCATGTTGGCCAGGCTGGTCTTGAACTCCTGACCTCAACTGATCTGCCCACCTCAGCCTCCCAAAATGCTGGGATTATAGGCGTGAGCCAGTGAGCCACTGCACCCTGGCTTTTTTTTTTTTTTTTTTTTTTTTTTGAGACAGGGTCTAGCTTGGTCACCTAGGCTGAAGTGCAGTGCAACGTCGACCTCCTGAGCTCAAGTGATCCTCCTCCTTCGGCATCCCAAGTAGCTGGTACTGTAGGCATGCTGCACCCCCACACCCAGCCTTTACTTTTTGTAAGATGTGTCTAGTTATGCTGCCCAGGCTGGTGTAGAACTCCTGGGCTCAAGTGATCCTCTTGCCTCAGCCTCCCAAAGTGCAGGGATTATGGGCATGTGCCACCAAATTCAGCCATCATGTTTGTTTTTTGGTATGTTTTGGAGACAGGGTCTCGCTCTCTTTCCCAGGCTGGAGTGCAATGGCAAAATCTCAGCTCACTGCAACCTCCGCCTCGGGTTCAAGTGATTCTCCCGGCTCAGGGAGAGGGCTGCCCTTTGGGCTGTCTGATATTTGCTGGGGCTTGCTGAGGGCCGCCCCTTGGGCTGATATCAGCTTGGGCTTTGTTGGCAGTAGCACCGCAGTGGGACATCTGGTCCTTGCCAAGTGTCTCACCAGGAGGGCTGCAGTGCGTCTTTACCCCATTGCTGATGATGCTAGCGTTATCACTGGGCAGAAAGAATGTCGGCCAGGTTTGTCCCTGTAAAATCAGTACTTTGTGCCTAGATTAAATAGTAATGAAGCCAGGCGCTGTGGCTCATGCCTGTAATCCCAGCACTTCGGGAGGCCAAGGTAGAGGATCACTGGAGTTCAGGAGTGCGAGACCAGCCCGGACAACATAGAAAAACCCCATCTCTACCCAAAATTTACGTCAGGCATGGTGGTGTGCACCTGTAATTCCAGTTATGTGGAAGGCTGAGGCGAAAGGATCATTTTCACCCTGGAGGCAGAGGTGGCAGTGAGCCAAGATCGTGCCACTGTACTCCAGCCTGGGCTACAGAGCGAGACCTTATCTCAACAATAAAAATTAGTAATGAGTACCTGGACAACATAACACGATTTTGTTCCTGTTAAAAACATTAGCCAGGCATGGTGGTGTGCACCTGTGGTCCCAACTACTTGGGAGGCCTAAGTCTAGGAGGTTGAAGTTGCAGTGAGCTGTGACTGCGTCATTGCACTCCAGCCTGGGCAACAGAATGAGACACTGTCTCAAAAAATAAAGAAAAAAGAATTGGTAATGAGGATTTATCAGGAAGATGTATGAGGACTTTATAATTTCACTAGTATTAGCATCTGCTGTTAATTCTCTCCTTTTTTCAAATTCATTTTATTTTATTTTGAGACAGGTTCTTGTTCTCTCACCCCAGGCTGGAGTGAAGTGCTGTGATCTCGGCTCACGGCAGCCTTAACTTCCTGGGCTCAAGTGATCTTCCCGCCTGAGCCCAAGTATCTGGGACTATAGGCAGGCACCATCACACCTGGCTAATTTTTGTATTTTTGTAGAGACAGGGTTTTGCCATGTTGCCCAGGCTGGAAATTTCTTATTTTTTTAGAAACAGGGTATTGCTCTGTCACCGCAAGCTGGAGTGAAGTTGGCATGATCATGCATCACTGTAGCCTCAACTCCTGGACCCAAGCCATTCTCTCAGCCTTGTAAGCAGCTAGGACTACAGGCACATGCCACCACGCCCAGCTATTTTATGGTTTAATGTTTTTGTAGAGACAGGGTCTCACTTTGTTGCCCAGGCTGGTCTCAAATGCCTGGTCTCAAGAAATCCTCCCACCTTGGCCTCCCAAAGTGCCGAGATGACAGGTGTGAGCCCCCATGCCTGACCTCAGTGTTGATTCTGGACCAAATCAGCTCTTAATAGGGTGGCTGCCAAATGGTGGTTCTCTAACTTCATCCCTTCTACATTGATTGGTGGGTCAGTGGTCACTCTGTGGTAAGGAACACTTCTCTCTTTGCTATTTATTCAGGGATGTCAGTGTGGATCACGGGGCGGCGGGGAGCATTGTGTTATTGAACAAGTTGTAATCAGTCCCTACTGCCACAGATTTTGATGTCCAGATTGTCCCTGGCTACGCCAGTGGGAGCCTGTAACTTGGACCTGTTTCTGTGTCTCCCTCAGGACACCAGCCATGCCCTTTGCTTCCTACAGCCTCCACCACACTAGCCTCCCGAAGCCAGACATCTCTCATCAGACGTCTGTGAATGCGGACCCCACCTCCCACGAGATCTGGAGGTCAGAAACGGCTCCAGGTGAGAGCCCAGCTGGTCTCAGCTTCTGTCTCAAAAGAAACTGTTCAGCCAGCAGGCGCCGTGGCTCATGCCAGTAATCCCAGCACTTTGGGAGGCTGAGGTGGGTGGATCATGTGAGGTCAGGACTTTGAGACCAGCCTGTCCAACATGGTAAAACCCTGTCTCTACTAAAAACACAAAAATTAGCCAGGCATGCTGGCAGCCGCCTGTAGTCCCAGCTACTCAGGAGGCTGAGGCAGAGAATTGCTTGAACCAGACGAGGCAGAGGCTGCAGTGAGCTGAGATCACACCACTGCACTTTAGCTTGGGTGACAGAGCTAGACTCCATCTCAAAAAAAAAAAAAAAAAAAGAAAGAAAGAAAGAAAAGAAACTGTTCAGCCACCTTCCGCTATGTGGAGGAGTGTCCCAGAGACGGCCCCTCAGCCAGGGGCTGATTCTAAATTGTTGATATTTTCCTGCTATGACATTTAGAAAACATGAAAATAAACCTGCCCACCAATCTAGCTTATATGTCATTGACAACGTTTTTCATCCCAGGATCTCCTGTCCACGGGAGTTGTTTCGTTTTGCCCGTGGTGATATAATTGTTTCCGTCTTTTAGTTTCCATTTCCTGTGTTGTTGGAGATGTTTCCTGTGATTACCACCATGTGGATATTAAGCCCTGCCCCAGTAGCATTTTTATGACACTGAATGGTGAGGGGTCTGTGCAGCCTCCACAGGCCTTCAACTGATTCAGAGGATTTGAGTAGCAGGTGACAGAGTCCCTTGTCTGCCCAGAGGCGATCCAGCCTCTCAGGATGGTATGGGCCGGCTCACTTCCTGAGTGCTGGCCACCTCTCAGGTCCTGGCTGTGTGTTCTTGGCACACCTCAGAGAATCGGCAGGTGCTGCTTCTGACACTGGATCCTAGGGCTGACCTGGTAGCCTCAGCCTCACTGTTGACAGTCTGGAATGTAGATAAGATAGGATTCTTTTTCCCACCTTGTACATAACTCCTAGTATCTGGCTTGCTGCATTTTTTGAAGCCTCCATGCCATTTCACAGCTTCCTCCAGGGGTGGAATGGTAGGAACCATCATTCCTGTTCAGAGGGGACCACGGTGCCCCGATGGCTCTCAGGTATGTGGACTGTGGGCTGTGCTGGCTGTGAAGTGGGCAGGGCAAGCTTACAGGACAGAACTGGGAGGTTCTGCTGTTTTCCAGACCAAAGCATTATTATTATTATTATTATTCTAGATGGAGTCTCTGTCACCCAGGCTGGAGTGCAATGGTGAGATCTTGGCTCACTGCAACCTCCACCTGGGTTCAAGTAATTCTCCTGCCTCAGCCTCTGAGCGGCTGGGATTATAGGCACCCGCTGCTGTTGCAGGAAGTCAGGGACCCCAAATGGAGGGACTGGCTCTGTGTTCTTGGCAGAAGAACATAAATTGTGAAGATTTCATGGACATTTATCACTTCCCCAATCAATACTTATAATTTCCTATGCCTGTCTTTAATCTCTTAATCCTGTCATCTTCATAAACTGAGGATCCTGTGATGATTGCGTTATCTGCACAAATTGTTTATAGAGCATGTGTGTTTGAACAATATGAAATCTGGGCATCCAAAAGGAACAGGATGGCTGCGATTTTCAGGGAACAAGGGAGATAACCATTGGGCCTGACTGCCTGAGGGGCCAGACAGAACAGTTATACTTCTCTTCTTACAAAAGCGAATGGGAGAAATACTGTTGAATTCTTTTTCTCAGTGAGGAATAGCCCCGAGAAAGAGAATCATCCCTAGGGGGAGGTCTCTAAAATGGCCGCTCTAGGAGTGTCTGTCTTATACAGTTGTAGGTAAGGGATGAAATAAGCCCCGTCTCCTGTAGCGCCCCCAGGCTTATTAGGATTAGAAAATTTCTGCCTAGTAAATTTTAGTCAGACCGGTTGTCTGCTCTCAAACCCTGTCTCCTGATAAGATGTTATCAAGGACAATGCATCCCAGTGGGACATGAAACTTCATCAGCAACTCTAATTTCACCTTGGTCCTGTGATCTTGCTCTGCCCCCATTTGCTTTGTGATATTTTATTGCCCTTGAAGCATGTGACCTCTGTGACCCACACCCTATTTGTACACCCCTCCCCTTTTGAAATCCATAATAAAAACTTGCTGGTTTTGTGGCTCAGGGGGCATCATGGAACCTGCTGACATGTGATGTCTCCCCCGGATACCCAGCTTTAAAATTTCTCTCTTTTGGACTCTTTCCCTTTATTTCTCAGACCGGCTGACACTTAGGGAAAATAGAAAAGAATCTACATTGAAATATTGGGGGCTGGTTCCCCCAATACGCTGCCATGCCCAGCTAATTTTTGCATTTTTAGTAGAGACAGGGTTTTACCATGTTGGTCCAGGCTGATCTTGAACTCCTAACCTCAGGCAATCCACCTGCCTCAGCCTCCCAAAGTGCTGGGATTACAGGTGTAAGCCACCACACCTGGCTCTTTTTGCTTTTTAATTAATAAAAAAAATTTTAATTTTAACATATACATAAAATGTACTGTCTTAACCACTTCCAAGTGTACAGTCAGTAGTGTTAAGTACATTCACGTTGCTGTGCATCCCATCTCCAGAATGCTTTTCACCTTGCAAAACTGAAACTGAATTGGCCTGGGAACGGGGGCCTCACACCTGTAATCCTAGCACTTTGGGAGGCCAAGGAGGGAAGCATTGCTCAAAGCCAGAAGTTCAAGACCAGCCTGGCAAACATAGTGAAACCCCATCTCTTTTAACAAAAAAGAAACTAAACCGTTAAACAATTCCCCACCCAGCCCCTGGCAATCACGATTCTGCTTTCTTTCTATGGATTTGACTCCTAGATCTCATATTGCATAATGGACTCAAGATTAATCCACGTTACAGATTGTCAGAAATGTCCTTCCTTTTTAAGGCTGAATAGTGTTCTATTGTGTGGATATACCACATTATGTGTATCCGTTCATCTCCCAGTGGACACTTGAGTTGCTTCTGTTTTTCTTTTTTGTTTGAGACAGGGTCTCACTCTGTGTTGCCCAGGCTGGAGTGCAGTGTCACAATCTCAGCTCACTGCAGCCTCAAACTACTGGGAACTGATCCTGCCACCTCAGACTCCCAAGTAGCTGAGACTATAGGTGTGTCCCATCACACCCAGCTCATTTTTGTATTTTTTGTAGAGACAGATTTTCACTATGTTGGCCAGGCTGATCTTGAACACCTGCCTCAAGCCATCCACCTGCCTCAGTCTCTCAAAGTGCTGGGATGACAGGCATCAGCCACCACATCTGCTGGTTGCCTTTTGACTCTATCAGTAGTATCTTTTAATAAAAGAGTGTTGGCTGGGCGCGGTGGCTCAAGCCTGTAATCCCAGCACTTTGGGAGGCCGAGGCGGGTGGATCACGAGGTCAGGAGATCGAGACTATCCTGGCTAACATGGTGAAACCCCGTCTCTACTAAAAATACAAAAAACTAGCTGGGCGTGGTGGCGGGCGCCTGTAGTCTCAGCTACTTGGGAGGCTGAGGCGGGAGAATGGCATGAACCCGGGAGGCAGAGCTTGCAGTGAGCCGAGATCACGCCACTGCACTCCAGCCTGGGAGCACAGCGAGACTCCGTCTTAAAAAAAAAAAAAAAAAAAAAAAAAGAGTGTTGACTTTGATAAAGCCTGGTTGTCTGTTTCTTTTGTTGCCTGCACTTTGGGTGTCATATCTAATTAATCATCGTGAAATCCAGTGTAACGTTCTCCCATGTTTTCTTCTGAGTTTATGGTTTTAGTTCTTATCCTTGGATTGCTTACTGACTTTTAGTTTTTGGCAATGGTGTGAAGGAAGGGCGCAGCTTCCCTGTTCTGCATGTGGATATTCCGTGTTCCCAGCTCTATGTTGGAGGCACTGTCCTTTCCCCACTGAATGGTCTTGGCACCATTGTTGAGAATAATTTGACTAATGCTTTTTTGCAGGTTTTTGTTGAAATGTTGCTTTGCTAGTATTCCTCGGAGATGTGCCAAAATATGCAGTCCCCTTACGCCAAGGTATGTTTCCACAGTTTTTGTTCCCTCCTCCTTCTTCTGACCCTGCTCAGCCTGTTGCTTCTTATCCTGCCTGAGTTTGCCCAGGCTGGATGGTGAGAATAGAAACTCACCACCCACCCTTCACTCAGAAGCCAAACAAGAGGTGGGCATAGTTCTCTAGTCCCTGATGGGGGGCAGGGGGCATTGCACCCTGTTGTGTGGACACTTGAGGCCTGGCCTCTCTGGAGCCCCTCCCTGGCAGGGGAACAGATGAAGCTGTGGTGCTCTTGCTCTGGGTGTGGCAGAACTGTGATGTCTCTGGGAGCCACGTTCTCGTCTCCTTGACCACTAGCAGCAACTTGGTGTTTTCTCATGAAGTGGCTGCCTGGGGCAGACGTCTGCCCACGGTGGTGACCTGGAGCCTCCTTTTGCTGTCCCCCCTACTCCCCCACCTCCTCCAGAGCATGAACAAGCAGCCGCTCTCACGGTGTGTGGGGCCTGGCACCCTCCTGCATGAGGCCTGGCCTGCCTCCTCTCCCTCCACTTTACCTCTTCCTGTTCCCTCTCTGGGGAGCACACTAGTCACAGATGCGTGGAGGTGGCGGAGACCCCGGGTCACTCCTGCTGTTGCTGTCCATGGAGCTAACATCCCCCGGACTAGTCAGAGTGAGAAAGCGGTAGATCCCCTGTTGGTCACCCTCCGTGGAGCAGTCTGGCTCACACAGATCCAGGACTCTGCCTGAGGTGGCATCAGCCATGTAGTCTGGTGCCCACAGTGTCTGTGCATCAGTGTGCTTCCGAGACTTTGGCTTTGTCACTAACACCATTCTTGAGGGCTTCCTCTAGAATAAAGGCTCTGTGGGTGATGGAGTTCAGAAGAGCATCCTGTCACTCTTCCTCTGTTTCCGAGGAAGAGCTGTGGATCTGCTTCTGCCACAGTCTCTGCAGCCAGTTCTACGGCCCCAGGCTTTGCAGTGTGGAGGCTGTCTTAAAAGCATAGGGTCCCCAAATCCTTACCCTCAGCATCGCATGGGAGAACGGGGAAAAGCTGAGGACCCCAGCTGGGGCCTCCTGAGTCACCAAGAGCCTGCAGTGCCCTTCCTGCTCCCAGAGCAGACTAGCTGCGTGCGCCTGGGGGCCTGGTTGTTCCCAGGGCCCATTCCTCCCATGCGGCTCTGGGACCCTCAATGTTCCTGCATGTGGTTCTGGCCTGGCAGGAGCAGGGGCTGCTACACTGCATGGTGTTCCTGTGGCTCCTTCTGCCTTCTGAGTGGAAACACACCTACTTTCAAAGGCCAGCCAGAAAGGCTCTTCTGGGCTGTCACCTGTGAAGATTGTGTCCTCACGGGCCAGACAGAAAAGCAGGTGGCTGTCCCTGGAGAAGGCAAGAGGTGCCTTTCCCTTGTCCACACTCACGTACTCTTGGCCAGACCTAGGGGTGGGTGGGCCCTGCTCAGAATGACTTGCAGTGCTGGTACCAAGTACCCAGAAATAATCCACTTTGCTTCTTCCAACTGAGGTTAAAAAAAAAAAAAAAAGTGAGAAAACTGGGTGGGTGGGAACGAGAGAAAGGCAGCTACGGATGTCTGTGTCCTCTAAGGTCCCTTGCCACTTGCCTGGGCCTGTGCCGCACCTGCCATAGATAAATCACTGCCCATTCCTGCTAGCCCTTGTCTCCAGACGCAAGAAGTGAGGCTCCTGGGGTCATCGCCCTCACCCTGGTTGAGTCCAGGGTGTGTGCTTGCTCCTTGGTGGCCCTGTGGGCAGTAAGGACAGCCATGGTGCTGCAGGCCACTGTGTCCCTGCAAGTGAGGAGACACCACACTGGGGACCTGTATGTCTGATTCCTGCCTGAGACCCAGATCTGGCACAGAGGAAGGGTGTGGAGGGCACCACCACCCTGCTCTGCCTGTCTTGATGTCTAGTAGGTGTGTTCTGATCTCTCCTGATGTGGACCCCAGTGGATGCACTGCTCAGGCAGGAGGCATACTGCTGTCAGAGCAGGATGTGCGCGTCGCTCTGGCTGTGCTAGGCTGAGTGTGCTTTGGCAGGCCACGGTGCTGCAGGGCGTGGAGGAAATTGGAGGGTCTTGGCTGGGAGCCAGCTCAGCCTCAGATTCCTGCTCCCTCTGGGTGTGTGTGGTTCTGGCCAGATCCTTGGGAGCTCCTGCCCTTGGAAGCCCACCTTATCTGGAGGGTGAAAGTTCCTGGTGCTACAGGAGAGGTTGCCTCCTAGATTTAGAGCTGATGTGCACACCACCTCAGCTGACCTCCAGACTGTAGGGGTGGAGGGAAGGGCCACCTGTGTTCGTCCTTAGTTCTCAGAGAGCCCACTCATGGAGGGGACACTGATTGGGTTTTAGACACATAGGAATTAATCATGTCTTATACCAGTTTGGTAAATTGCTCAAGACAACCCAGGGAAATCCAGTCAATTTCGTGTGTCTTTTCTGGGCAGAGTTCACCTCCTGGAACATGCTCCACTGGTTTCTTTTCTGAGCCTCAGGATCTCGAGGTCTTGGTGGCTGGCACCATGTCCCAGTGAGGGCCCTGGGCTCTTGGAGAACTCTGATGCGTATGTGTGACAGTATGGCCTGAGTCACTGGGGAGGGTGGATCTAATCTGGAATGGTAGCAAGTTGGGCCCTTCCAATGAGCTCGGGAGGTCTTTAGGTCCCAGCAACATTGAGTGGCCACCCAGGTGACCTGGAGGGTGTCTGCCTGGGCCTCCAAGGCTGATGAGTGCATGGCCACAGCCCTGGCCTGGCTGTGGAGCGGGGGTGCTGCACTGACCCGTGGTTGCTGGGACTGTTTGGATTGTCACTGTGGTGTTTCTCACTTCTGGTCTCATTCTCATTGCTCTCTCTGCTTTGCCTTCCCATGTCTGGTCCCATCTCTCCTATTCCCCAACCCAACCTCTTGTCCTCCGCTCTTCTGTCTTCCGGCTTCTGTTGGTTATCTCAGCTGGAGATTCTGCACTACTGTGTCACCAGCACCCTCCACAGCCCTGCCCAACTTAGCCTCCAGGCTCTTCACAGCCTACCAAGTACCGGCTGTGGTTCTTTGTTCCTTTCCCCTTGCTCAGAGTGCACGTCCATGCCTGGCAAAGCAAGGGGTCAGCTGCAGGTGACTCAAGAGTTTAGCTCCAGGCAGAATGAAATCCCTGTGTTGGGGAGGTGGGGGTCAGCCTCCAGCCTGGCCTGGCCCCTGGCTTTGCAGAGTAGCCTGGTGTGGGCGGAAGTGTGGCTATGAGGAAGAATGAGGTGCATGGCCCTGGCTGGCAAGGCTCCCAGCCAGTGGAGGTGTCACAAGCATCTGCCGTTGAGGGCCCCGTGCTTGGTGCTGGTGTGAAGAGCTGGAATCGTCAGGCCTCTGCAGTGGCAAGGTTCACCCCCACTTTGCAGGGCTTGGCACTTGGGAAGATACAGAGGCCTGGGACTCCCGGGTGGTGTGGTTTCTGCCTTCTTCAGAAGTGTCTGTCACCCCGCCTGGAGGTGCTGTGACCCACAGCCTGCGTGTGAGGCAGGGGGGTGGGAAGAACTTGGGGCTTGACCCTGTAGCCCACAGAGGCTGTCAGTCTTTGACAGCCCAGACATGGCCCAGCCTTCACCTGTGGAGCTCTGGCCACTCACACACACCTCCAGAGGTGGAGGAGTGTAAGTGACCTCATAGAGGTTGCAGCTATCTAGGCAGAAATGACAAGTGTGTGGATGGATTTGGGGTCAGTGAAGCAGAGTTCAGACCTGTAGGGGATTTCAGGGATGGCAGAGTTAATGAATCTGTGAGAGTCGGGGAGACGAGCTGTGTTCACAGCCAGGGGTCTGTCCTGTTCACCTGGGAAGGAGCACATGAGTGAACGGGAATTTGAGGACAAGGTGAGAAAACATGTTGGGCCCTGAGTGCTGGTGGCCTGGGATGCCAGCCACAGCACACGGGGGCACCCCATTCTGCAGGAGCCACTGCAGAGGAGGGACTAGAGGGCTTGGGCCACCAGGTGAGGACGACAGCTTCCAGGAAGCATTTGGCAAACCCTATGGTGGGAGGGGTGACTACTGAGGCCCACACGGGGTGAGCTGAGGTACTACAAGGCTGGGCCCAGTGGGAAACGTGGGGCTTTGAGGACATATCCTTAAGCAGCAAGCAGGTGCAACTGTCACCAGGGACTCCATGTGGGCACGTGGCCCAGGAGGGGTGCAAAGCTGAGGGAGAAGTTTGGGTCAGCAAACCTGTAGGAAAATAGCATGAGAGGGTTCCATGTGACAGCTGGGACATGGGCAGTGAGCCCTCCAGACCCTTTGGAAGGACCAGGTGAGATGGGTTGAGTGCACCAGTGGGGGAAGGTGGGTTTCCAGTTCCCATGCGGAGGTCATCCGCTCCCCTGAGCTGTAAGGAGGATAAGGAGGATGTCATGACTCAGGATCCCAGGTCGAGATCGGAGGGAGGGCCAGGGCTGAGACTGGAGGAGATGGACCCTAGACCCACCCTGCTGGTGCCCTTCTGGTCGGGTACTATAGATACAGGTATCTCATATTTCTTTTTGTTTTTTCTTTTTTTTTTTTTGAGATGGAGTCACCCTCTGTTGCCCAGGCTGGAGTGCAGTGATATGATCTCGGCTCACAGAAGCCTCCATCTCCTGGATTCAAGCCATTCTCTTGCCTCAGTCTCCTTAGCAGCTGGGATTACAGGTGCACGCCACCATGCCCGGCTAATTTTTGTATTTTTAGTAGAGACGGGGTTTCACCATGTTGGCCAGGCTGGTCTCAAACTCCTAACCTCAGGTGATCTGCCTGCCTCAGCCTCCCAAAGTGCTGGGATTACAGGCATGAGCCACCATGCATAGGCCTTCCTTCCAAAACAACGCAAATTTACTGCCCAAAGGCTTAACAGTACAGATAAATAGAAGTAAATAGCTAGGCACGGTGGCCCATGCCTAAAATCCCAGCACTTTGGGAGGCTGAGGCAGGCAGACTGCTTGGAGACCAGCCTGGGTAGCATGACAAGCCCCCCGTGTCTACAAAAAAAAAAAAAATACAAAAATTAACCAGGTGTGGTGGTGTGTACCTGTGGTCCCAGCTACTCAGAAGGCTGAGGTGGAAGAATCCCTTGAGCCCAGGAGGCAGAGGCTATGGTGAGCCAAGATCACGCCACTGCATTCCAGCCTGGGTGACAAGAGTGAGACCTTGTCTCAAAAAAAGAAGAAAATACCCCTCACCCCACAGCTCGATCCTCAGACTCAGACACTGATCTGTGGGGTGTGTCACCTGGACCTGTGGGACATTTTCCTGACAGGGAGACTTGAGTGGATGGTGATGTGGGCAGTGGCCCCTGCGGGGTCTGCAGCATCCTAGGATATACCTAGAGACCATGCCCTGTACCAGCCTCAGCAGCACGGATGTGTTGAGGCGCAAAGGGCTGGAGGGCAAGTGTGGAGAGGCGAGCATGTCCACTCAGACTCAGGGTCCCGCCCTCGGTGCCCTCATCCACTGGATGCTCCCACCTGCCCTCCCAATGCTGAGCAACCAGAGGAAGCCCACAGCCAGCAAAAAGGTTTTCCTCTCAGACTGGGTCTCCAGGATCCTGCTTGTGTGCTGCAAATCAAAGGTTTGGCTTGTACACTCGACTGTGCTCATCTTGGGGTTTTCCTGACCACAGGTCCACGGGCAACAGAGGAAGTGATGCCTGGAGCCTCTCCTGGGCTGATCCCTAGTCTGGCTGTGTCCGGGATGAGGAGCAGATGGAAGGAGTTGGGGAGGAAAGTGAAGCCATGGGATTTTATTTTTTGAAAAGGGTCTTACTATGTCACCCAGGCTGGAGTGCAGTGGCATGATCCTAGCTCACTGCACTCTCAAACTCCTGGGGTCAAGTGATCCTCCCACCCCTGCTTCCTGAGTCACTACAGCTATAGGTGTGCAGCACCCCACCCAGCTAACTTTTAAAAATCTTTCATGGAGACAGGGTCTCCCTGTGCTGCCCAGGCTAATCTCAAACTCCTGGCCTTAGCGATCTTCCTGCCTCAGCCTCCAAAGTGCTGGAATTCCAGGTCTGAGGCACCGCGCCTGAGTTCCATGTGCTTTCTGCACACACTTGGGCGGCAGGTGGGAGACCCCGGATTCAGAACTTGGGGGTGACGCCGGCCTTCTCCTGCCCTGAGGATCAAGCAGTGCCTGCGGGCACAGCCTGGTGAGCCCTATCCTGTGCCACCCACTGCAGGTGGACAGCAGTGGGGAGGGGAGAGATCAGGGGTGGGAGGGCCCCCACAGATGTGTCTCTCTTAGTGAGCCCTGCCCAGGGTGGGCTGTGTGGGTGTTGGGCCAAGTGTTTCCCTACCATGAGCTGGCTGCCGTCTAGGCCAAGCAGTGCAAGGTAGATCCGCTGGGTACCAGGCACAGTGGTGTCCCAGGGCACAGTCGCCCCACTCCCGGCCTGGTTCGTGCCTCCTGTGGGAAAGTAGAGCAAATGGCCCAGAGCAGGATGTGGTCAGACCTGGAGGCTGAGTGCTGTGGGTGCCACAGTCCTTCCCATCTCTGACCCCTCCTTCTCCACCTAGCAGTGGTTCAGGCCCACTGAGGAACACGTGCTGGTGGTGTGCCTGCTGCTGAAGCACCTGCTTGCCTTTGCCAACAGCCTGAAGCCAGAGCAGGCCTCGCTCTCCTCCCACTCCCATGCCACCAGCCCCCTGGAGGAGTTGAAATGGTGGCTGGCCCTTGCGGCTTCCCTCAGCTGCTGTCTCCTCCTCTTACCCTCCTCAGGTGTCGCCCCACAGCAACCTCACCCCAGGGCATGGTGGGGGCAGGGTGAGGAGGAATCCCTTCCTGCCCACAGAGCAGAGAGGCCTCTGGAGGGCTAGGAAGGTGCTTTTTCACCCTGCCCAGATGGCCTGGTGGGGCTGCCAGCTGATCTCTAGCTCCCAGAGCCTCTCTCCAGACTGGCCAGAGAAGCCCCACTGTGCTGCCATCTCTTGCTCCTCCCCACCTGTCTGGAGAAGGGCTGGGGTGACCCTGACTCCCAGCCCCACCAGGGCCAGCAGAGTGGGCTATTTGTGTGGGACTGAGGTGAGGTGTGTGCAGGAGCTGCACTGGCTTGGCCGCCTGCGTGCTGTGTGTTCTTGGGATGTTCCCTCTCTGAACCTTGGTTTCTTCCTCTGAGGAGTGAAGCTTAGGCCAGCTCTGAGCATACCTCAGAGATGCATGCTCTCCCCCAGCAGATCCAACCCTCGTTGATGAGTTCTGGACTCATCTATGAGCAGGGCCTCCTTACTGGGCAAGCAGCAGGTGACCCACCCTATTCCCTGCAGGGACGAACGCCGTCCCGAGGTTCATCCAGCAGAAACGCTACCTCTTTCTGCAGCATTGCTTTGGCCACTGGGCGCATTGTTCAGAGCTGTACTGGCCCTGTCAAACGGGTGCCTGTGTCCTCTGTGTACCCTAATGAGGGAGGTCCCCTGGAGTGGATGAGGAGGAGAACAAGTGTTGTTATGAGGCCTTGGAGAGGAGGGGATCCTTGGAGAAGAGGGAGCTCTTGGAGGGCCACATGGTTCTGTTTCAGTTTCCAAAGCCAACCCTCAGGTATAGGAAAGCCCTGCCCTGTCCCACCTCTCTAGTGCCAGGCAAGTTCGTAGCCCTTACCCCACCAGGGAGCATTGGGCCCCCTGGGCTGGGAAAGCCCACCCGCGGCCCTGGCTTCTGAAGAGCTGGCAAGAGAGCCACACCTCACAAGGCTGAGTCTCTCCTGCGCCCTCTGGGGGACGTGGGAAGAGCCAGTCCCACCCAGCTGCTGCCTGGGACCAAACTCCGGGCCAACGGAGGATTTGGCCCCCAGCCACTGGGCCCTCAGCTCACGCCTCCCACAGGTCCTAGAAATGTGACTGAGCTACCTACAGCCATGGCGGTATGCGCCTGACAAGCAGGCTCCAGGTAGCGATTCCCAGCCCCAGTGTGTGTTGGAGAGATGGTGAGTCTCGGCCCCTCTCCTCACAGCCATGCCACTGGCTCCCCAGCATGGACATTGCTCCAGTGGTTGGCGACCAAGTCAGCGGCCTGTGCTGGGGTCAGCCTGGCCCTGGCCCAGGTGGCCTCCTGGGTTCCTCTCCCAGGCCCTGCTTTGTGGAGCACAGACCAGCCCTTCTGAGACTCAACTTTGCCAGACCCTAGAATTGGTTTCTCATGGAAGCAGTGGGTGACCTATCTGGCCCTGTCTCCTCTCCCTTCTGGCCCAGACATATGTTCGGTGACCCCCAAACTATCCGTTGACCCTCACCAGCACAGAGCAGAGCAGGGGCTGCCTTCCCCTCATCCCCTGCTTGATCCTCATGTCCATCTCAGACCAGTGTGTAGACAGCCCCCTGGCCACTCCTTCCTGTCATGGCTGGGCTTTAGCCCCACGACACCAACGGCTCCTACCCAGCCAACGACCTGGACAAGACAGGGCAGGACAGTGTCCAGAGACAGACAAGTACCTGGAGGCGGCCCTGGAGTACCTGCGCCAGATATTCCTGGTACGAACTATGGAGCCTGCCTCAGGCCATCAGGGTCTCCTTCCTCAAAGGATCCACTCCCCCTCAGCCTGCGGTCAGCCCAAGCACCAGTCCCGGGCCCCACTCAGATGGAGCCAGTGTTGTGGGAGGTAGGCCCACGCCCTGAGCGTCATGTCTCACTGTTAAGTGGCTGGTGGGGTGAAGACCAGTCCCCACCCTTCTCCTTGGTGCTTCTTTCTGGCAACTCAGTGGAGCACAGCTCACACAGTTCACTTGCCTTGGGCACCACCCAGGATGGGAACAGAAAGCAGCAGCTCCTTGACTGCATCGGGGGTGAGGACAGACTCACCCTCATGTTTCCGGGTCGGTACCAGGTGAGAAGCCCCTGTCCCAGAGGTGCAGGCTGGGCCCTTAACTGTCCCCAGCTCCTTCCTCCCCTATAAGCAGATGCAGCTCCGCTCCTCTGAGTTGTGTCCGGGCTGTGTCTTCTGACCTGTCCCTGTGGCCTGAGTTTCTAGATCATCAATGCGCTGCAAAGGTTTGACATTGAGTACCAGGGGGACCCAGAGCTGCAGCCCATCTGGAGCTACAAGATTGCCATCTTGGTCTGTGTGCTCTTCCAGTGGTCGTCTGCCATCAACCACAGAGAATGGGCAGGAGGGACAACCGGGCCTCTTCAGAAAGTGTTCTCAATGCTCCTGCCCAAGGTGGCCTGTGGGGGTGGGGTGCTGCTATCCTGAGGTCTGTGGTGCCACCATCCCATGCCCTCCTGCCTCTGTCTGTGCATCACTTTGCAGGCCAGATTGCGGTCAACTCTGTGTTCCTGGGACGACTTCCTTGGCAGCTTCTGTCTCTTATCGTTTCACTAGCCTGCGGTGGCCAGCAGGCACCTGCTAAGCCTCATGGGCAGAAACAGGCAGCAGGCCACACCCATGGCCCCAGGCTCAGCCTCAGTAGCTACCAGATTCTGTTTTGGCTGCTGCTGGCCTTCTTTGAGGCCTCTCTGTTCTGAGTTGGCCCTCCCTGGCACTGCTGCTTGCCCTGGGCTATGTCCTCTCTGCCTCTAACTGAGTGGGGAAGCTGCAGCAGCCCTGACGATGTCAGCTGCTGTCTTCAGAGAAGGCTGGGGGCATTTGCTACACAGCTCCACCCTTGGGCTTGGGAGATGATGGGTGCACACCCCCAAAGACCCTGCGCCCGCACCTGCAAAAGCCCACCACACTTCCGCACCGTGTGCTCATCTGCCAGCTGTGAAATGTCAACATCTTGCAGGCCCAAGAGGTGAGGCCCTGGGTGGTGGGGGTGAGCCTGGGCAGCCTGGCGCTGCCGCGGGCCCCACCATGCTGACGTCCCTGTCTTTTGGCTGTGTACCTCAAGTCCCTCCTGGAAAAGGGCCAGAAGCCCCGGTGGCCCCAGAGGAGGCTGGGTCTAGCTCTCCCAGGTGAGTGTCTGGTCACCCCTGCCCCATCCCTGGGGCCTGTTTGGGGCTCACTGCTATTCCTACACCCAGGGACCAGGAAGCTGTGCAGTTCCCTAAGGTCTCCACCAAGAGCCTCTTCAAGAAATGGTGAGTCCCCTGGCATGGAGACAGCAGGGCAGCCCTATAGCCTGGGCCCCAGGGAGGGAGTGGGGAAGGAGGGGTGGCAGCACAGAAACAGAGGCGGCTGTGGTCTCACTGGGTCCCAGTGAGGGCCATGCAGGCCCTACTCCCAGCACACTCCACTCCTGGGGATGCTCAAGGTGACAGTCCCTCCACCCATCCCCAGCCTGCTTCTGAGCCCCACACCTGTGACAGTACGTGTCCTCCTGCCCGGAACTGAAGCAGACCCTGAATAATAACTTTGCCAAGTGACAGGAGAGGCTGCAGACACTGCAGAACTGGCACCTGCCCCGCTTGGTGCTTTGAGCCGCCTGCATCTGTGTCTGCAGCTGGTCAGTGCCAAGCACACGTACCTGCAGCTGGAGACTGGCTCTCCATAGCATTTCCTGATTAATTCCACTACTTCTCAACCCAGCTAAATTCCAAGATAAATGACACTCAATATAGAAAAAGTACTTGATCTCCAAACTGACAAACTGTTTGTGTTCTAGTATTTTGCTATTTGGTATTTACACAAAAGCACACGACGAAGTTAAGTATCACCCTACCTTGGCCGGGCGCGGTGGCTCACACCTGTAATCCCAGCACTTTGGGAGGCAGAGGCGGGCAGATCACGAGGTCAGGAGATTGAGACCATCCTGGCTAACTAACATGGGGAAATCCTGTCTCTACTAAAAAAAAAATACAAAAAGTATTAGCCAGGCATGGTGGCGGGCGCCTGTAGTCCCAGCTACTCGGGAGGCTGACACAGGAGAATGGTGTGAACCTGGGAGGCGGAGCTTGCAGTGAGCCGAGATCGCGCCACTGCACTCGAGCCTGGAAGACACAGCGAGACTCTGTTTCAAAGGAAAAAAAAAGAAAAAAGAAGTATTGCCCTACCTTTTGAAGACTGAAAATAAAGCTCTTTCTTTCCTAGTCATGTGCCTTGTTCCTCACTGGCTATCAGGTGTTTCTTCATAGGCCCTGCTGCCTTCAGGGACCTTCCTGGGCCAGCAAGGAGTCTTGCTTATCCTGGGACCTGCCAACTGCCCTGGAAGACAGGCATAGGCAGAGCCGCACACACCCCCCTGGAAGCAGGAGGGCTTTCCTGGTCCCCTAGCTGGGCTGGAGCTGCCTTCCAAACACACCATCACTCTGGGTCTCCTGCCCAGACTGTATTCTCCTGGGGGCAAGACGCTGTCCCCTCCCGCCCTGACAATATCGCTGACAGGCCTCAGAAGGCTGTCTCCAGAGTGCTGTGGCCACACCTGCGCCGCCCCTCCCACCACAGCACAGCTGTGTCCACTGTCTGGAAGTGGCCAGCTCAGTGCCACCCTTGCCCGGCAGCACAGTCCTCCCAGGCCCACAGCCCCATTTCCTTGGCATTAATCTCAGCCTCTTCCTGCTTCAGGGAGCGGGAACTTTGCCAGGAAGCTGGAGGATGAACCACAAGCCAAGTAATGGGACAGTATGTCAGAAAAGGAGGGCTGAGGTCAGGGCTGGCCCCAAGGCTGACAGCTTCCTGACAGGACAGCAGGCCCAGGTTCATGGAGAAGGGTACACAGTGACAACTCCTGATGCACACAGGAATCATGACTTTATCATAACAATCACAAATGATGGGGTAGTACACATGAAAAAGAGGGGGCCTCTTATCACCACAGGGCTGCAGGCCATTGCCCAGAGTGGCGGGCAGCACAGGGAGGCACTCACTGCATGGCCCCGCCAGCTGTCAGGTCGCCTCTCAATGGGTGGTGCAGTGCATGGTATTCTGAGGACGCAGGTCCTGAGGGTCTTGCTCTTCATCCTTCACGGTGAGGACATGGTCCTCATGCGAGCGGCACAGGGGTGCCTGCAGCAGGATCCCTGATGCCCCTGTGCCCTGCTGAGCACAGGTGCCCCACAGTGCTCAGCAGGAATGCCGGGAGGGCTGAGGCCCAGCTGGTGCTGGGAAGCCGGCAGCCCCCACAAGCCAGCCCTCCCTCTGAGGGGCAGCCTGTGTGCTGGACTTGGGCTTCCCCCGGGGGTGGGGGGTGCCCCCCTTGCCCCAAGCAGCTCAGCCTGAACCCAAAACTGTGACCAGAGAATCACATGTATGTTTTAAAGGTTTCCTATGTCCTGTGTTCTCCTATAGAAGTGAGTAGGGGTGTGTCGAGCACACACAAGACACTCTAACAACACTGTGTGCGCCCTCACATAGCTGAGATGGACCCGGACCATGGACAGGCTGCAGCAAGAGCAGCCCAAGGATCCCGACTAAGAACTCCTAAGCCTAGCTGTGGAAGGAGACCGCACCCACCTTTAAACATGGGGCTTGTAGCTCAGCTCACACCCAATCAGGTAGTAAAGAGGACTCAGTAAAATACAAAGAAGGCTAAAGCAGGAGGTAAAGAAATAGTCAAATCATGTATCGCCTGAGAGCACAGGGGGAGGGACAATGATCAGGATATAAACCCAGACATTCGAGCAGGGAGCGGCAGCCCCCTTTGGGTCCCCTCCCTTTGCATGGGAGCTCTGTTTTCACTCTATTAAATCTTGCAATTAAATAAATAAATAAATAAAAAAGGCAGCCCAAAGATCTGGATTCCTGGAGGAAGCCACATGGAGGGCCTTCTCTAAGAAGATGGCCAATGCCCCCAGACAGCGTGCTCCACTGCTTCTGTCCCAGTTCTGTCCAAGTGTGCGATTTCATTAATCAGGGACTGGGCAGCCACAGCAAGGAGATCGCCCCCTACCCAAGGAGATCATGCTGTCCTGACCTGGCCACCAAGGAAGGACAGACCTGTTATCCATCACCTTTACTGGTTCCATTACAAACCTATATGTAATAGGTTGGCTGAGATACAATTCACCCATTTAAAGCATGCCATTCAGTGGTTTCTGGTACTACATTCAGAGTTGTGCAGTATTATCAAAATCAATTTCAGAACATTTTTTCTCTTCCTCCTTTTTTTTTTTTTTTGAGATAGAGTCTCCCTCTGTCACACAGGCTAAAGCGCAGTGGCATGATCTCAGGTCACTGCAACCTCCGTTTCCAGGTTCAAGCAATTCTCCTGCCTCAGCCTCCTGAGGAACTGGGACTACAGATGTGCACCACGACTCCTAATTTTTGTATTTTTAGTAGAGGCGGGGTTTCACTATATTGGCCAGACTGGTCTCAAACTCCTGACCTCAAGTGATCTGCCTGCCTAGTGTTGGGATTACAGGCGTGAGCCACAATATACAGTCCGCCCAAAGTGCTGGGATTACAGGCGTGAGCCACCATGTACAATCCAATTTTAGAATATTTTCATCATTCCAAATGAAAACTCCATTTCCCCCAACAGCATCCTTGGCCCTTGACAATCACTAATCAACTTTCTAACTGTAGTAGGCTAAATAACAGTCCTTAAAGAAATCAGGTCCTATTTCCTGAAACCTGTAAATGTTACCTTATTTGGGAAAAGGTTCTTTACAGGTGTGATGAAGTTAAAGATCTTGAGATGGAGGGTTATCCTGGGTTATATGTGGCCCCTAAGTGCAACTGCATGTATCCTCCTAAGAGGGAGGCAGAAATTCACACACAGAGGAAAAGGAGATGTGAAGATGGAACATAAAGAGAATTTATTTACTCTGTGATGCTGGCCCTGAAGACAGGAGTGATACAGCCACAAGCCAAGGAATACGAGCAGTCACCAGAAGCTGGAAGATGTGAGGAACAGGTTCCTCTCCTGTAGCCTCCCTGTTGCCACTGTGATTTTTTGCCCATGGTACTGACTTTGAACTACTGGTCTTGGAAATTGTGAGAGATTAAATTTCTGTTCTTTTAAGCCACTAAGTTTGTAGTAACTTGTTATAGCAGCCACAGGAAACATGAATTTTGTTACCAGGAGTGGGGTGCCTAAAAATGTGGCAGTGACTTTGGAACTGGATAATGAAGGAGCGATGGTAGAATTGTGAGAAGCATGACAGAAAAGGCCTAGGTTGCCTTCCAATACACTGTTGATAGAAATGTGGATGTTAAAGACTCTGTCACCCAGACTCTGCCTTAAAGGAAATGAGGAACTTCATACAGAAAGTCTGTGTTCTCTTCAAGAACACACACATTATCATAAACTGAATGCTGAGACACATGGACATTAAAGGTGATGCTAAGGGCACAGAGGAAACAAGGAACATGTTATTGGACACTAGACCAAAGATAATCTTTGTTATATAATGGCAAAAATTTAGTTGGATTGTGTCCTATAGCTGTGTGGAAGGCAGAATCATAAGTAATGAGCTTGCACATTCAGCTCAGCAGACTTCCAATCAAAGCATTCACGACTCAGCTTGGTTTCTTTTTCCTGCTTATAGTAAATGCAAGAGGAAAGCGAATAGAGGGTATAATAAAAAATATAAAGAATTTAAAAGTACAAAAAAATAGATAAACTGAGGGAAGAATTGTTATGCCAAAGGAACCTAGACTTGATTATTTGGGAAATTCTCAGACTACTTAGATTGGAAAACACCAAAATACTAAAACTAGGAGATTCACTGTTAGGAAAGTGTGTTCTGTAGAGGAATGCCAAGGGTGTGGCATGTCTTGCAAATTTCCCTAGTGCCAAAGAGATTACACATGAGACTCCTGAATCCCCTCAATCATCTCACAGAAGTGAGGAAGAGAGACAGAATTATCCAGGAAAGATCTGTGGAGAAACCTCATCTGATGCCATGAATTCCATCACATACGGAGAAGTTCCACAAGGATTTTAGAATGTTCTCCCAGCAGAAACACTGCCAGCCTGGACTAGAAAGTTTAGAGACTAGACAAAATCAAAGAACTCCCAAAACTAGAGAGGCAGGAAATAGGCTGATAGAACTACTCAACCTCAAACATGTGCTACCCTTTAAGAAAAGAAAGATGACCATCAGGGCAGAGCCATGCGCTCAGAGGCCAAAGCCATGGACACAGAGATAGATACAGAACACATGGCTCTCCTTATCGTTGCTGGATTTACTGTGCGCCACGCCAGCTTTCTTCATGCCATCCTCGCTACAACACAAAAGGAGAGGTTTGCACACACCGCTGAGTCCAATGCTGCGGGACCTTGGCCAACAGGCCCTGCCCCGACTCCCTGTGATCAATAAATGAATAGTCACCCCAACCCGATTCCCTATAATCAATCAATGAGCAACCACCCCACCCAGACTCCCAGTCATCAATGAGCAACCACCCCATCCCGACTCCCTGTGATCAATCAACGAGCAACCACACCACTCCGTCTCCCTAGGACCCCCCACAGAGAGGTTCCAGAGCCTGTGACACTCTCCTTTCCCAGCCTCTCTGCCAGAGGGACTGACCCGCTATGGACTTACCCAGGGCTTGGCCTTCAGCAACACATGGCTCTCCGTATCATTGCTGGATTTACTGTGCGCCATGCCAGCTTTCCTCACGGCATCCTCGCTGCAACACAAAAGGAGAAGAGAGATTTGCACACACCACTGAGTCCAATGCTGCGGGACCTTGGCCAACAGGCCCTGCAAAGCAGCTGTCCCTGGTGACAAGGTGCTGTCCCCACCCAGCACACCAGCCTGGCTGAGGTCCAGGAGAGCCATGAAGGAAGGGGCACTCAATAGAGAGCAATGACAGGCCACTGAGGCAGGGAGAAAGCGAGCAGCGTGATGAGAAAGAAGGGACAGGAAAGATGGTTGCCATGGAGCAAAGAAAAACCCCTGGCATGAGGAGGTGGGGGGCTAGCCCCTAGGGATGGCTCACAACCCATTCAAGTTGAAGGAAGTACGCATTAGATTACTGGGCAGCAGCTGGCCTTTAGTTCCTAGTTCCTGCTCTCTGAGTGGCCTGCACCAACTCTGCCAGCATGGCACGACCCAGATTCTTCCTCTGTAAAATGAAGGGGCCACATGAAGTCATCACTCAGTCCCTCCCAAGGCAAGGGTCTGTCCCTGTGTGGGACAATGCAGGTTTCATATGTGGGATCAAAGAGACAAGCCCCAACTTCAACAACTTCAAGCTGGGGACAAGAGGAGAAAGACCACAGAAATGTGAACAGTATCTTTAAAAACATTTACCAACAATTCCATACTAAGAGATGGAATCCTGTGAAAGGTTTTCATCACACTGCTGCTCCGCAGGGAGAGCGAGCCATGTGGGTCAGTTAAGCTGGAGCTTCCTTGATTACAGCACACGCAGCCCCCAGCATTCACACAGGCAAGACAGGAACAGGTGTGTATCTTTTAGGAAGGCCTGGCCTGTGGCTCCTGCGGACTGGCTGCCTGGTTTCCTGGCCTGTGGCTCCTGCGGACTGGTTGCCTGGTTTCCTGGCCTGTGGCTCCTGCGGACTGGCTGCCTGGTTTCCTGGCCTGTGGCTCCTGCGGACTGGTTGCCTGGTCTGCTCACGCCTGCCTTCTTCCCAGTAGGCGGGGTCTCTTTCCTGCCTGGCCTCCCTGCAATAGCTTTGAGGTGATGGGATGACCATGGTGGTGCAAGACCATGAGTGCACCTCACCTTTGGGCTCAGTGATGATGTGACGGACTCCAAGTCTCTGGCAGACATAATGGAAGGCTTGATTCCCAGGGTTACACCACTGACTGATAGATTCATTCGAGCACGTCCATAACATGTTGTTCACTGAGTCCTAACACGTGCCTGCAAAAACAGCATACTTTATTCAATTGTGAGGCCACTAGCTACCTGTACACACATTGCACACAAGCACTGCTCAAAGATACAAGGGCTGTTTAATGTTGAAAACCCACATCCCTACTCCCACAGATTTACATGGCAAAGCCCTAGGCTGGGACTTGGAAAAAGCCAGGATTTAATTTTTAATGTGGTTTAACTCCTATGTGAGAAGGAGTTAAGTCTCACAGAAATAGATAGTAATTGATTTATGTGTGACCTAATTCCAAAAAGGATATAAGGAATTTACATTAAAAATCCAGGTAAGGCCAGGCACATTGGCTCACGCCTGTAATCCCAGCACTTTGGGAGGCTGAGGCAGGCAGATCATGAGGTCAGGAGATTGAGACCATCCTGGCTAACATGGTGAAACTTTGTCTCTACTAAAAATATAAAAAATTAGCTGGGTGAGCTGGCAGGTACCTGTAGTCCCAGCCACTAGGGAGGCTGAGGCAGGAGAATGGCATGAACCCGGGAGGTGGAGCTTGCAGTGAGCCGAGATTGTGCCACTGCACTCCAACCCTGGTGACAGAGGGAGACTCCATCTCAAAAAAAAAAAAAAAAAAAAAAAAATCCAGATAAAAGAAGACCAATTAACATTAATACATAACAAAAAGCCCTAGTAACTGAGCCCAACACTTAGATATAAGCTTCCTACCAGCCAGGGCAAATAGAAAATCCATGCATTACATAGTGTTCCCTTTCTCAGAATAACAAATGTACCAGTTCCTTACAGGAAATAAACCTTTTTATGGTATAAACCTTGATAATTTGTTACAGGCACCATCACACAACCTAATGAACAGTATCTTCAATTGCAGTTTATTCAGAGTGATTTCGCATATGGAAATTTCTTATACTGGGTCCCAAACTTAAATAGTACAAAAAATTCTTTCTGGCTGGGTGCGATGGCTCATGCCTGTAATCCCTGCACTTTGGGAGGTGAAGGCAAGAGCACTGCTTGAACCCAGGAGTTTGAGACCAGGCTGGGGGACACAGTGGGACCTTGGCCCTATAAAAAATAAACAAAATTAACTGGGCATGTTGGTGCGTGCCTACAGTTCGAACTACTCAGGTGGCTGAGCGGGGAGCCCCGGAGGTGGAGGCTGCTGTGAGCCAAGATCACGCCACTTCACTCCAGCCTAGGTGACAGAACAGATTCTGTCTTAAAACAGAACAAAACAAAATTTCTTTCTTTTCAAGGAAACTAGAATGCCATAGAGAATTGGCAAGATATTTCAGGAAAAATTTGCTAAAATTTTCAATTTTCCAAAGAAATGTGTTTATTTCTTATGCAATCCTGGTACAAGAACACTAAGGCCCAGTGAGCTCTCAGCAGCAATGAGGTCTACATGACTTGTAAACTGACCATCCAAAATATGATACGCCAAGCCAGAGGCTAGGACTTTGGAAACAAATATTAAGCTGTTTAATGAGTTTGGAGATTATTTTCAAAGTTTTTAAGTTTTAGGCTCTTTACAAGATTTTTCTAACAATCACATCCTTTTGTTGTTGTTGCGTATTAGTGGTAATTAGTGGTAAAGAGATGGAAAATATACGCATAAGACCACAGAAAGAAAACTGTCACCACACATCTTCCTAAATTTAACACTGAACCAGAGTTTTCAAAGTGTTTCCAAAATGGCAACTTTTGCATGAAGGCTTTTCCCGATATACATGAATTAGCAAAAGGATAACTGCAAAAGGGGTTACGATCATTAACATCACAAGGTAAAAATGTTTATAAGAAACACTTTGTAGTTTGTCAGGACTCAATAAGGTTTGGTATCCACGCAAACATAGCTCAGCTGCAATCCTTCCAAATACTAGCTCTAAAACCAGGAGACACCTTGGCCTTTTCCCTTACCATGGGACAGTGCAGCGATAGCATGGACTTCAGGCTCCAGAGGTTGAATTCCAGCTCTAACACTTTTGGGTGGCCCTGGGAAAGTCATGGAGTATCTGTTTTCTCATTTGTAGAGTGGAAATAATAAAAGTACATACCTACCTTATACAGTTATTGTGAAGACTACATGAGTTAAATGTGTCAATAATTAACGATCCACACCAGCATGCATATACACACACACACACACACACACGTTTTGATCATTGATCTTATTCCATTTGCCACTTTCAAACATAACTTTAGCACTGTGTCTCTTGAGTTTGTTTCTCCCGAGTAGCTGGGACTATAGGCGAGCCACCACGCCTGGGTAATTTTTGTATTTTTAGTAGAGATGCTTTTGTCCTGTTGACTAGGCTGGTATCAAACTCTTGACCTCAGGTGATCCAGCCACCTCGGCCTCCCAAAGTGCTGGGATTATAGGAGTGAGCCACTGAGCCCAGCCTGAGGAACATTTTTTTTCTATACATTATTCCGTTTAACTATGTGCCCATTCTGAAACCAAAAATACACTGCTTTAATTACTATAGTGTGTTTCCTTATAAAAATATATGTACATTTAAAAATAAGTCAGTATTTTAGGCTTTGCAAGCCGTAAGGATGCTGCTGCAACTACTCAACTCCACTGTTACAAACATAAAGCTGCCACAGACAACACATAAACAAATGGACACGCCAATGTTACAATAAAATTTTACCTCTAAAATAGGCTGAAATTGGCCAGAGAGGGATGGTTTGCTGACTCCTGCTTTAGACTAATCTAATAAAGGTAAAACAGAGTGACACACAATTGAAGCATGTAAAGAAGAGGACCTAATCTTACGGAGACTCTTCTATGTGCTAGACCTTTTGCAAGATCCTTTGTCTACAAAATGCATCCGATTTTTTAACAACTCCAGTAGATACGCATCATTATGAACATTTTACAAAAATTAAGAATTCCAAGAGGAAAAATAACTTATCTAGGTCATACAGTTAAGGAGCCAGGCTTTAAATCCAGGAGGTCTTTCTCCTCCAAATCTCCATGATCAACATTTATGTTTTTATCAGTTCTTCCCTTATAGCCACAAAATACCTCCCTATCCCTTTTTGGAGCGAGGTATAAACATTTGTGCATATGACATAAATATGTTGATTTCAATTCCACCACCATTTACCTAGTACATAGTATGTGCCAGGCAGGCATTGTGAAATGTGCTGGAGATTCAAAATTGTAGAGACCATCTCTTTCTATGATTTGTCAAAACTGTAGCTTGTTAATGTCAGGCTCTGAATTTCAAAGTATGTCATGTTCTTTTTTATTTTGCTAGAACCGCTAATGGTGCTCTCCACCATAGTAATGATGTGTCTTCCGTGGCCCCTTCTGCCCTTTGTAAACAACCACAGGTGTGGATTTTGTTTTGTCTGTGTGCAAGGCTTGCTGCTGAGTAGTTTCCCCATTAGACTGCTGCCCACAGCACCAGCTGTTGTTACAAACTGCCGATTCCCAGTCACATAGCTTTTCGTTTCCCGTTTCTTCAGATGGTATAATTCACTGTGTCCTTGAAGCCTGCATCCATATTCAAAATACCTTCTCATCCTCACTGGACCAACATAATACCAAGAATGCTATTTCTCTAAGTGTTTTTCAGACAGGTTTAAGAGTAAAGATGTGAATATACGTGCCGCTTGAGTCCAATTTTTAAAATATCTGCTTCTCTCCGGCATTGTCTTGTGTGACTTAGAGTTTAACCAATAAAAATCTCCTATATTTCTTATCGTTATTAAAATTATATCTCCAAGTTAAAAACCCAAAAAAAACAAAAAAAGTTTCTATATATTTTTTCTATATTGTGTACTTGTTTACATGCGTCCTAAAACAGGTGTTTTACGTGTTTATTTTAATAGCTTTGAAATTCTATCATAGTGAGTAGAGTTCTTGCTGTCATCCGAAAATAATGTGGGAAAATACTTTATTTTCTAAAACTTTGTTGAACTGATTATTATCTTGACTAATTTTACAGGATGAGAGTTTTCAAAACTATACTATTATGTCAACCACAAAAATTATATTTTTAAATCTTCCTACCCTATATTGATAATTGGTCCTTTTTGTAATCAGAGCTATTGCACACTTGTTTTTTTTTTTTTTTTTTTTTGAGACAGTCTCGCTTGGTCACCTAGGCTGGAGTGCAATAGTGCGATCTCAGCCCACTGCAACCTCTACTTCCTGGATTCAAGTGATTCTCCTGCCTCAGTCTCCCAAAGAGCTGGTATTACAGGTACCCAAGTAATTTTTGTATTTTTGTAGAGATGAGGTTTCACCATGTTGGCCAGGCTGGTCTTGAATTCCTGACCTCAGGTGATTCACCCGCCTTGGCCTCCCGAAGTGCTGGGACTACAGGCATGAGCCACCACGCTCGGCCACAAACAACTGTTTAACAAAGTAAGTTTAAAGTAACAGGAAAGCCTTAAATTTCAGAATTTGAGATAAATCAAGGAATGAGCCACAAGTAAAAATCACTTACTTTTCAAAGATCACAAACCATCTGTTCCACCAAAAGAAGAGCAAGTGGCAGAGTTGCCTGATCCCCCTGGAGGAGGCACCAGCATCACCAAGCTGGTGCCATAGGTATGCGTCTTCTGCAGCATTTTTAGAGGCAGCCCACAGTCAGTATTTGCTGGAGAAAGGAATGAAAATGCTAAGTCCAAATATTTGACACAGAAATTAATTTGATTACCAAAACAGATTTGGGTATAATGAGGGAGCCCCAAACTGAAACTAATATAAATCCAGATTAGGAAAACAGAGCAGGAAGTAATAGCTAAGGAAAAAAAAGTAATTGTCTTCTGACTCCACAGCCTGACCCCAATTATATGGTCCATTATTATATGGCCTCCTATGATATGATCTGAACATTTCTTGAAGGTGTTCCCAATCCTCAATATGCCCTCATGCCTCTACAAATTATTCCAAAAAAAATTATCACATGGACTAAATCTCAAAATAAGAGATTCTTCTTCTATTTGTTTCCCCTAAAAAACCGATATAGGTTGAATACACTTATCTGAAATGCTTGGGACCAGAGTGTTTGGATTTCAGTTTTTTTCAGATTTTGAAATATTTGCATTACACTTAAGAGTTGAGCATTCCTTGGCCGGGTACAGTGGCTCATGCTTGTAATCCCAGCACTTTGGGAGGCCGAGGCGGGCGGATCACAAAGTCAGGAGATTGAGACCATCCTGGCTAACACGGTGAAACCCCGTCTCTCCTAAAAATACAAAAAAATTACCCAGGCGTGGTGGTAGGCATCTGTAGTCCCAGCTACTCAGAAGGCTGAGGCAGGAGAATGGCACGAACCTGGGAAGCGTAGCTTGCAGTGAGCCGAGATGGCGCCACTGCTCTCCAGGCTGGGTGACAGAGCAAGTCTCCATCTCAAAAAAAAAAAAAAAAAAAAGAGTTGAGCATTCCTAATTGAAAAATCAAAAATCCACAATACTGCTATGAACATTTCCTTTATTTTTATTTATTTTTACTTATTACATCTGAGATTAGTGAAATTACTTCCTTTGAGCATCACGTCAGTACTCAAAACGTTTCAGATTTCAGAGCACTTTGGATTTTTTGCTTTGGGATGAACAACCTGTATTCCAACCAAGATCTTGGGCTTTTTTTTCCATTTTATACAGCACAAATTCTTGACAGGTTTGTGATACTACACTCATAACAGCTTTCAACATAAAATCAGCCAAAAATTTCACCCCAATGAAAGCTTTCAAATATTACGTAACAGTTTTATACCTGTGTAACTTATTATAAACCTTTATATATATTTTGTTTTTCCTTTTATAAAGACTCAATGACATAAACTATCATTAGGAAAATAATTGTTTCTAGTGAAGAGGCGCAAAATGTACTTTAATCTCCCTTACTGGCATATCTAAAACATGGAGTGAGTTTATGGATTTTCCGTACACAAGCCTAGTGAGAACTGATGATGTCAACAGAAAATCAGAGTGGTTCACTTAGAAAGTTGTCAGGCTACAAAATATAACTTAATGGCCGGGCGCAGTGGCTCATGCCTGTAATCCCAGCACTTTGGGAAGCCAAGGTGGGCAGATCATGAGGTCAGGAGTTCGAGACCAGCCTGGCCAACATGGTGAAACTCCATCTCTACTAAAAATACAAAAATCAGCCGGCTGTGGTGGTGCATGCCTGTAATCCCAGCTACTCAGGAGGCTGAGGCAGGAGAATCACCTGAACCCAGGAGGCAGATGTTGCACTGAGCTGAGATCGAGATCATGCCACTGCATTCCAGCCTGAGTGACAGAGCAAGATTCCATCTTCAGAAGAAAAAAAAGTAGCCTAGATAGATGAAAATTCATTTTTAAATGGTTTAGATTAGAAAAGTAAAAATGAATCTGTCTGGTATTTGTTTTGAATGCCTGTGCTTTTAAAAAGCTTCATTTTTTTAAGCTGCATGACCCAAGAAGTATATTCTTCATTCAGGACATAAATCCAAGAGGATAAATCTCCACTGGTAAGAAACCCAAAAAGGCGAATAACTGAAAAATTAGCAACTTTGTTAGCATAACATTTTTACCAAGATGTTTTTAACATAGTAATAGGTAGTAATTTATAATGGAATAAAAACTTATAGACCTCCTGAATGTTCACCTAATTTTCAAAACTTTATTTAGTTTATAACTGGTGAATTTCAATGTAGTGACATCATGTTATTAATACACAGAGAATGCATATAAAAGTACAATCCTCACTTGGGCCCTGGAGTTCGAGACCAGCCTGAGTAACAGAGCAAGACCTCGTCTTTCAAAAAGAAAAAAAAAAATACACTGAAATTAAATGTTTAAAATATACAAACCAATTTCTACCAAGTTCTAAATATACCCTTGCCTTCTGAAGGCTTTTTTTTTTTTATATTGCACACATTTTCAACAAGCATTCCTTTAGTATTTCCATTTATTAGAGTAAGATTTAATTTTCTCCCATGGGACAAGCCCAGATCAAGCCTTCAACTTGTCATGACAATGTTTATTCAGGTAAAACAAACCAATTGTCCTCTAAAAAGTATTTTCTACAGTTCAAAGTATCCAATTATGCAAATTATAACCACTATTAACCATTTTATCATTTATATTTGATAAAATAGAGGCCTATGAAAATAAAATACTGTTCTTAAATTCTAGTGTGGACTAGTAAGTATTTCATTTGGTGTAAGTATTTAACTTCGTAGTCTCATAATGAATTAATCATAAATATTTTCCGTTTCTAGCATTTCCAACTATAAAAGTAAAGCATAAACTTACACTGAATTCATTAAATACATATTAATTCAGATGCATTTTTCTACATATGGCATCTTTTTCTAGCCTTATCTTTTTACTACAGCTCATGGTTTGTTACAAATCCAGGTATTTCGTATGTTATGTGTGAACTCTTATGGAATGATGATTTTTAATCTTTTGGGGGGGGTCACAGATGACTTTGAAAATCTGATGAAAGTTATGACCAGAAACATATAAAATGGTATTTAAAACTTTGAGGGAGTGTGTTTAATAATCCCTTAAAGGTTTATGCTGGTTAAGAACTACTCCTACTTTAAAAAAAGTGCAGTGGGCCGGGCACAGTGGCTCATGCCTGTAATCCCAGCACTTTGGGAGGCTGAGGCAGGTGGGTCACCAGGTCAGGAGTTTGAGACCAGCCTGGCCAACATGATGAAACCCCATCTCTACTAAAGATACACCAAATTAGCCAAGCGTGGTGGTGAGCGCCTGTAATCCCAGCCACTCGGGAGGTTTAGGCAAAATTGCTTGAACCCGGGAGGCGGAGGTTGCAGTGAGCTGAGATCACGCCACTGCACTCCAGCCTGGGTGACAGGGTCAAACTCCATCTCAAAAAAAAAGGTACGCAACAGCATATATAGTTTGCTACCTTCTATTAAGGTAGAAATTAAGAACATATATAATGTGATTATATTTGCATGAAGAAACCCTGGAAGAATAAGTGAAAACAAATGTGGTTACCTGTGGGGGCAGAATATAGAATTCATCAACAGGGTGGGAATAACACTTCTCTGCATAAATCTTTGTACACTGTTTTGACTTTCACGCTCTGTACATCTATTTTAAAACATTAAACTACAAAAATAATGGTAAATTCTAAAAACAAAGTATCTCCTATAGAAAGCTTTTACTTGCTTGGTCAAGACTGTATTTAGCAAAGATGATGCTAAGTATCAGGTTTCCACATTCACAAAGCATATGCAAAACAGGAAATCAACTAATTTATACTAACAGTGATGATGATAAAGTGTTTACAGTTAAAAATGGGGCCGTTTTGAATTCTTATAGGTTCATGCAAATTTATGTCCATAGCTTGCAACGTGTATTGACTGGAATAAAAATCTGGACAATGACTGGAAGAAAAAAGAAGGTCAAGTATGCATATGTAAGGGCTTTGTAAAGCACAGAGTAAGTGCTCAATAAAACATAGATGAACAGGGCTATACAGGGGAACAAGTCTGGGAAGCTCAGAGCAACATAGCTGTTTGATCCTTTTTCAGAGTGTTGGAGATGGTGGGACCAGCCATGGCAGCGAGTGCTGCTGACGGGGAGACTCTCTATCAAGAAAGTCTACTTAGTTGGAAGCATCTCATTAATGCTTTTTGCACACTCGCCCTCTTTTCTCATTAGTATTGTACGTTCCTGAACTGGATTGGCTACAAATACACCATTTTCAACCTAATATATATAGAAAAGGAGGTCCTAAAATGGTGTCTGTTTCCATTCAGTTAGCAAATTTCTACTTCAGGATATTATTGTGAGTAGTAGTTCCTCAAAAATATTTGAAAAACTGCACCTGAGTAGACATATACCTTAAAACTTCAATATGCTATAGAAACTACTACAAACAAAAGCGATTATGCTAAGTTTGAGAGCTCTCATTTTCCCTAACAGCTCAGATTCTAAATGTAACAAGCCACGTTTAATAGGTCTATGAAAAATTGTTGATTAAAATTCCTTATACTGGATTCCACAGGCAATGCTTACTACTTACAGGCCCCTGACAGGTCAAAGTGAAAAGAGAGGAAAACAACAAATCAGTCTTTTATTTACTGTTAAGAACAAACATGAGAATAACGTCTTCTCAAAGTATCAGTGACTAAAATCCAAACTCTCTGAACAGTAGTTAACATTAGCACCAGTTGCTCGGCCCCTGGCAGAGTAAGCCTGATCAAAGGCTGACTTTGCTAAAAACACATGTCAACTTCAAGTGGATCTTTGCTGGTGCTTGGCAGTTTCTTCATTCTTCACTTGGTTAGTCCCCAGAAAAACCTCTGGAGTGGTAACTCCAAAATTGCTGCAGCAATTAAGCTTGACTTTCAGCAGCATCGTGGCTTGCTTTTTTTTTTTTTTTTTCCAACTGACTTTCTGTATTGCTAAAAAGATCCAGACCACTTACCATAAGCTTATCCCACTCATGTCTCTTCCAACTCAACAATCTTGGAATTCAGCCTCATTTAGCCTCCACACTGACATTTCAACTTCAACAGCCTCCTGTCACCTAAAACTCAACACGTCCACCTCTTACTTCATTGTCTTACCTCAACGCTCCTGCTAGGTTAACCTTTAGCAAGTACAGCTCCATTTATGTCACACAATTCTAAATATACCTCTTCAAAGGCATCCAAGATAAAAATCAATGATTTTAAGCTTGGCATTCAGAAGCATTATCAATCCGGTCCTCTGAGAACATCAATGGATACCTTAAAGACAAACAAAATGCTGTATTATTGTAATTGCGTACTTTGAAAAGACTGCAAAGAAAAGCTGATAAAGCACCTGTGCAACACAAGTAGGGCTGAGGATTGCTCCAAAATGGTAAATCTGCTGGGATTCCCTGCTTCAGCAAAGACGCTCTTCAGGGAAAGCTGCTGCTGATTCAGGAAGGAGAGGAAGAGCTGGGAGGAGTGAGAAGGAGTTTGTCATCACAAGGGGCTTTCTTCCTGCCAACCACTCTGGGCCAAGTCAATATCATCTCAAGACAGATGATTGGACCAGCGTCCCAACCTGTCTCCCCACTTCCACGGGCATCTCAATGGTTTCCTCTCTGTGTAGCCAGTGATCATTTGAAAATGTAAATAAAGCCAGGCACAGTGGCTCACTCCTGTAATCCCATCACTTTGTGGGTGCCAAGGAGGGAAGATCACTTGAGCCTGGGAGTTTGAAACCAGCCCGTCTCTACCAACAACAAAAAAAGCCACGTCCAGTAGCATGCAGCTGTAGTCTCTGCTACAAGGGAAGCTGAGGTGGGAGGATCACTTGAGCCCCAGAAGTCAAGGCTGCAGTGAGCCATGATTGTACCACTGCATTCCAGCCTTGGCAACAGAGGAAGATCGTATCCGCAGCCCCAACCCCCAAAAAGTAAATAAAACCATATCTTCCCTTGTTTAAAACCCTGGAGCTATTTTCCAAGACAGTTACAATAAAATCCAAATTACTGACAGGGCCTCAAAAGGGCCAGTATCTGCTGACCTCCTCAGCATCATCTGCCTCAACTCAACCCTCTCTCACTACATTTTCAGCCACACTGGCCTTCTGTCACACCTCCAAAACACCACGCTGCTTCTTCATGTTGGGTCTTGGCACTTGCTGTTCCCTCTCTTCTTGGACTACCCATCTATTCCAGTTTGCCTGGGACTTTTAGCACTGAAAGTCCCATGTCCTGAGAAATCCCTCAGTCCCAAGCAAACTGGGATAGCTGGTTACCTTCTCAGGATAGAGGGCTTATCTTTCAGATCTCAGCTCAAGTGTCTTTCCTCAGAAAGGTCTTACCTGCCCCCCAAACTAAAAGAGCTCCCACCTCCACCCCAGGCGCACTCCCTATCATGTTATCCTGTTTTATATTCTCCCCAGCACTTATCACTGGCTGAAATTATTTTGTTCTGGTTATTTTCTTACTGTCCAACTCCCCACCCTCTAATATAGGCTCCGCAAAACAAATGCTTATTTATTCTGCTCCCCAATAAGGCAATATAGTAGGCACTCAATTAATACAGAATGAAGAAAGGGTAGCTTAGTCATCTGGATCATAACTGGAAGGAAATAATAAAACTTTAAGGGAGGAAGAAGGAAAGACACCTAGTGTGTCCATCACTACACTGATAGTATCTTTAGGAAGTAACATAAACAGGAAAAAAGCAATAAAGTTGTCACTGAATCTAACCACTTCTAAAACAGCAGTTTATATAGAGCGTATGGGGGCAGAAGACAACTCAGAGTAAAACACAAGGATGTTAAAAAAAAAAAAAAAGCCTCAAAAAGGTGAAAAAGAGCTATAAGGCCGGGTGCAGTGGCTCACACCTGTAATCCCCCAGTACTTGGAGAGGCAGAGGCAAGAGCACAGCTTGAGCCTGGAAATTTGAGCCCAGCCTGGGCAACATAGTGAGACCCCATTCTTTAAAAAAATTAAAAAAGGAGTTATGGAAGATTCTCAAGCACGTATGTGTCCAGTGTAGAAGTAACCAAATCAGGCCGAAAGATTCCATGCCTCAGCTGTTAGCTATTCCGTCGTCTGAAAGGCCAGCTATCCAAGTGCCTAGAATTTCAAAAGGCCTATGACTGACTCCTCATGGGTAGATTGTCATACTGGTGGCCCCTAATGAATGATGCATCCTTGTGTTCATGCCCTTGTTCAGTTCCTGTTCCACACGGAGTCTGGACCTGGTAACATGATTTTTTTTTTCCATGTTAAAAAGCAACATGCAGTTGGGTGCAGTGGCTCATGCACTGGAGGTTAAGGCAGGTGAATCACTAGAGCTTAGGAGTTCGAGATCAGCCTGGAGAACATGGCAAAACCTAGCCTCCACAAAAATTACAAAAAGTAGCCAGGCATGCACCTGTAGTCCCAGCTACTTGGGAAGCTGAGGTGGGAGGAATGCTTAAGCCCAGAGTGGGAGTCTGCAGTGAGCTGAGATAGCACCACTGCACTCCAGTCAGTGCCACAGAGACACACGGTCTCAAAAAAAAAGCAAGCATGATGCAAGCAGAGGCCTGATACTCCCTTGTCCTCTTGAAAAGCTCCTTCCTGGAAACCAGCTTCCATGATGTCAAGAGCTTCAGCCTAGATTACTGGATAATGGGTTCCCAGTGGAGAGAGACCCTGCAGAATGAGAGGCCATCTTCAGGGTCACAGCCCAAGCTAGGCTTCCAGTTGAATGAAGCTGCAGATGTGACTTCAGCTTCACCGTGTAGAGGAGAAGAATCACCCAGTTGAGCCCCACCCACGTAGAACTCATTGTTGCTTGAAGCCACTTAGTTTGGGGGTTTTCACTGAGTGGAAGTAGATAACTGAGATATCCTCGAAGTCAGAGAAATTCTGTGATTCAAGTGCTAGAGGTCATTTTACATTAATAACAGTTTAAGTTCGTGAAGCAGGATAATCTCCACATTCCATTGATTTACATCATGCTCCTAAATGTATTTCTTTTTTTTTCTTTTTTTTTTTTTTGGAGACAGGCTCTCACTGTTTGGCCGAGGACGGCATGAAGTGACACAATCACGGCTCACTGCAACCTCAAGCAATCCTCCTGCCTCAGGCTCCTTAGGAGCTGGGACTACAGGGGTGCACCACCATGCCAGGCTAATTTTTAAAAATCTTTTGTAGAGACAGGGTCTCACTATGTTGCCCAGGTTGGCCTAAATATATTTCTATAATCTACTTTTTATGACAATCAGTTATCTAATTCCACACTTAGTTAATATCATTTTGAGAGGTAAGCTCAGCTAGTTAGACTTTGCTCTCTGATCTTAGTCATTTCAATCCATTAGTTTTCCCCGAGTCTTAGGTACCAAGAGACCTATTTTGTAGATTAAACTCAGCTGATTGTTGTATGAAAAATGACATAATGGAGCAGTACAGATGGCGTTCCAAGGAGTTTTTTAATGTTTAGGGTGTTTTTTTGTTTGTTTTGTTTTTCTAATGATAAAACTATGGTTACTCTTGAAAATCTGGGGCAATAAAATAAAACTATAAATAAGAAAAGCCATCATTATTTTATCTTCTAAAAGAGCTAATCAGTTAATGTTTTAAGTTCTAGCATTTAAATCAGGTCAGGCATGTTGGCTCCCGCCTGCAATCCCAGCACTTTGGGAGGCCGAGGCGGGTGGATCACTTGAGCTCAGGAGTCTGAGACCAACCTGGGCAATATGGTGAAACCCCATCTCTCTACACACACACACACACACACACGCACACACACACAATTAGCCCAGCAAGGTGGCGTGTGCCTGTAGTCCCAGCTACTCAGCAGGCTGAGGTGGGAAGATCGCTTGAGCCCAGGAGGTTGAGGTGGTAGTGAGCCGTGATCACGCCACTGCACTCCAGCCTGGATGACAGAGTGAGACCTGGTGTCAAGTAAGTCAATCAATCAATCATAGCCTGGGCACAGTTGCTCATGCCTGTAATCCCAGCACTTTGGGAGGCTGAGGCAGGAGCACTGCTTGAGCCCAGGAGTTCAAGACTAGCCTGAGGAACATGGCGAGACCCCAACTCTAGAAACAAATTTTTTTTTAATTAGCCAGGCATGGCGGCCAGCACCTGTGATCCCAGCTGTGAGGGAGGCAGAGTTGTGAGGATTGCTTGAGCCTGGGAAGTTTGAGGCTGCAGTGAGCTGTGATCACACCACACCACTCCAGCCTGGGTGAAAGAACAGTATTTTGTCTCAAAATAGTAATAAGAAATTATAATTTAAAAAATCAGTTTTGGCCACTGCAAGTTACCACTGGGGTTAAAAAAAGTGTGTGTCACCAATTTTTGAAAGAATATATACTGAATCTGCTCATGTAGGCCATGCTAATCTTTTCTGTTTCATTCCAATTTTGATATCTGCTGCTGAAGTAAGCACTTATCAGTACACCTAAGTATTGGAGTGAAATCATAATGCCAAGCAAATGAAACTCTTTCCAGTAATTATTATTAATCACATCTATGTAACAAGTATCTGTACTACTTAGAAACCAAAATTAATCATGACTCAGTAGAGAATTTCAGGGCTAGAACTCCAGGAATCATTTCATCTGAAGCATTATTTCATAAAGTGTTTTGCCTGGTTTGGCCCAGGCAATTCACAGGTGGGGTCTATGGTTAAGGCCTTATAATTTGTGAATTTGGAAATAGGTGACTTTATTATCTATTCAATAACTGAAATTATAAAAATAAAATTAAAATATTTCAATGTCCCCACAGTCCACTCCATCAGGCCCCTCCAATTCCTCTCCTGCTTTCACATCAAATCCCTGGAGAAAGATCTGTTCTTCATCTTATCCTCCCCACCTTACCCTCAGCCAGCTCTATCTGGCTGCCACTGCTATTACTCCCCCGAAACAGCTCTTGTTAACAGTGCAGTGGCCTCCACATTACACATTCAAAATACCTCTTTCAATCTGAACCTTGACTTCTCCAGCAGAATTCAATGCTGTTTAACAAGTTCTCCCTTTTTTATTAAAAAGTCACTTTTTAAAACTTTTTATAAAATTCCCATTGTTAAACTTCAAAAACATATAAAAGGATTACTGGTGGAAAATTAAGTCTTGCCCCAGCCAGTTCTCTTCCCCAGGAGAACCAATGCTTCCAGTTTCTTGTGATGTTTCATTCATTCATTTATTTAGCAAATATTCACTATGCACCTGCTGTGCACTGGGTGCTGTTCTAGCACTGGCAGGGCATGGTGGCTCACACCTATAATCCCAGAACTTTGGGAAGCAAATGCAGGAGGACTACTTGAGCTCAGGATTTCGAGGCTAGCCTGGGCAACACGGCAAAATCTCGCCTCAGATTAACAAAAAAAAAAAGAGAAAGAGAGGGAGACAAAAATCCCTGCCCTGCTGGAGCTGACATTCGAAGCAGGAGATACAGTCAATAAATAAACAAATAAATGGGTAGAAAGAAGAAAACTAAAGCAGGGCAAAAAGGATAAGGAGGAACAGGATTTTATTTTATAAAAAATGTTTATATAGAATGGTCAGAAAGGTCTTTCCGGTAAGGTGATTTTTCTTTAAGAGACAGGGTCTTGCTCTGTTGACCAGGCTGGAATGCAGTGCTGCAATCCTAGCTCACTACAGTCTTGGGACTCCTGGGCTGAAGAGATCCTTCTACCTGTAGAAGCCAAGTGCTTCTACCTAGCACCTGGCTAATTTTATTTTATTTTTTTTGGTAGAGATAGAGTCTCACTTTGTTGCCTAGGCTGGTGTTTAACTCCTGGCTTCAAGTGATTTTCCTGCTTTGGCCTCCCAAAGTACTGGTATTACAGGCGTGAGCCACCATACCTGGCCCATTTTTTTTTTTTTTTTTGAGACAGGGTCTGTCTTACTCTACTGCCCAGACTGGAGTACAGTGGTGTGATTGTAGTTCACTGCAGCCTTAAACTCCTGGCCTCAAGCAATCCTCCCACCTTAGCCCTCCAAATATCTGGGACTACAAATGTGAACCACTATGCGTGGCTAATATTTTTTAAAAAAATTCTGTAGCAGTAGGGTCTCACTATGTTGCCCAGGCAGGCCTCAAACTCTTGGCTTCAAGCTATCCTCCCACCTTGCCCTCCCAAAGTGCTGGGATTACACGTGTGAGCCAGGCACCTGGCCTGATAAGGTGGTATTTGAGCAGAGACATTTAACAAGTGAGAGAAACAGCCATGTGGTTATCCAGAGTCCAATATTCCAGCATAAGGGACTGAGGAGGAGCATGCTTGGTGTGTGTAAGCCAGCCAGCTGTGGCTAAGTGGCAGAAACAAGAAGGTGTAGATGCAGAGGGTGTAGGTGCACCAGGTAGTGGGCAGCAGGTGCGGATGATGTACATGCAGTAGATGTAGGTTCAGGGGATGTAGGTGTGGAGCATGTAGGTGCAGCAGGTAGTAGGTAGTAGGTGCAGATGATGTACATGCAGTAGATGTAGGTTCAGAGGGTGTAGGTGCGGAGGATGCAGGTGCAGCAGGTAGTAGGTGCAGATGATGTACATGCAGTGGATGTGGGTTCAGAGGCTGTAGGTGCGGAGGGTGTAGATGCAGATGGTGGAGGTGTAGACGGTGTAGGTGCAGTGGATGTAGATGTAGAGATTGTAGGTGCTGAGGGTGTAGGTACAGTGGATGTAGGTGCAGTGATATAGGTGCAGAAGGGGTAGGCGCAGAGGGTGTAGGCACAGAGTGTGTAGGTGCAGTGGGGACCCAATCATACAGCATCTTTACAGAAGTAATGGGACATGGGACACATCCGGAAGATAGAGCAGACAGCATTTGCTGACTAAATATGGAGTTCGGCAGGCAGGGGTAGGCGGAGAAGGCAGAGTCCAAAGTGATGCCAAAAGTCTCTGGACAGCGCTGGAAAGACATAGATACCAGTACCTGAAATGAGAAAGATTTTGGAAGGAGCAAATCATAGATAACCTCAGGAGTTTGGCTGGGGGCATATTTAGCTTGAAGTGACCATCAGTTTTCCAACCAGAGAAGTCTAATATTCTGTGCACACACAAGCAAACAGTCACATCAATTAAAAAAAAATCTGACCCCCTGGCTTCAAAGATTATCACTATTTTTTAAACCTGTTTGCCTCTAGGCAAATGCATAACACAAGACATGTAGGTATTAGTAGAGATGGGAAGCTGGGAAACGGGAGACTATAACAGACACTTCATGGATAATATTAAGTTGGTGCAAAAGTAATTGCAGTTTTTGCCATTGAAAACAATAGCAAAAAACACAATTACTTTTCCACCAACCTATAGTTCTGTCCAGATCATATACTATGAAACAATAAGAGGGTACTAGGTCCCAAGAGAATTAGGGCAGTTAAAAGGCAGAAATGGAGACGTGAAGAAGCAACAAGGTATTTTTCGTTTCTGCCAGGAATTGGGAATGGGATGAACAAAAAGTAGCGCTAACAACAGACTTCTGCCTAGGGCCAGTATTAACACAGGTCAATGTAGTGGTACCTGGACCTGAAGAAAAGGATTTGTTTTTTCACTTGTTTTATGAAAGTCTGTTATTCTGATGAGAAAAAAATCATAAACTCGAAAATGTGAGGTTATTTTAACAATGCTAATAAGATCATAGCCCACCTTAATATTTGTGCATAAAATTTAAATAATAAGCCAATAAAGTGGACAGCCTTCACAAAAATCCAAATGGGGAAAATGTAATGTGTACTACCTTCCCACAGAAATTCAAATACAGTGCAGCAAGAAAATACTAGTAGTTGCTCTTCAAGCGCACTGCAGTAGTGGACAGCTACCCTACACACTGGAGCTACCCTACACACCCTACACACTAGATACAAAGTTCACAGATCCACCCAAAGTTCTCTCTCTGCAATAAGAAACCATAATATTCAGATACAGAGGAGCAAAAGTGTTCACAATTTCCAAGCTAAAGTTGAATATAAAGGAAAAAGTTGGTGAAGGTTGTAAAACTATCAGTGCTCCAATGTATAAACCACTTCTTAAAAAATCACAGTGATTAATCATAAAACTACATTTAGCCTTCCAGGGAACCATTAAAATGAATTCATTGAACATTCTAACCAACCAGATCCTACTAGTAAATATCTATTAAGCTCCAAGCAGATACGAAAATTCTCACGTGAGAGATACAAAAACCACTAGAAAAACAAGTATTCCGTTAACAGTTAAGGGGGAAAAAAGTTCACATAAAAGTGACATGAAATATTCAGGACCGGGCGCAAGTGCCTCACACCTGTAATTCCAGCACTTAGGGAGGCCAAGGCAGGTAGGTATCTTGAATCCAGGAGTCTGAGACCAGCCCGGGCAACATGGAAAAAAGCTCATCTTAAAAAAAAAAAAAAAAAAAAAAAATCAGAAATTAGCTGGGGTGGTGGTGCATGCCTGTAGTTCCAGCTACTCAAGAGGCTGAGGTGGGAGGATCGCTTGAGCCTGGGAGGCAAAGGTTGCAGTGAGTGAGACTATACCACTTCATTCTATTTTGAGCAACAGAGCAGGACTGTTTAAAAAAAAAAAAAAATTCCGGCCAGGTGTATGGCTCACACCTGTAATCCCAGCACTTTGGGAGGCTGAGGTGGACAGGCCACCTGAAGTCAGGAGTTTGAGACCAGCCTAGCCAACATGGTTAAACCTCATCTCTACTAAAAATACAAAAATTAGCCAGGTGTGCTGGTGGGTGCCTGTAATCCCAGTTACTCGGGAGGCTGAAGCAGGAGAATCACTTCAGGAGGTGGAGGGTGCAGTGAGCCGAGATTATGCCACTGCACTCCAGCCTGGGCAATATAGCAAGATTCTGTCTCAAGAGCAAAATTCAGAATAAAATGTGAAAATGGACAAAATGGTACAGTAAAATAGAAAAAAAATTGAACTAATTTATCCCAACCAAATCAAAAATGGTTTAAAGGGATAAATGTTAAAATCACTTTAGGAATCATTTCCTATACTGTCAGTAACATTGCAACAAAGATGGAAGGAAACCAAAAATCAAATCAAAACTCAGTTTTGCCTGAATTCCTGAGCTAAAATGCTGTTAAAACATGTTTTCACTTGAATTTGGCCAGGCACTGTGGCACACACCTGTAATCCCAGCACTTTGGGAGGCTGAGGGGGGCAGATTACCTGAGGTTGGGAGTTTAAGACCAGCCTGGACAACATGGTGAAGCCCCATCTCTCCTAAAAATAAAGAAATTAGCCAGGCATGGTGGTTCACGCCTGTAATCCCAGTTACTCGAGAGGCTGAGGCAGAAGAATCCCTTGAACCCAGGAGGCAGAGGTTGCAGTGAACCAAGATTGTGCCACTGTACTCCAGCCTGGCCTGGATGATGGAATGAGACTCGGTTTAAAAAAAAATATATATATATATATTTAAATAAATTATATATATTAAATATATATTCTTATATATATTCATATTTTAAATATATAAATATATAAAAATATATATGCAATTTTCACTTGAATTCAATTGAATCCTAAATGGGAATTAGCACAATCTTTTCATTCTTCTAGTGAAAAACAGATCTGGCTATCCGGCTATTTGATATTCTCCCCGGATCAATGGATGGAGCCTCTTACAGCACATACGGGTATTAGTGAAATCCATCCATCTACTCACCCGTGCCCTTCAATCCCACGATAAATGGATTAGGAAAAGACTTACAAATTTGAATTCATAGCTTTACCCTCCTATCTAGGTACTCAACAATGGTTATGCACAAGGAAAAGTATATGTATAATCTTAAAGAGTTTCAGAGATGATGATGACTCTACTACTGCCCACCACCATGATAGTTCAGGGCCAGGGCAATCAAGGAAGAATCAGGAGACCATTCAAATAGGCGAGCATCTACACATAGCCAGTTATTTGCAAAACTGTATCTTTTTTTTTTTTTTTGAGATGGAGTCTCACTCTGTCACCCACATTGCAGTACAGTGACACAATCTCGAAGCATTGCAACCTCCTTCTCCTGGGTTCAAGCAATTCTCATGCCTCACGCTCCTGAGTAGCTGGGATTACAGGCATGCGCCACCACACCCAGCTAATTTTTATATTTTTGCTAGAGACAAGGTTTCACCATGTTGGCCAGGCTGGTCTCAAACTCCAGACCTCAAGTGATCTGCTGGCCTCGGCCTTCCAAACTGCTGGGATAACAGGCGTACCTGTACCTGAACTTTTTGGCAGTACTTGACAACCGTGTCTGAAACAATTTGAAGCAATGATGATTGCTCAGAGCAGCCTCTTTGGCATTTGGATGAAACAATTCAGTGTTCAGGACTGCCTCTTATTACCTACCCACTGGAGCACACTGAGCATCCCCACCTGCCACATACTAAATGATGGTTGCAGCCTCTTCCCAGTCACTGTGACAACCAGAAATGTCTCTGCTTCGAGAACCACTGTTGACAAGGTTTCTACCCTTGTCTTATGATATATAACTAAAATTTACTCCCTTTTTGACAGTGATATGGCATATGGTCACATGACAGAAATACGGCATTACACCTATGTTTACTAAATAAAAAGAATAAGTGAAAACTTGAGCTATACTATATAATGCCAAATACTGATATGACAACCAAATTATCCACATGTATGTCCATTTATTTAGAACTTTAGAAAGCAGATTCCTTTTAAAATTGTCTCCCTTACTTATGACACTAATAAAAGAGGAATCCTAAGATTTTTGGAAAGAGAATACAGAAAATTGTAAGGCAGCTATTTCAGGGGTACCAGAGACTTACACTGCAAGTTGGCCAAATATTGTAGACGCAAACATAATATTTTGTTAAAATCTCTTGCTCATCTGGGGAATAGAGAATGAATAAATATGGGTCCAGGCTCAGCAGCCCATAGAAGGGAAAGCAGGTTAGGGAGAACCACAAGTAAAAGACAGGAATTTTTGGGCTGGATGTGGTGGCTCACGCCTGTGATCCCAATACTTTGGGAGGCCAAGGCAGGAGGACAGCCTAGGAGTTCAAGACCAACCTGGACAACACAGTAAGACCTGGTTTTTACAAAAAAATTAAAAAATTAGCCAGGTGTGGTGGTGCACGCTTGTGGTCACAGCTACTCAGGGACTAAGGTGGGATGATCGCTTGAGCCTAGGTGGTCGAGGCTGCAGAGAGCTAAGACTGCATCACTGTACTCCTGGGGGACAGAGAAAGACCCTGTCTCAAAAAAAGGCGGGTGGGGGGCAATTTCAAACGTACAATTCTTGATGTAATGTAGGCAGAAGAGATTAAACAAATATTTGAGTTTCTTTATAATAGTGGTTCTCAAACTTCAGCGTGCACCAGAATTACGGTAGTGTTAAAACAGATTACTGAGCCCCAACTCCAGAGTTTAATTCAGTAGGTCTAGGGCAAGGCCTGAGATTTGCATCTCTAACAAGTTTCCACGTTATGCTGGTGATCCAAGGATCGTATTTTGAGAAGCACAGTCTTGCAAGATGTTTACTACCCACCAACGCTCCATTTCCTTCTAAAAGTGATCAGATGTATATGGAAACAATGTAATAATGAATATGAAAAATTAAAAACAATTTTCCAGGCCTTAAGAAACTTCTGCTCTCTATTCTCCTACCAATGTAGGAAACCGCTATAGGGATAAGAACATACAGAAAAATCAGTCTGGGCTCATCTTTTAACTAAGCTAAACACCAGCTATTTATAACTGAAGCTAAGGGGAATTTGAACATTGGTTAGGTATTTGAAGATATTAAGAACTATTGGCTGGCACGGCGGCTCACGCCTGTAATCCCAGCACTTTGGGAGGCCAAGGTGGGTAGATCGTTTGAGGTTATGAGTTCAAGACAAGCCTGGCCAACATGGTGAAACCCCATCTCTAATGAACACACAAAAATTAGCTGGGCGTGGTGGCATGAGCCTGTAGTCTCAGCTACTCAGGAGTCTGAGACAGAAGAATTGTTTGAACCTGGGAGGCAGAGGTGGCAATGAACTATCATCACCCCACTGGACTCCAGCCTGGGCAAGGGTGAGACTCTGTCCAAAAAAAAGTACTATTAATTTTTTAGGTGTCATAATGGTACCATTTTTTTTTTTTTTTACAGTTGAAATGGGAGCTGAGTTTTGCTTAAAAATAATCAAAGAGAAAGGTGAAAGGTCTTATAGATGAAGAAAAGGTCAACAAAAATTAGCCAGGCGTGGTGGTGCACACCTGTAATCCCAGGTTCCTCCTGCTGAGGCAGGAGAATCACTGGAACCCGGGAGGTGGAGGTTGCAGTGAGTCGAGAGGGCACCACTACACTACACTCCAGCCCAGGTGACAGAGTGAGACTCTATCTCACAAAAAAAAAAAAAAAAAGAAAGAAAGAAAGAAAAAGAAAAGAAAAGAAAAATCTTGCCCAGGCACAGTGGCTCATGCCTGTAATCCCAGCACTTTGCGAGGCTGAGGTGGGCAGATCCCTTGAATCCAGGAGTTCGAGACCAACCTGGGCTACACGGTGAAACCCTGGTCTCTACTAAAAAATATAAAAATTAGCTAAGCATGGTGGCACATGCCTGTAGTCCCAGCTACCCAGGAGGCTGAGCCGGGAAGATCACTTGAGCTCAGGAACCAGAGGTTGCAGAGAGTCCAAATCATACACTAGCACACTAGCCTGAGCAATGGAATGAGATCCCATATCCAAAAAAAAAAAAACAAAAATCTTTATTTCCCCACCTACCCTACCCTTGTCACCATATTAAAGAAAGGTATGAGGGGCCGGGCACGGTGGCTCATGCTTGTAATACCAACACTCTGAGAGGCTGAGGCAGGCAGATCACTTGAGATCAGGAGTTCAAGACCAGCCTGGCCAACATGGCAAAACCCTGTCTCTACTAAAAACACAAAAATTAGCCAGGTGTGTTGGCGGGAGCCTGTAATCCCAGCTACTTGGAAGGCTGAGGCAGGAGGATCACTTGAACCCGGGAGGCAGAAGTTGCAGTTAGCGGAGATCGTGTCATTGCATTCCACTCTGGGAGACAAGCAAAACTTAGTCTCAAATTAAAAAAAAAAAAAAGAAAAAGAAAGAAAGGTATGATGTTTTTATGTTCACATGATAAGGGGACATAGGATTTTACTTTTTTTTTTTAAAGACACGATCTCGCTCCATTGCCCAAACTGGGTTGCCGTGGCATGATCTCAGCTCACTGCAACCTCTGCCTCCCAGGCTCAAGCGATTCTCTGGCCTCAGCCTCCCGAGTAGTTGAGATTACAGGCATGTGCTACCACCGCCTGGCTAGTTTTTCTATTTTCAGTAGACATGGGGTTTCACCGTGTTGGCCAGGCTGGTCTTTACCTCCTGATCTCAAATGATCCACCCGCCTCGGCCTCCCAAAGTGCTGAGATTACAGACGTTGAGCCACCATGCCCAGCTGGTTTTTTCTTTTTAAAAACAATTTTGAGAAACACAGCTCTACCCTCCGTGTGAACCTTTTCTACATAAACATCCTGAATAGGCAGTCATTAAACTGCTGCCTGACCTACTCCACTGTCAAGAAATCTATCACCTCTGAAAGTTCTTTATTCCATCAGAAGTCTGCTCTACCTCTAATGAGATACTGCCATCTATCTACCTGTTCCTTGCAGCCTCACAGAGATCTCCTTTTATGTGACAATCCTTCAAATATTGGAGGGGAACCAGAAAATCTTAAGTCTTTTATCCTCCCGGCAAAATATCCCTAGTTCATTTACTATCTCAAGTTGGAAAGCTTCATGTCATCTTGCTTCCTTCACACTTTATCTTCAGTCACCATATCCTATCAATTTTGTTTTCCTTCAAAATATCCTTATTCATTTCCTTCCCAATCCCACCGTAACTATCCTAGACCAGGCCTTCACATCTTTGAGGCCACTTCATCCTCCTATCACTAGTCTCCGTCACTGTATATCTCCCAAACCCCAATTCTTTCCTCATGGCTGCTAGACTCATTATTTAAGCACTCCATCCACTGCATCCTCCTTCTTTCCAAGAATTTGCAATGTACATCCCATTGGCAAAGGAGCAGTACCTTTCTTTTCGTCCAGTAATCTCACTCCTATAAATGGATGCCAAGGGAAGAGTTTAAAAATATTCTACATTATGAAGATGCTCGACACTGTTATTTATTCTGACAAAAGGAATTAGAAATAATAATAGAGGCCAGGTGTAGTGGCTCATGCCTGTAATCCCAACACTTTGGGAAACCAAGGTGGGAGGATCATTTCAAGCCAGAAGTTCGAGACCAACCTGGGCAACATAGTGAGACCTTGTCTTTACAAAAAATTTAAAAATTAGCCAGGTTTGGTGGCACACGCCTGTAGTCACAGCTATTTGTGAGACTGAGGTGGGAGAAACCCTTGAGCCCAGGAGTTCAAGGTTACAGTGAGCTATGCCACTGCACTCCAGCCTGGGCAATAGAGCAAGATCCTGTCTCTAAAAGGGAGAGAGAAATAATAAATTACTAAATACATTAAGGTACTAAGGACTATGGCACCACTATTACTAACATTATGACTATGTGGAAACATGAAAATTAGTATGCAATGTTAATTATGTATTCTGATTTTTTAATTTATGTCCACTATGGTTGCAACTGTATGGAAAATGATAAATCAATAAGGACAGATTGAAAAATTAACATTCCAAAATAAATATAACAACATTAGTGTGGATTTGTGGGGACTTTCCCATGCAAAATTCTCCGGTGAAAATAAATTGTTTGCTGATAGGTGTAACTGACCAGGCCCATACAAAACACACTGAAAATGTAAAAATATTTTAACAGACTTTAAAAATACTATTCATTTATTAGACAGAGCTGGGTAGTTAAGCTATACAACAAGACAATAACTAGTTACTACAGGCCTCAGAAAGTAATGTTTAGCTAATTCTGCCTTATTTCACATTCCTGTTACCCTTAGTCACTTCCCAATATGTAAGCCCCTTTAGTCACTTACTCTTCCTTGTCTCTATGCTTCTTGTCCCATTTAATTGATCCTATCCTTTCCAAATCTCAATTGCAGTCTCCAGAACCTCTATTCTGTGGTAGCCTAAACATACACCTTCATAGTCTACAAAGTATGCTTTCTCTGTCTTCTTAATCATCTTCTAGCCCACCTTCACCACCAAACCAGGATACTGTTTCCTCTGAATACATTTCCATATCCCACCTTAACAACCAGAAGTAAGCACTGCCCTATACCAAGCTTCCCACTGCTAATGTGGAGCAGAATATAAGCCCCTTCTTTGAGAAGGTAAATATTAAATCAGAAATAAATCCAAGGAAATCAGATTTAAAAGATAATATATAGGCCAGGCACAGTGGCTCACACCTGTAATCCCAGCACTCTGGGAGGCCGAGGTGGGTGGATCACCTGAAGTCAGGAGTTTGTGACCAGCCTGGCCAACATGGTGAAACCCCGTCTCTACTAAAAAATAGGAAAAATTAGCCAGGCGTGGTGTGGGCACCTGTAATCCCAGCTACTCAGGATGCTGAGGCAGGGAAATCACTTGAACTCGCTAGGCAGTGGCTGCAGTGAACCAAGATTGCGCCACTGTACTCCAGCCTGGGCGACAAAGCAAGATTCCATCTAAAAATAATAATAATGACTCCATCTAAAAATAATAATAATGTTAATAACATGTAGAAATCAAATGGATCTTCTATTTAATCAGGTGCCACAAAAAAAAAATTGTCTTGTTTAAGAATGTTTACAGGCCGGGTATGGTGGCTCATGCCTGTAATCCCAGCACTTTGGGAGGCTGAGGCAGGTGGATCACAAGGTCAAGAGTTCGAGACCAGCAAGGCCAACATGGCGAAATTCCGTCTCTACTAAAAATACAAAAAAAAATTAGCCATGCGTGGTGGTGCGCGCCTGTAGTCCCAGCTACTCGGGAAGCTGAAACAGGAGAATTGCTTGAGCTCAGGAGGCTGAGGTTGTAGTGAGCTGAGATAGCGCCACTGCATTCCAGCCTGGGCGACAGAGACTAAGACTCCATCTCAAAAAACAAAATAAAAAAATAAAAAGTTTACAAATACTTTGTGAGCTACAGAAAGAACCTCAGCCAAATTACTGCTAAAAGCTGAATTTGTTAGGCTAAGATGAAAGACCCTCATATTTTCACTGCATTTTGCTATGGTCAGTTTTTCTCATGACTATCCCTTGTTTTTCTGAATACAACACAAAAGCTATCTTCAACCCTATTTCCAAACCATTAGTCCTCCTTCCTTGTGTAAAAAACCCTTTCTCCTTTGTTCATACTATCCAGTTACACTACCCTCTATTTTATCTTCTCATATCTCTGCTATCACTTGGAAACTCATCCAGATTGAGGACCTGATAACTCTGCATCATGTCCTGTCATCAACATTTCAGTGACACCAGTGTCCACGCAAATGAAACCAACATTTCAGCTTCACAGTTCCTTGACTTTGAATCAAAGAACCTTCACCTTCACCCCACCTTAGCTACCCACTCCCACAGACACACACTAGATTCTGTCATAACCTGAACTGAACCACACCAAAATCTATTACTATTCTTTTCTTTTTACATATTCTTTCTTCAAATCCAACAGCGCAAAGATAAAAATCTAACTCAACTCTATTTATAATGAGTTTCAAATTCAACAAATGTTATCTACAAAAGGTGTCAGGTACTGAAAAAACGGCTTTTATTTTTGTTTTTGAGACAGGATTTCACTGTCACCCAGGCTGCAGTGCAGTGGCACAATTACAGGTTACTGCACCCTTGACCTCCTGAGCTCAAGTGATCCTCCCTAACTCATCCTCCTGAGTGGCTGGGACTACATATGCATGCCACCATGCCAGGCTAATTTTTGTACTCCTTGTAGAGATCGGGTTTTGCTATGTTGCCCAAGCTGGTCTTGAACTCCTGGGCTCAAGCAATCCACCCACCTTGGCCTCCAAAGTGCTGAGATTACAGGTGTGAACTACCACACCTAGCCAATGGATATCTAAATGAATGTTAGTGAAGAGTGGTGGAGTGTGGAAGCAGCAAATGAAATCTTACTTGTAAGAAGGACTCTGCCCTGATGATAGTATCCAGAAAGTTGGTAAATTCTTTTCCAGGTTTATAATTATTCACCTTCTACTAAATACATTCTAGAGCAGAAACAGTAAATGTAAGCATCTAGCTGTGCCACAATTAAAAAGTGCAAAAAACATAATTATCGCTAAAGTGACAAGTAAATGACAAAGTAAAAAAGCCATTAGTCTCATACATCCTAGCTAACTCATGATGTAGACTAGAACAGATGTTCAGCAACTTGGTAATATAGGAAAAAGCTTATAGTGAAAACATAAATGGAGAGAATTCACATATAATAAGATAAGCTTTATATCACACAGTAATCCAAGAAAGTATAAACATCTGAATTGAAAGTTTTAGAATACCCTAAAGTTCAATTAGGGAAGGCTAGGTATAATTTAAGAATGATAGACATTTAGTAAGTGGAAATCTAATAAACTATCATACTCTGTTTAAAAGATTCAGGGTAGGAGGAGGAGAATTGGCCTGGGATCAACTAAAAGCAACTTTAACCATTAGAAGAATCGGGAGTTGCTCATCCAGTGATGAAACACTCAATTTGGTGAATAGAAATATCACCTCCCCACTGCCCTCCACCGTTGGGGGAATGAAATGCTCACGGTTTACTATGGCCTGGATGAAAGACTTCTCACTGCCCTTTCCTTTAATTCTGTAGTTAAGAAACCTTCCAATGACAAATTTGGCTCCGATACATGCTGATAGCAGGGAAGGAATATTCTAGTTGGCAGATATGAGCATTTTGCTTACCAGAAATAATTAATTTTATTATTAGCTGACAATCTGGTTTGTATGTTGGTCTCCTCTGAGTTTCATTACAATTAACAGGATGACTCTGGGGTCCTAACAGCAAGTTTCTGGACATACAAAGATGAAGAACCCTTGGATTGTGATAGTCATCAAACTAGAGTCACCCAGAGAGTTTTGGTGGCTATCCAGCAGTGTTTCCTTAACAAATTCCCTCTCACTTCTTACTCCCTTGAAATTACAACAAACATTCATGCTCTAAATATATGATTACCACAGACATAATGATAGCATATGAAGGCGCTTCTTATCTAGAATTTGGCACCCTTATAAAAGAAACCCATTTGTAAACTATCTTGTCTCAGCCTCACTCAATTCTTACCTTCTTGTATTGTTTGTCTCAATCACTAGTAAGACCTCAGCAAGACTGGCTCATCTCTGACACAGTTAATGTAGTGAAGCAGCACAGTTGTTTAGCACTGAGCCCATCTGAGAGGGCAGCTGCAATGACAGCACAACTGATCAACAGTTAGGTATCTGAAAAGTGGATAGGGGAATCATCATACAGAAAATATATAACAAAAATAGTCTGGGCATGGTGGCTAATGGCTATAATTCCAACACTTTGGGAGGCTGAGGGAGGAGGATCACTTGAGCCCAGGAGTTTGAGACCAGCCTGGCCAATGTATTTTTAATACACACACACACACACACACAGATAGATAGATAGATAGATAGATAGATAGACAGACAGACAGACAAAGAGAGAGAGAGAGAGAGAGAGACAGAGACAGACACTCTAAGAGACTGAAACTCACTCTGTCAACCAGGCTGGAGAGCAGTGGTGAGATCTCGGCTCACTGCAACCTCTGCCTCCCAGGTTCAGGCAATTCTCGTGCCTCAGCCTCCTGAGTACCTCGGACTACAGGCATGCACCACCACGCCTGGCTAATTTTTGTATTTTTGGGTAGAGATTTGATGTCACCATGTTGACCAGGCTGGTCTCAAACTCCTGATCTCAACTGATCCACCCACCTTGGCCTCCCAAAGTATTGGGATTATCAGTGTGAGCCACCGTACCCAGCCTGATATAATTTTTTCTTTTTTTAATTAGCCAGGCGTGGTGGTGCACATCTATAGTACCAGCTACTTGGAAGGCTGATATGGAAGGATCACATAAGCCCAGGAGTTCACGGCAGCAGTGAGCCATGAATGTGCCACGGCCTGGGTGACAGAGTAAGACCCTGCCTCAAAAAAAAAAAACAAAAACAAAGGCCATGAAGGAAGTTCAAATAGAAAATGCAAAGAAGCACATGGTCCAGTCACATACCTCTAAGCAATGGATATTCTGTAAAAGTTGGGGGAAGCTTTGAAGCTGTTCTAGTGGAAATGATCCGCTTCTATTCCGACAATAAGAAAGACTCATCTTTTTTCCACATTCTTTAGTGTAGCTACTGGAATGGAGCACTAGTATAACTGACAGAAAATTCCACTTCTAAAAAAAAGATAATAAAACAATCTATTGATAGACTAAACAGATTACACACCATAAATATAAAAGCAGCTATTAAAGTGTTTCAATTAAAGGAATCTGAATATGGCTTACATAGAATCCTGGGTAACTGATATGTATTTCAATATCTATAATCTCCTCTTAAGATCTGAATGGTTATTATTTTGATTTAACAAAAGAAAGCCATGTAAGTTGTTTGGGCTTTACTTACTCACTCTTTATAGAGGACAAACATTAGCTGGACCTAACATCAACTTCAGAGGTTGTGGAGCCAGGTCCCTGGGTTTCTTTGCTTCAGGGAAGGAAGAGCTGTCTTCCATAGATTCTCTGAATTCTTCAAATAGATCTATAAATTTGGATATAAAGTACAAGAGAGTAGGTATCCATAAATTGGAGCAACATAAAGTCTAACATTCCTCATTAATTGAAAATCTAGTATGAAATCCTGGACATTTTATTGAGTGAATGGAGAGATCTAATCCATCTGGCAAGTCAGTTAAGAGAGCTTCCGCCACTTTTGTTGACATGTAATAATGTAATACTGACATGTAATCTCTGTAAAAAAATTTTCATGTAACCTATTTGTTTAAAGGAGATGTTAACAATTCATGCTCCCTTGAACCTCTTCATTTTTGCTTTTAGGACAGGAGGGTTCATTAACACAATTACTAAACACACACAATCAGTTATTAAAATAAATATTATCAAGCGGTAACCAAAAAATTCAACTTAAGGCTATCATACCCAAACTGAAATATCCAGAAGCCAATTTAAGTAATCCGTGCAAGACTGTACGGGTAATACCTTTTCCTTGCGATAGCAAAATGTATCCATTTTTTTAACTCACCTAGTATCAGCCTTTTTTTTTTTTTTTTTTTTTTTTTGAGACGGAGTCTCGCTCTGCCGCCCAGGCTGGAGTGCAGTGGCCGGATCTCAGCTCACTGCAAGCTCCGCCTCCCGGGTTCACGCCATTCTCCTGCCTCAGCCTCCCGCGTAGCTGGGACTACAGGCGCCCGCCACCTCACCCGGCTAGTTTTTTGTATTTTTTAGTAGAGACGGGGTTTCACCGTGTTCGCCAGGATGGTCTTGATCTCCTGGCCTCGTGATCCACCCGTCTCGGCCTCCCAAAGTGCTGGGATTACAGGCTTGAGCCACCGCGCCCGGCCAGTATCAGCTTTTATGCTTTACAGATAAAGCAGACAATGAACATACTGCACAGAAATCTTGAGCTCTTAATTAAAAGGTACACACAGAGTTAAATCTAAATCATTGGCTACAATGATCTAAAATGCACAGTTTTATCTAAATCATTTGCTATGATTATCTGAAACCACTTTTACATCTTATATTAATCACAGGACAAAAACTCTTACATTACCTTTATTTTCAGAACTACAGCCAGTGTTGCTATCTGGTGCAGGCAACCTGTCTTCACAATGCCATGATACTATGTGTTTGCCCCCAGCAAACAGGAGGGAGATCCAGGCCCCCCTTTCAAAAGCAACAGCCTAGAAGAGAGAAGGAAAATCAGACACTGAGATGATTCATTTTAGCAAGAAGTGAACCTGCCACCCCAAAGAGCATAAAACAAAACTTTAAAATTAAGCTGTATAATATTTTATATATTATTCACAAAACTTAATCACAGTATTTTTAAATAAAAAATTACAAAACTGTGTTTCTGAAAATGTTACAATAAAATTTCTGTGTGTAAAATGTATCTATTTTATGTGTACATTTGTGTGTATGTGTGAGAGAGGGGGTTATGAATTAGGAAGCATATGTACCAAAACATTAGAAGTAGTTATCTTTGGGTCATGAGATAACAAATGATTTTCACTTTCTTCTTTATATCTTAAAATATCATCTCAAAATTTACCATCAGAATTCATTATAAGCTATTGTATTTTTATTTATTTATGTATTTGTTTATTTATTTAGTGAGACATGGTCTCACTGTCACCCAGGCTGGAGAGTGCAGTGGTGCACTCTCAGCTGGCTGCAACCTCGGCCTCCCAGGCTCAAGCAATCCTCCCCAACTGAGCCTCCTGAGTAGCTGAGACCAATCAAAGTTAAGTTTTCTTCAGTTTAAAGTAACATTATAATTATGTTGTTTAGCCTCATGGTAACCAGAAACCAAAAATCAGTAATAAACACTCTAAACATAAGAAGCAAGGAATTAAAACACACTACCCGAAACAATTACTTCACTACAAATAAAGACAGGAAGGAAGACCAGGAGGAAAGAAAAGAAAGGAAGAAACAAAAAGAGATCAGAGAAGAGAAAGAGGGAAGGGAGAAAGAACAAAAAAGTAGCAAAACAACAAGAACACAAGTAAAAAATGGCAGTAGTATGTTTTTACCTGTTAGTAATAACCCTGTCAATGAATTAAAGAGTGACTGAATGGATTAAAAGACAAGATCTAATTATATACTGCCTACAAGAAACTCAGTTCACCTGTGAAGACATACAGAGACTGAAAGCGAACGGATGATGAAAGATATCCCACACAAATGGAAACAAAAAAGCAAAAGTAGCTATACTAAGATAAAATAGACTTTAAGTCAAAAAAATAAAAAATGAAGATTATATATAATGAGAAAGAAGTAAACAGCAGTCTAACAATTGTAAGTGCATATGCAATCAACACTCAAGCACCTAAATACAGAAGCAAATATTAACAGACCTTAAAGGACAAATGGACTGCAACATAGTAATAGAGAACCTCCACACTCCACTATAACCAACATAGTCAATGAACAGATCATCCAGACAACAAAATATCATCAGTTAAACTTTACTTTACATGAATGGACCTAACAGTTAAACTTTATGTGAATGGACTTAACAGTTTTCCACTCCACAACTGCACAATGCACAATTTACTGAGTAGCACATGGATTATTCTCCAGGACAGACTATGTGTTAGGCCAAAAAACAAGTCACAACACATCTTTAAAAACTGAATTCATATCAAGTATCTTTTCTGACCACAGCGTAATAGGATTAGAAATCACTAACAGGAGAAACTTTAAAAACAATATAAATATATGGAAATTAAAATACATGCTCATGAACAACTGATAAATTAAAAAAGAGGAAATTAAATATTTATCAAAACAAATAAGAACAGAAACACAGCATAACAAATCCTGTGGGATTCAGCAAAGGCAGCTGTAAGAGGAAAAGTGCATACCTATAAACGCCTACACATCAGAAAAGTAGAAGGATCTCAAATAGCCAACCTGACTGTACAGTTCCAGTAAAGAGCAAGCAAAATACTAGAATTCGTAGAAAAAAAAATCATACAGATTAGAGAAGAAATTTTAAAAACAGAAACAAAAAACCCAAAAAGTCAATGAACAAAGAGCTGGGGTGTTTTAGAAAACTCAGAATTGGCAAGCTTTAACTATACTAAGAATAAGAAAAAAACAAAATCACAGATGAGAAAGAAGACATTACAAATGATAACACAGAAATATGAAGGCTTATAAGAGATTACTAAAAACATCTATATACAAACAAATTTAAAAATCTAGAAGTGAATAAATTTGTAGACACATAATGAATTCCCAAGATAGAATAATAAAAAATACCTGAACAGACCAATAATGAGTAACGCAATTAAAGCAGTAATACAGAGTCTCCCGGCAAAGAAAAACGCAAGAATCATAGTTCTACTTTCGAATTCTACCAAACATTTTTAAAAGAGCTAATACCAATTTTACTCAAAATATTCCCCCATAAAATGAAGAGAAAGGAAGGCTTTGAAACTTGTTCTATGAGGACAGCATGACCCTGGTACAAAACCCAGAGCAGGACACAACACAAAAAGAAAACCACTGACAAATATCCCTATTGAACAAAGATGCAAAAAATCCTCAACAAAATACTTGAAAATTGCATTTGACAACACAATAAAAAGATCATCTGCCATGATCAAGTGGGATTCATCCCAGGAATATGAGGGTGATTCCATAAACACAAATAAATAAACGTGTGACACCACATTCAGAAAATCAAGAACACAACCCATATAATCATTTAAGTAGATGCTGAAAAAAATCAACATTGCTTCATGATAAAAACTCAACAACATGGCCTGGAGCGGTGGCTCACACCTGTAATCCTAGCACTTTGGGAGGCCAAGGTGGGCAGATCACGAGGTCGAGACAATCCTGGTTAACATGGTGAAACCCCGTCTCTACTAAAAATGCAAAAAACATTAGCCGGGCGTGGTGGCAGGCGCCTGTAGTCCCAGCTACACGGGAAGCTGGGGCAGGAGAATTGCCTGAAACCAGGAGGCAGAGGTTGCAGTGAGCCGAGATCGCGCCACTGGACTCCAGCCTGGGTGGCAGAGCGAGACTCTGTCTCAAAAAAACAAAACAAAACAAAAACTCAACATGAGTACAGAAGGCACGGATCTCAGCGCAATAAAGGCCATATATGACAAACCCACAGCTAACATCATAATCAATGGGGAAAAGTTAAAAGCTCTTCCCCTAAGATCTGGAACAAGTGTGGCTACTTTTACATCACTTTTATTCATCACAGTACTGGAAGTCCTAGCTAGAGCAATTGGACAGGAGAGTGCAATAAAAGGCATCCAAACTGGAAAAAAGGAAGTCAAAATGTGTCTGTTTGCAGGTGACATGAACGTATATATATATAGAAAGAACCCTAAAGATTCCAGAAAACACCTACTAGAAATAGATTTAGTCAAACTGCAAGATACAATCATCAATATATAAAAATGAGTACCACGCCCATGCACCAATAGTGAAATACCTAAGAAATCAAGAAAGTTATTTCATTACGAAAGAAATGATATCTAGAGATAAACTTAATCCAAAAGGCAAAAGATCCCACAATGAAAACTATAAAACATAGATGAAAGATATTAAAGCAGACTCAAGTAAATGGAAAGGTATCCCATGTCCATGCACTAGAAGAATATTGTTAAAATATCTATATCATCCAAAGTGATCTACAGAATGAATGCAATCCCTCTTAAACTACAAGAGACATTCTTCATAAAAATAGTAAGAACTATCTTAAAATTCACATGGAAATGCAAAATACCTCAGATAGACAAAATAATCTGGAATAAAAAGAAAAGCTGGAGGCATCGCACTACCTGATTCCAAATTATACTACAGATCTACAGTAAGTATGTTTCTATCAAAACAGCATGGTACTATCAATAAAAGGGGTGAGAGGCAGAGAGAGGAATGAAAGACACAGAGAAGTGAAACAGAATAGAGATATCAGAAATAAACTCACGCATTTATTGTTAACAAATTTTTAACAAAGGCACCAAGAACACACATTCGGGAAGGACAATCTCTTCAATAAATTGTGCTAGGAAAACCCAAAACCCACTTGCACAAGAATCCATCTAGGCTGTTATCTTACCATACACAAACGTCTACTCAAAATGAAGATTCAAATGCAGGACATGAAACTATGAAACTACTAGAGAAGAAAACATAGGATAAACGCTTCACGAAATTGGTTAGGACAAGGAATTTTCAAATAGACATCAAAAGCACAAGCAACAAAAGCAAAGACGTAATTACATTAAACTTAAACGCTTCTGCAAAGCAGAGGAAGCAATCAGAATAAAGAAACAGCCCACAGAATGGAAAAAAGTATCTGCAAACTACGCCATCAGGCAAGCGGTTAATACACAAAACATGAAGAATTCAAACTACTCAAAAGCAAAAATACAAATCCTCTTATTTAAAAAAAAAAAACTACCCCAAACCTTTGCCCCCATCATTATTTACCCGCTTTCCTTTCCTGACCGCCTTTGCCCCCCTCCCTCTCGCCACCCTTTTTCTTCCTCCCGCCACCCTTTTTCTTCCTCCATCTACTCCTAAACTTTTTCACCACCATTTCCCCCCACCGTCATTTCGCAAAGCCTTCTCTACTCTCCCGCTCATCACCCTTTTCCCCATCCCACTACCCACTTTCCCCACTGTCTTCTCCCACCATCTTTTCCCCTTCTCCCTGGCCACCCTTTTTCTCCTTCCCGCTCTCATCACCCTGTTTTGCTCCTTCATCTAAGCAAAAACATTCTCCCCCATCTTTTCCCAAGGCCTTCTCCCAACTCCTGCTGCTCACCACCCTCTTTTCCCCCTTCATCTACCCAAAAACTGTTTTCCTCATCGTCTTTCTCCCCGCTCCTCCTTGACATTCTCTTTCCCTTCTCCATCTACCCAAAAACATTTCCCCACCGTCTTTTCTCAAAGCCTTCTCCCCACTCCCGCTCACCTCCCTCTCTCCCCCTCCATCTACCCCCCAAAACTTTCCTCACCGTCCTTTCACAAAGTCTTCCCCACTTCCTACTCGTTCTTCTGTTATCCTGCTTGCCACCCTCTTTTTTGCCCTCCGTCTACCCCAAAACTATTTTCCTGTCTTTTTCCCAACCCTCTTTCCCTGCTCCCGCTTGCCACCCTCTTCCCCCCTCCATCTACCCACTTTTTACCCGCCATGTTTTGTTTCTTCACTGTCTTTCTTTTCTGCCACTGTCTTTTCGCAAAACCTTGTCTTCCTCCTGCTGGCTACCCTCTTTTTCCTTTTCCCACTTACTCTTTTGCTCCTCTATCTACCCAAAAACTTTTCTTCCCACTGTCTTTTCACAAAAGCTTCTCTCCCTACTGCTCACCCCTGTTTTCTCCCCCTCACCACCCTCTCTTTCCTCCTCCCACTTGCCACCCTCCTTTCCCCCTCCATCTACCCACAAACTTTTTACCCACCGTCTTTCTGCAAAATCTTCCCTCCCTTCCGCTCTCCACCCTGTTTTTCCACGTCTGTCTACCCACTTTTTTTCCCCCACCATCTTTTCCCCGCCGTTTTTTGGCAGTGCCTTCTTCTTACTCGCTATTCTTTTCTCCTTTTGGCACTAACAACCCTCTTTAATCCCCTCCATCTTTCCCAAAACTATTTTCCTCCTCCTACCGCTCCAGGTGTGAAGCAATCTCCTTTGTCACCACCAACGGCAGCTAGGCGAGCGATGGTGTTGCGGTGCCGCGTCTCTAGCCTCCAGCATACAGCCTAGCCTCCTTAGAGGACTCCTGGTCCTCTAAGCCAGGCACCCAGCAGCTAAACAAGAAGATACCATAACTTGGAAAAGCACGATTTCCCTTCAGCTTCTTCATACACTGAGTTATGCAAATGAAGGTTCCTGGACTGCATGTTCTGATTGGATGAGAAAAAAAACCTCCAGGCTTACTCTGATTGGACTTTATTATCATGTTCTGATTGGACAAGAGCAAGTCTTAAGGCAACCAATCACAGCATGAAAATAAAGTCCAATCAGAATAGGCCTAGAGGTTTTTCTCTTGTCCAATCAGAACATGTAGTCCAGGAACCGCTTTTGCCTAACTTCAGTATATAAAGCATGCTGGGGGCGTTCAGGGTCATGTTAGGCTGTTTTATGTTTCTTGGTGAGTTGTTCCACTCCTGGTTTGGAGAACTGGAAGGGGCCGCCGTTTGCTGCCCGCTGGAGGCTGGGGCCTGGTGCACTGCTTGGTTGTGGTTGGTGGTGGCGATGGACAGGTAGGAGGGCGGCCAGCAGCGGGACCTTCTCCTGCTGGGCTTGAGGACTAGCAGAAGAGGCACCGCCGCCTTCTGGAGGCTGGATCCTGCGCCGCCGCGGCTCGCCTTGCTGTGGTTGGTGGTGACGTCGGAGACTGCAGCTCGGCCAGGGTGGTAGAAATGTGGTGTAGTAGGTGAGTTATTCGGGGCTGTACTGCCCACCTTTGGGGGAAAGGGTTGGGTGTCCTGTTGGGGCTCACTGCCTGATGCTACACTGCCTGTGGCAGTGGTGTGGTTTTGGGCACTCTCCAGGGTTGTGTTGCTGGTGGTGGGATGGGTTGGTTGGCTATCAGGGGCTACACTGCCCGTAGTGATGGGGGTGATGGGGGAAGGTAGGTTGTGTACACGAACGTGTACTGCTGGTGGTGGCAGGGACGGGTTAGGGGCGCTATCTTCTGCTGCACTGCCTGCAGGAGGGGGCGGGTTGGGTGGAGTTTTCTGAGGCTACAATGCTGGCAGTTGGGGTGACTTCGGGGTATTGTCAGGTGCTTCACTGGACGTAACTGGGGGTGCTCTATGAGGAACTGCACTGCCTGTGCGGGTTTGGGGCGCTATCTAGTGCAGCAACACTTGTGGCTGGATCAGGTTGTGGGCATTATTGGGTGCTACACTGCCTGCTGTGGGTGGAGGGGTGGCTTGGGAGGGTATTGGGGTTACATTTCCTGCAGCTGCAGGGTGTGTTGGGACTACACTGCCAGTGGCAGGGAGCAGGTTAGAGGTGTTATCAGTGGCTCCATTGCCAGTGGCGTTGGCAGGCTGCAGAGGTGGCAGTGGCAGGAACAGCAGTGGCCCCTTTCCTTCCTGGTGGCTTCCAAGAAAGGGACTGTTTTCTTCCAGGACTCTAGACTCTAGAGGGAGATTTCTTCTTGCTCGTGTGATCTTGAGCACGGCAGGGCCCCCACAACCACCGTGGTTCACTGGTGCGAGCCCTCACACTGTGTTGCAGTAACCACCCGGGACTACCAGGCAGAGAGTAGTGGGCACCACGGTGGTGGAGAGGGGACAGCGCATTTTGTGGGTGGAGGCATCAGGAATAGGAACCAGCACTTGGGTTGGAAGGGCTGACTGGATCTGTGTTTTTCCTACTCGGGCTCCCCAGGGAGTGCAGTCCTGGTGGGCCCAGCAATTCCTGACCAGCTGGACCTGGCCAAGGGCCGGTTTCAGTGAAGGCACTCACACCCACCCCAGGCCCCAGTTCCTGGCCAGCTTTTGCCAGAAGGAGAGGCTGGACTTTGGAGGGTGGGTGTGAGTGCCTTCAATGAAACTGGTCCTTGCCACCCAGTGGCCAACATGACAAAGTGAGGCTCTAACGCTTCCACTCCCTGCATCCTGTTCTGGGCTTTTCTGGCTTGACTTGCCCAGCTGCTCCAAGCCAGGCTGGAAGAGAAGAGTCACTTGTGGTATACTGGAGCCTGCAGATGGCCTGGCTCTGCAGCTTGCCTCACGTGGTTGGTGGCAGCGGCAGAGACTGCAGCTCAACCAGAGTGGTAGGGTGCAGAGGGCACCCTCAGGGGCCAGGTGATGATAGGAGCCTTGTAGGGTGGGTTGGTGCATTGAGGGCAACAGCAGTTGTATTGGCATCAACACTAGTGGTGGTAGCAGCAGCAAGTCTCGGGGCCAGGAAGGGGGAGTAGGAGCGCTGCAGGGCCCATCCCGTCCTGGGGTGCGGAGGAACCTCCAGGTGCTGTAACGTCGGCCTTGGTGGCAGTGGTGGAGGTGCACCTAGGGCAAAGCGGAGTCCTTCCTCTTCTCCTGCAATCTTTGGAGGGTGCCCTCCTGCTGGTGCCTGAGCCAGGTGTGAGTGGCATCATTGTTTCATTCTTAACAAAATTTAGGGGGTGACTATTTGTAAATCTTTTTGCTTGTTTTTTGTTGTGATACTCTTGGACTTACTTAAATTTCATAAATTGAGGAAGAGTAAAAGGTATCCTAATAGGCCTTCTAATTCCCACACCCGTTCTTTTTCCTTTCTTCCAGTTTGTATTTTCTTCTTCCCATCTTCTTCTTCCTCTTCATTTTCTTTTGCTGCTGCTTCTATTTCATGTTTCTTTTCTTGTTTCTCTTCCTCTTTTTGTTTATGCTAAGCAATGGCCTTATCAAACAACAAACCAAAACTGAGTTAAAAATAAACTGCTTGTCACTGTGTTGTATTTTTAAAATAACTGGTCCCTTAAGTATGTTTTAGAGATGAGGAAAAAAAAAATCAGTTGTATAATTAGTTACTTGAATAGCTATGCTTTCTACCTGGCCACATCTAAGCCATGACTTTGTCCCCCAGGTCTGGGCCATGCGGCTGTCTTTCGTTGGGGAGCTGGGCTGGGAGCTGCACATTCCAAAGGTGTCCTGTGTGACTGTGCACTGGGCTATGATGGCAATGGGTGCCATGATATTGAACATATCACGGCCATTGAACATATGTCACTGGGGAGGTGGTGCCTCTAATGCTAATAATGCTAGAGGTGATGTTTTTGGTAAACAGGCCGGGTAAAATTTGCCAAGTTCCTTTTGCTTTTTTTAACCTTTCCTTAGAGCATGCCTGTGTTGGAATAACAGTATAAGTAGTAAATTTGTTGGGCTGTTCACTAACTGTCAGTGGGTTATTCCGGTCTGATGTAGGCTTATGCAGGGGGGAATGTTTTCATGTTACTTAAACTAACATTATTGCTTCTATAAAATAATAGATTAGTCCAATGTGATATTAGGAGTTCGGTGGTGTGATTAGAATTTGGGATGGCTGAATGTTGCAAAGGTAAAGTAAAAATACAGCATTACAATCTTGTGGGACCACCATCATATATGTGGTCTGACATTGATTGAAACACTGTTGTATGGTACATGACTATATTCTGGGCAATAAATTTACTTTTTTTATTATATAAATTTATTATATAAATTTTTTTATTATATAAATCTCAAAAAATGTTTTAAAGTTTGTGTGTATTTCTAGGTTTTATACAAAACAGGCAAAACAGGAGGCAACTTTGCTCCAAGGCTCAGGAATGAGTGGGCTTCTGTGTCCCAGCAGAAGTCACACCAGGAGACACACTGTGGTTTCATCATTAAGGCTAATCACATATTAAGTTCACTTTACCTCTGTCTGTAGCACATTGTTTGGAAATGCTTCATTGTCTTTAGTAGGTTCATGGAACTAAACTAAGGAGGCTCTCCCAGCACAGGAAGTAACAAGTAGCAGAACTTCTGGTTTTCTGACAGATGCAATTGAACATATTATTTGTTTTTTTTTGTAGACCTTGATTTCTTCACCTGTAAAAATGGAATAATAGTGTGATTCCTGTCTCATGACTGTCGTGCTTAAATCATACCATTTTATGTAAGTGCCCAGTACTGTGTCTAGCAGATCAATAATGCTTAAACAGTGAGTTCTTCACATATTTTGTGGCTGTTGGTTTATAGGTGGTTTTTAAGCTCCCAAGTGGAAGTTTGTCTAAAAAGAGAGTCAAAATAAATAGCAGTGTCTCAGAGTATCATCTGAACAGAAAGGAAGGTGTTCTCCATCCCTTGAAATGGTCTCAGTCCTTTTTTATTGTTTAGCTCTCATATGAGTCCTCACAGATAACTTCAAGAATTGCTACAACACAAATTGAGAATTAATTCTCATTGAGTTTTAGCTCAGTAGATTCTGGGTCCTAAACTTATTTGCTTGCTTTTAAAAATTTTCCCATTTAGAAATATTCAATTTAAATCGTCCTTCAGTAAGTAATTAATTACTAACCATAACATTATAATAAAGTCATAAATAACATTTATTACTTTGGTTTTCCACTCATATTGCTTGCGGTCCACCAGCATACAGCATTTTGGTCCTTCCAAATATCTGAAGGTAAGATAATAAAAATCAAACTAAGAATCCTACTCTGAAGCCGTATCTCCCTAAATAGATTGTATATTTATTGAGGGTAATGAGTATATTTTCTTTTCCAGAAGAACAAAACAAATGCAAGGTTGGGCCGAATTGAATTCAGTGGGGGATGGAAAGGGGAAGGAGTCAAGGTTCTTCATCCTTTTCCATGCTTTGATAACTCTATCTGTGGGATTCTAGTTAAAAAAAAATAACTAGCTAAAGAAGTAAGTGCTTGAAAGGTCCACTGTATTAGGAGACTAGGAATCGTTAGTTTGAAAAGACATAAATGGAAAGAAAACGTAATACAAAGAGACAAAATACATGAAATTTGTATTATGGTACACATGTGCTTTGTGATCATGTTTCTGTGTCATAAAAAAAAAAAAATTCTGTAAAGCTTTACCATCCCTCGTGAAGGGGGAGCTGCCTAATGCCCAAGCTGGGTGCCTAACACCCAGGGGAGCTGTCCAGTGCTGGGTGCCCAGGGGAGCTGCCCAATGCCCTCTTTGACCTCCATCCTTGCTTTGAACAAGGGTCTGGCCTTCTTCCAGAGGCCGTAGCACCTGCTCCCCGGCTCCATTCTTCACGGCTGTCAGAGAAACCAAGGCTCTCAATTGCAACCCCGCCTGGGCCTGCCCCCAGGTGCTGGGAAGCACCTCAGTTCTCTTGAGTCTAGGTGTATATAGGGGTTGCTGATCCCAACACTGTCCCTGGGACCCTGCATGAAGACCCTGGGCAGCAAGAGGGTTTGGGGAAATGGAGGATGTCGTGCTGGGGGAGGAAATCATGGTGTGGAAAGAAGGAAGCCGGGTGATGACACAGGGAAGGTAAACAGCTTCTCAGCCTCCACATGTCTCGAGCATCACTGCCCTCCTGCCTCCCCAAACACCCCTGCGCCGTCCAGACCCGGCACTCACCTTTCTCAGTGCTTAGGGAGTCAATGGCGTGGCACCCTGCATTGACGAGGCCATGGTTGGCACCCATGGCCATCATAGCCCAGTGCACAGTCACACAGGACACCTTTGGAATGTGCAGCTCCCAGCCCAGCTCCCCAACGAAAGACAGCCGCATGGCCCAGACCTGGGGGACAAAGTCATGGCTTAGATGTGGCCAGGTAGGATGCCTGAGGTCCAGGCCCAGGCCACCACTTCCTGGTGGACAACTCCTGCTGTCACCATGACTACCAGCTGGCCCTGGGTCCCAGCCGGACTGCCACCAAGAAATGGGGTCTTCCAAGGAGAACTCCCTCCAGCTGCTCTGGAAATCTTTGGGGAGAAGTAGGGGGTCACCTTTGGGAGGGGGAGATGGCAGGTTTGCCATTTGCGGACCTCAGATCTTCTACAGGACTGGGTTAGTTTCCTGTCTGTCATAACAAATGACCACAACTGGTATCTTAAAACAATAGCAGTAAACTCAGTTCTGGAGGCTCAAAATCCAAAATCACTGTGCGGGCAAGCCATGCTCCCTCTGCAGGCTCTGGAGAGGACCCTTCCACTCTCCAGGGAGAAGCCTCCTGAGCACCTCCAGACACCCCTTGGCTTGTGGCTGCATCACTGCGATCTCTGCCTCAGCTCTCACAGCCTCCCTTCTGTGTCTCTGTCTTCCAAGGACACTTGTCACTGGATTTAGGACCTTCCCTAGCCCTAGATAATATCATCTGGAGACGCTGACGTTAGTTACACCTGCAAAGATCCTATTTCCAAATAAAGGCACATTCACAGGTTCTGGCGAGCTAGGATGTGTAGACATACGTTTTCGGGATCATCGTTCAGTCCACAGCAGTGACCTGGGGCAAGCTTCTCACCGTTCCTTGTCTGTAAGATGGGGTTGGGAGCCTGGCTTTATCTGTTTCAGAAGCTCTGAGACCTGCCTACAAAGGGCAGGGGGAAGGCGGAAGCACGGCTCAGGGGACACCACCCTGGCTGTGCTTGGTGGGGACAGAGGCATCGGGGAAGGGGACAGCCAGGTGCCAAGCCCGTTGTCCGAGGAGCCCATCACCTACCATTCTGGTCAGCCTTGGCCCAGCACAGGGCTCTGAAGACAGCCATAGCCTCTGCCCTTCAGGGCTTGGTTCGGCCGTAAGCACAACCATGTTCTGGGTGGGGAAGGGGCTGGAAAGCAAGGCCCCTGCCTGGGGCGCCAGACCAGGCTGGCAGGCAGAGCAGGAGATTGCCATCGCAGAGGGGCTGTCCAGGTGAGGGCACAAAGGCCCAGCACTGGGCAGCGGACGTGGTGGGAGGCAGGAGAGAAAGGCCTGTGGGGCTGGGGATACCTGACTGTGAAAGACACAATGGCCCCAAGCCCTGCGGAAGTGACGGTGCTGATTATCATGTGCTCATGGGATAAGCTTCATCTCATCCCCCCACGGCCCATGCAATGGTGGGAACACTGTCAATAATGTCTCTGGGCTGAGGCAGACACAGGCTGGGCAGACCCAGCTCTGGGAGGATAGCTGGTGTCTTTGGGAGGGTGTGTCCCGCACACCTGCACACCAGGCTAGTACTCAGCGAATGGAGGCCACGGGCAGCCTGGGGGGGGTCCTTGCGCAGGAGACATGATTTTCTCTGCACATTTGGTTCAGGTGCATGCCGCGTCCACACCCAGAAACTGGAATCTGTGTCCTCACCTTCAGGCAAGCCCTTGAACCCACTGACTCCCATGGGAAGGCCTGAGTGCTCAGCCCTGGGACCAGAGCTCACAAAAAGAATGCAGAGAGCTGGGTGGATTGCAGGATCCCCGACAGCAGAGGAGCTGATTCCACTGCTGCTCTGAGTGGAAACGCTCGCCCTGCACAGCTCCCGCGGGGATATGCCTGTGGGAAGAAGGGTGGAGCCTGCTCTCTCATCCACAGGAGCAGCTCCTTATAAACCTGACAGTTTAATCATATGACCACTGAGGGGCTGGATTCTAAAAGCTTTGGAAACAGCGCAAATTTGCTCTAAGTTGCCATTTGCCCACGCCTCTTAAAAAACACAGAACTGACACGGAAAATGTACTGTTGACATTTCCCTGCTTTGGGTCCCTGACAAAGATGGCCTTGTCAATGGGGTTCTAATTTTAGACAGCCTATGGAGGGGCTTGGGGCTCAAAACCAATCTCATTTTGAAACAGGAAAAATAATTTTTAAAGTGCACTTGTCCACAGCCCTCCAATTGTGGATCTCTTATTCAAAGACCCGTCACCCAGCTCAGTGAGAGGGTGAGAGTTCACGGGTGGAAGGGAGGGAGTGGTCCCATCCTTCCTGGCTCCAGCAGCTCAACGAAGATGGGGTCAGCTGGGTCTGGGTCTCCATTGTACCCCATGCACAGCCTGGCCCAAGAAACAGTCCCTGAATGAAGGAGGAAAACGGGCCACAGTTGCTTCCCGGCAAAGTGAGGGAGTCTGGGGAAATCCAGGGGCCTCTCTAAGTTCAGAATCACTGGTTGTTGAGGCATCTTGCATTTTTCTCCACCAAAGCAGTGAAGTGGGACCAGTCCCCAGTTCTTCCAAGTGGGGACCCACAAGTAGAGGGACAGGCCGATTGAGGACATCTGGAACACGGTCTCCCTTTCAGCCAGGCTTGGGTGGGGACAGCATCTCCCAGTACCCATGGGGGTCAGCCCACTCGGCCTCAGTGCCCTCCTCTGACCCATCAACCAGGGATGGTGTGTGTGTACCAAGCACGTGGTCCCGGCACGTGGTCCTTGGCCACCCTGGCTCAGGTGGGCTCTGAAAGCCCCAAATTGCAAGATGGGACTCCTGGCCGTGGATGGAGTCACGGAATTGTGGAAGATCAGCAGGAAGGGCCTAAAGGTTTTGTTTAAATCCTTTCCACATCCTAAAAACTCCACGCAAAAACACTGCTTGAAACTATTAAACGAAGTCAGCAAAGTTGCAGAAAGCAAAGTAAAATGAACCATCACATATGTGGTCAAGTGATCTCGACAAGGGCGCTGAAGCCACTGATGGGGAAAGAGTCTCCAACAAGTGGTGCTGGGAGGATCCGACAGCCACGTGCAGAAGCGAGAAGCTGGTCGCTTAACTTACATCATGTCCAAAAATTAACTAGACATGGAACAAAGACGTAAGGGTAAGATCTGTGCTGGTAACACACCACTGGGACTGTCTCCTTCCTGAGTCCTCCATGGCTTCTACAGCCCTGCCAGGCATCACTGTCCTTCAGCACAGGGCTCCCCTTTGTCAATTTCCGCCGTACCTTTGCTGATGCCTCCAGGGCTGCTGACCAAAACCCTCAGCAGCCTCCGGCGCTGGGCTCCTCTAGAGGCTGGGGAAGCTGCCAGCGCTGAGAACAAGCATGTGTTTCCTGCTTTAGGACAGCTTCAGGCGTGTTTGTGGAGGTCAGAAGAAGCCGCAAAGCCAAGTTGGCATCTCCCATGAGCTCCCACATCCTTGACGGCCAGAGTCCCACAGGCTTTAGAAGCTGTGGGTGTGGAGGTGCCAGAGGGAGCCCTGAGCACTCCCTGGGAGGCAGCGACGAGGGACTCGGGCACTGAGCTGGCCCTCCTGCTCAGGCGCTTCATGACACACACACATCCTTCCTGCAGGAGCTCCCTCTTCCAACACCTTGAACAGATGTTCTGCCACTAGAGCAAGCTTTGGGGGAGATGGTGGAAATGAACGCTTTCTTCCCTTCAGGACTGGCTACAGAGCCCAGTGCGGGACCCAGTGGGGCCTTGTCCAAAGACCATGAAGAGTTTCAAGGCACTGACAGCAGAGCATGATCCAAGCTGAGCCCTTCAGGGCAAGGGGTCCCAGGCAACCACAGGGTCAGACCCCAATGAAGCTGGGCTTGCACCTGTCCCAGAGGCCCCAGGAAGAAATCCCCTCATGGATGCCTCCTAAGCTGTCCCTGGGTTCTGAGACTCTGGGCTCAGGCCTCGGCTTTGCTCCTATGTCAGATTCGCAGTGAGACGTCACGCGTTTCCCTGGGGTGGCGCGGGACAACAGCTGTGCTCTACCTGGGAGTGCTTTACAACACGGCTGGGCAGGCCAGGGTGGAGGCTGGCCTTTCTCCTTCTGGGACAGCTGTTGGGGAGAATGCCCCTGTGTGGTGCAGGCTGCTGCAGGGGAGGAGGCCCCCCAAGACTCCTCACCTTCACCCCCACATGTGGGAGCCAGGTCCCTGGGCAGGGGTGATGGGCTGCCAGATGCCCCGTGCGACCAGCCTTGCCTGCCCACTTTGAAGCAAGAAGAACAGCAAGCAGGCTCCAGGCCATGGCCCTCCCAGCTCTGGTTCCCTCTGGTGGTCCGTTGGAGGGGCCCATAGGGGCCTGATGCCCAGGAGCCTCCGGGCACCTTGTCTTGGATCTGCTCTGTGCTGGCTTCCAAGAAGGAGGAGCCCCTTCCCGCACCACATCTCATGCCAGCCTTGGAGCAGCTCCGGATTGCTGAGTTGGAGGGGGAGGCTCAGAACAGTGCGGCCCCACCGGACCCCAGCCCGTCACCTCAGCCCCCATCTCACGCCATCCCCAGCAGCACCACTTCAGCTCAGGCCTGCCTGCTGGCAAAATCTCCATACAGAGGGAGGAGGGGGGAGAGGAAAATGCATGATTCCTCCTCAAAATGGAGTCCACCAGAAACAGCATGAATGCAGAGCCTGAAGAGACTCCTGAGGGGGAGGGGAGCCTCTGCGGGGCCGGCCCAATGGGGAGGCTCATCCGAGGGACAAGCAGAGGGATGGACCCCCGCGGTGGACCCCATCTATGCACCGCGTTGTGGTGGGGTGGGAAGTGGAAAGTGTACTCGTCCCCCAACGGCCTAAGGTAGGCGTAATTTTAGTCGTAGTAGTCTTAGTGCACTGGCTCCCATAAGGCTAGTAGTAGTCATACTCGAGGACCTGGGAAGAAAACACGTGGTCCTCAGCCTCCCTTCCTTGTCCCTTCCCACTTCCCTCCCCAGAGCAGGGTCCCGCTGAGGCTATGATGGAGTCAGGCCTGGCCCTGCCCTCGGGGAGCCCCTGCAGTGAGTGCAAGTGTGTTGTGGACACGGGCAGGGGGCTCCCATGAGGTCCAGGCAAAACAGCAGTACAAAGGAGGCAGGAGCCTCACCTCATGGGTCTGAGAGCCCAGCTGGGGCCCAGGAGGCTGGAGGAGAAGCTGGATGCTTCCCCAAGGTGGGGAACGACAGGGAAAGACGGTTACCCAGGACCTCAGCCAGGGCTGCTCCCCAGAGCCACAGCAATCCCAGGCCTAGCTCCTGCTCTGGGCCAGGACCTGCTGAAAGTGCCTTCCACTCCTACCCGGCATGCCTCTTTCTACAGATGAAGAAAGTGAGGTGCAGAGAAGTGACATCTCACCCAAGGGCACAGACAAGTCCAGGACCGGGCAGTGGCACGAAGCCAGACAGGTGCGTGGGCTCCAGAGTCCAGCTTCTCTGCCATTGCCTTGGCATCACTGGTATCTGTGCCCCTCTCAGACACCCCATGGCCCTCCTCGGCCTCTGCTCCTGCAGATAATCCCCCCTACCTGCCCTCCTAACTACTGGCATGGCACAGTTGTGAATGCAGGTGCGGGCAATTCTTGCCTCTCAGGGCTGCCAGTCCTGTCCGCCCGCCCCAGCCTCACCTCCTTTTCACACACAGGTGGGAGCCAGTGTGAGGTTGTAATGGAGTCAGGCTTTGCTGGCATGTCTGCATAGAGTCCCCTCCTTCCCCAGCAGGGACATCCCACCTGCTGCATCCCTGCCAAGGTGTCCTGGACATGCAGTTTGGCTCCCGGGTGGGGGTGCAAAATCTGCCCATCTTGGGACCTGCGGTGTGTTCCTGACTCTTGCTTTCCTCTCCTCTCCTGTCCTCACCCAGGGACAGGGGAGAGGGGCTTCCAAGGCCAGATCTGACTGGAAGACAGTGGGCTAGGCTTCAAGGCAGGGTCTGCCCAGACCCCTCCTCCCCGCAGGGTTCGTGAAGACTGCATGTCCCTAGGGGCCAGCAGGAGAAGAGATAATGACCAGTGAGGCTCTGAGGACACTGACCCCGGAGCCGAGGCCCTGTTAGCTAGCTCTGGTTCCCATCTCCCCTCCCGATGCCCTGGAGCTCTGGAGCCTGTCCTGGGCTGCGGGTTGCCATGGGGATGGAAGATGGGTGCACCAGAGGGGACTGGTGAGACGCAGCCCCCTCTGGTGGGGATTTTGATTTCCCTAAATCTGGATCAAATGCTACCCCTCAGCTGGCCGTGAGGTCTTGCGTTGCCTGTTCCCAAGGGCCTGGGTCCCAGGCTTCACTGCAGGGCTGCCTTTGTTCCTCTTTCTGAGGATCCAGGTCCCTGGGAGGCCCCAGAGGATGCCCAGAGTCCAGGCCACTGTGAAACTGAGCACCCTGGGTGCATCAACTCTCCCACTGCCCGCTCTCCAGACATAAACCAACACAGTGGCCAAAAGTAGATGCACAGAATTAGAAGTTGCTCCATTCCTCCTGCAACCTGGGGGAGTCTTCTTGCTATCTCTCCACTGCGGGACATAACCTGCTCTGCCCACAGCCCTTCCCACTTGGGCCATGGAAGGCCTGGCCGGGGCGGTCGGAGAGTGGGGACTGTGTGAATGGCACAAAGAATGCAGCGAGCCCTGGGGGCAGGTCAGTGGGGCTCGGCTTCGTGTGTGCAGAATAACTGATCACGACAGCGGAGCCACCTGGGGAGGTGGGGTACACAGAGGGGCAAGGGGGTTGACAGGGCAGGGCCTCCCAGCGGCACAGCCCAGCAGATGCTACTCAGCAGAGCTGGGCCTCGGGGATGAAACCATCCCGGTTGTTCCCAGCTGTACCGCTCCTGGAACACGCAGCCTTGTCCAAGGAGTTCCTGAGCAGGAGTGGGGAACAGGCACTTGTCACACACGGCCCGATACCCCTGCACAGGGCAGAGTGCCACATCTGCCACTTTACACCCAAGGGTGCAGAGAGCAAGGAGACCGTGACTCTTGGAATCAGGCCCCCAGCCCAGTGTTTGCAGTTACCCTCACTGCCTCACCCTGAGAATCCCATGCATAGAATTACCATCTGCCTCGTCTGCCCTCACCCCAAGAACCCCATCTACAGAATTAGCACCTGCCTCATCTGCCCTCATCCTGAGAACCCTATCCTATAGAATTACCACCTGCCCTGATCTGCCTTTGCCCCAAAACCCCATCTATAGAATTACCACCTGCCCTGAGCTCCCTTTGCCCCAGGAATCCCATCTATAGAATTACCATCTGCCCTGAGCTGCCTTTGCCCTAGGAATCCCATCTATAGACTTACCACCTGCCCCATCTGCCCTCACCCTGAGAACCCCCATGTGTAGAATTATCACCTTCTCTTATCTGTCCTCCTCCTGAGAATCCCCGTCTATAGAATTACACCTGCGCCATCTGCCCTGACCCCGATAACCCTCATCTGTAGAATTACCACTTGCCCTGATCTGCCCTTGCCCTGAGAACCCCTATCTGTAGAATTACCATCTGTTATGGACTGAATCACATCCCCTGCTAAATTCCTATGTCAAAACCCTAACACCGATGTGACTGTATTTGGAGATGGGATCTTTAGGTTAAGTGAAGTCATCAGGGTGGGTCCTAATCCCACACGGCTGAAGCCCTTATAGGAGGAGGAAGCAATGCCAGGGCCCTCTCCCTGCTGCATGAGGACAGTGAGAAGGTGGCTACCAGCCACGAAAGCCCTCTCCAGGAACCCATCGGCTGACACCTTGATCTTGGACCTCCCAGTCTCCAGAAATGTGAGAAAAAAAAAGTCTGTTGATGCCTCCCCACCTGCGGCCTTTTGCTGTGGCTGCCCTATCAGAAAGAGGCACCATATAACTCAGCAATTCCACTCCCAAGTATGCATAAGAGAACCGAGAGTAGGGTTGCAAACAAATTCTGTCACGCATGTTCATTGAGCTCTGTGCACAACCACCAAACAGGGGAGAGGACCCACGTGATCCTCAGCTGATGAGTGAATCAAGAAAGCATGGTCTACATACACCATGGAATATTATTCAGCCATAAAAAGCAGTGAAATTTGGACACATTTTATGACATGGATGAACCTTGAAAAGATGCTACAGGAATGAAGCCAGACACAAAAGGTCATGTATTGGATAATTCCCTGTATATGAAGTGACCTGAACAAGCAAATTCATAGAGACTGAAAGCAGCTTAGTGGTTGTCAGGGCTGGCGGGAGGGAGATGAGGAAGGGCTGCTTACTGGGGATGGTGTTTCCCTGTGGGGTGATGAGAATGTTCTGGAACTGGGTATTGGGAATGGTTGCACAGCACTGCTAATGCCCTTAATGCCACTGAATTGTACATTTTTGAGCAGTTAAAATCACTCATTTTAAGATCTGCCTACTTAATCACAACAACGAATGAAATGAACACGCTAGAGAAACAGAGTAGGAGATTTCTTTAAAAATAAATTTGGTTTGGGAAAAAAAAGAATCCCTACTCTCGGGTCTGGAAGGGCCCTACCCAGGGGCCACCCCATCTGACTGGAATAAGGCCCCGAGCCCAGGCCTGCGAGAGCCTCGGGGGCTGCATCTGGTTCTGGATGGGTATGTTTTTCTTATTTAAAATATTACATATGCTCTCAAAAAACAGTTTTTACTATAGCTGTTTCAAAAGCACAGAATTGGGTGAGCTTATTATAAAGAATAGTGATGAGAGTTTATTCTCCTAAAATAGTAGTTTCACATTTATTCTAGTATCTCCTCTTTTTGGTATTTTGTATGTATGGTTAGAATTCTTGAATCCACCATTCGATTTGCCTGTTAGGATATAGATTGTTAGGAATGATAATCTTGTGGATCCTTTAGTTTATAATTCTATCAAAGAGAACAAAGAAAACTCATATTGAGCTAACTTCAAAATGCTTAGCTCAATGGGAATCAGCACTCACAGACACATCTACTGTACATAGGCTTGTTATGCATGCTGATAATATCATACTAGACTTATGTGCATTAGTGGAAATAAAGATTCACCCTGGTGAAGGTTAATAGAACTAAAATCAAAGTACCCAATAAGAAAATTATGGTTTTAGATAACCTACATTTTGTATGTCCAGTATTTTCTATCAATTTCTCAGTACCTGTCTTGAAAATGGCATTGTTACTTTTCTTTCTTTCTTTCTTTCTTTTTTTTAAAGATGGAGTCTTGCTTTGTCGCCAATGCTGGGGAGCAGTGGTGCAATCTAGGTTCACTACAACCTCCGCCTCCCGGTTCAAGTGATTCTTCTACCTCAGCCTCCCGAGTGTAGCTGGCATTATAGGTGCCTGCCATCATGCCTGGTTAATTTTTGTATTTTTAGCAGGGACAGGGTTTCACCATGTTGGCCAGTCTGGTCTTGAACTGCTGACCTCCGGTGATCTGCCTGCCTGGGCCTCCCAAAGTGCTGGGATTACAGGCATGAGCTACTGTACCTGACTCTACTTACTTCTGCTGTCTGCAAGAGTGAGAAAAACAAATCACTCATTTGTTTCTAATAGTTTCTACAGTGACTAAGGTAGCGCTGATGCTAGAATGTCCTTCACATTCTGTACAGTGTTCAAGAGCATATACTGTATACTCTGTTCTATTTTGAGTGAGAATGTATATGCCCTGCCTTAGGTGAAATGCAGTTCTGTAATATGTAAAAAGTGTTGTATAATAAATAAGTAATTTGCAGAATGTTGCATATACTAGAGTACAGTAGAATCATATGGTATTCTTATTCAAATTTTTCTTATTATATTTGCTATGAGAAAAAGGGAGAAATCCATGTAAATTAAGCAGGCCATGCTGCCATTTAACTCAATGAGCATATTGTATGGTTATGAGATGGGAATATTCATGTAGACTTTTTATTCAATAATCAATTTCCTCTGTAGAAGACATATTTCCAAACTAAGTATAAACCTGAAAATGAAAACATACTGTAGGTTTTCTTGGCAAAATACAGCCAATGTACTTCTGCTATTTGGCAAAATAAATAGCCTTCCATTTCTTATTCTATGTTGGTTTACTAGTACTGTTGGGCAGGAGGGAAATGGCGTTTGGAAATGAAGTTCTGACTCTGATATGACCTCAGCGCATTCTCTTCTTGGTATTTCAAAATGTGCATTCAAGTATTAAAGACTGAAAAATTCTGCATTGTGGAGATCTGGGAAAGGAAATATCTTAGCTGACATGGAGCTGATTTGTATTTCATCTGACTTTCTCAGGAATCTTATTTCGTTGATGATTTGTGCTTTCTCAGTCTTAAGTTTCTTAGTTCTTACCACTTTTAATGTGCCCCATATTGTAAAGCAAACAAGCATGAAGCACACACACGCATAAAAGTGCACGTGTGAGTTAATAAAATATCACACTCTAGCTGCTTTTATGTCTTACTTAAAAATAAGTCTCTTTATTCATTTACGTTACATCATTTCCCATTTATTTCTTTGTATACCAAGAACTGAAATTTAACCCAGCACTCCAATAAACCTTTCCATGGCAAGGTTTCAAAAGTCGCTAAATAAAATAGAACATTTTTAATCCTTACCTTGCATATATTTTAAGAATAATTTAACACTGTTAACTTCCCCTTTATTTTAGAACACACACTTTGCTTAGGTTTTATGTTTCCATGGTCTACGTATTTTAAAATTCCATCTCTCAATTAACTGCAGATTCTTCTTGCTATATCTGATCCCTAAGTTTTCACAGTTGTTTGTTCTGTTTTTCCCAAATTTTTATCATTCAACACACTTTCCCTCAGTAAACTCAGGCACTCCAATGGTTTCAAGTTAAATTTCTAACTCTGTCCTTTTTTTCCTACTTTAGAACTATCTTTAAAACAATCAAACATACAGTTATATATATTTGCACATAAGACATTCCAACTTTTATCATTACAGCAGCAGTAGGGCTGGTAGGGGGTGCTATTGGGGGTGCCCCTAACCTATCCCCTGCTACACTGCCTGCCGCAGGGGGTGGGTTGGGGCCGCTATTGTGGTTACACTGCCGGCGGCGTGGGGGTGGGGGGACTAATCAGGGCGCTGACTGGTCTGGCTTCATTGCCAGCAGTGGGGTGAGGGTGCTATCCGGGGCTGTACTGCCCGCCGCAGGGGATAGGTTAGGGGCAGTATCTGGTGCTACACTGCCGGTGGGGGGGGGAGTGGGAAAGGGGGGGTATGCAGGGAGGTTCTTCAAGGGGGTGGTTTCGGGCGCTATCGGGTGCCAGACTGTTCATGATAGAGGGTGAGTTGGGTGCGCCATTGGGGGTTACACTGCCCTCGCAAGGGGCAGTTTGGGGGCGACACCGCTCGCCAGTGGCAGGCGGGGTGGTGGGGTGGGTTGTGGGCACTGTTCGGGGACTGCACTGCGGTCAGTAGGGGGCGAGTTAGGGGCTCTGTCAGCTGCTGCACTGTTTGTGGTGGGGGCCGGGTTTGGTGCGCTGTCGGGACCATATCTCGGCAGCAGCATACGGGTTAGGGGTGCTGTGGGGGGCTACACTGCCCACCGCGGGGGGGGGGCAGGTGGGGTACGCTATTCAGGGCATCATTCCCTGTGGCTGGGGGATAGTTGGGTGTGCCATCCGCTGTGTGGGGCTGCACAGCCCGTTGTAGGGAGCGGGTTGGGGGCCTTAAGGATCCGTGACTTGGCCGGGCGCGGTGGCTCAAGCCTGTAATCCCAGCACTTTGGGAGGCCGAGGCGGGTGGATCACGAGGTCAGGGGATCGAGACCATCCTGGCTAACATGGTGAAACCCCGTCTCTACTAAAAATACAAAAAACTAGCCGGGCGTGGTGGCGGGCGCCTGTAGTCCCAGCTACTCGGAGGCTGAGGCAGGAGAATGGCGTGAACCTGGGAGGCGGAGCTTGCAGTGAGCCGAGATCGCGCCACTGCACTCCAGCCTGGGTGACACAGCGCGAGACTCCGTCTCAAAAAATAAATAAATAAAAAAAGGATCCGTGACTGCACTATTCACCGCGGGGAGCAGGTTGCAGCGCTTTCTGGGACGTCACTGCCCAGCGCGGGGGGGGGATGGGTTGGGGTCCCATCAGTGACTGCTTGGCCCCACTGTAGGGGGCAGTTTGTGGGAGTTATCTGGTGCTGCAACGTCCGACGCGGGTACGGGTTGGGGGGACTACTGGGTTCTACACTGCAGCCGCGAGGGGAGGGTGTTAGGGGCGCTGTCCTGGGACCAACAGCAGGCGGCGGGTTAGGGGCACTATCAGGGGGGTGCCCTGCCGGTGGCGGCAGAGGTTGCAGCAACAGCAGTGGTCTCCAAGGAAGGAGCCTTCCTCCTCTCCCTGGACCTCCAGACTCTAGAGGGCGACCTGACCACCTCCTGCTCCTGTTCCTGGAGCGCAGCGAGTGCACAGCGTTTCCGCAGGAATCCTGAGCACGGCAAGGCCCTCATACCCGCGTTGTATTCCCGGGCCCGCGCTCTCTCGCTCTGTGTTGCGGAGACCGCCTGGGACCCCCAGGCATGCAGGACACGGATTAGCAGACACCACCGTGGGCAGGGCTCTGTGGTGTGGGTGGAGGCATCAGGATCCAGAACCGGCACTTGGGTGGGAGGGCTGACTGGGTCTGAGTTTCTGCCCAGGTGCCGCCGCCATCTGAATATGTTTCAAAGACAATGCTGGCCTGGCAACCGGTGATGCCCCACGCCCACCCCGACCCTCACTTCTACCCAAGTAGAGGCAACCCCAGATACAGATGCCTGGGCGGCAGCGGCTAAGTCTGGCAGTTAGCCAGGCGGCCAAAGGACGGGAACTGGCCGCCCACCCCATCCTAGTTTCCACGGAGAAACTGAGCCATCATGGCCTCTGCGCTGTTGGCTCCAGGCTAAAGAGGAACAGACCCTCAGTTGGGCAGGTAGTGCACTTGGCGACCCTGAGGTCATCAAGTGCCAGCCCCGCCAATCCCCGTAGGTGCCCAAGCTGCAGCTGCCACCTGCATGTGGGCAGCAACAGCCTGGCCACCCCCAGCCCACGACCTCAGCCTGCGGATCCTGGGGCCAGATGCCTCAGTGGTAAAGCCAGAGGGCCCACTCTGCAACCAATCAGTCAGCCCTATCCGCACCCAGGCAGAGTGCTCAGCATCTGGGTCAGGCTTCAGACCACGTGGAAAAGGAGCGGACCCTCAGGCCTGCTGGGCTGTGCTCTGTGTCCGCAACCTTGACGCCATCCGGGGGAATTCCACTTTCCCGCGCCAGTGCCTCAGCGGTTGCAGAAAACTGCAGAACTGCAAACTGCACACAAGCAGAGATGACGGAGCAACCCCCTGACCTTCCGCACCACCCACCCTACCCGCACACCTGCCGCGCGGACCCTGGGCCAGTGCCTGGGTGCCAAGTCAGGCAGTCCGCACAGCAGCGGCACCAGGGTGGGAACCTGTTGGTTAATACCATCCCAGTTACCACGAAGAGCCCGCCTCGGCAGCCCCTTCGTTCTTGGAGGAGGCCAAGTCAGAGCACAACTGCGATGAACATGACCCTGAGGACATCAGGTACCAGGCCTGCCAGCCCCCACTGGCATCGGAGCCGCACCTGCAGCCTAGACGTGGTGCACGGGCAGCAAGTGACTGGACACTCCAGACCAGGCCCGCCCCCCAGTGGCGTGAATCCTGAGGCCAGACACCCAGGCGGCAAAGTCAGGCCATCGGCCCCACCAGCGGTTGCTATTTCATCGGTGTGGATACAGAGTGCCCAGCGCCAAGGCCCAGGATCCAGAGAGATGTCCAAGAGGAGTTCACCTCCTGGCCAGGTAGGCTGTGCACTCCGCGACCCTGACGCCATCTAGTGGAAGCTCCGCCATCTCGTGTCAGTGCCAGATCTGCAGCTGCAAACCATTCGTGGGGCACTGGCAGCGGTGACGGCGGGTGGGGGAAGGAGCAGCTCCTGACTCTCCATGGCTTTCCCGCTACCCGACACTAGCCACACAGACTCCAGGGCCAGAGCCTCAACGTGAAGCCAGGCCATCCGCGAAGCCACTCAGGTGGCCGGGAGTACTCTTGCCAGCACCCTATCTCCCTTCGGAGGAGAAGCCGTGCGGGCTGCAAGGCCAGACAGTTCCTCCTCCTCAGGCCGGGCTGGCTGCACGGGTGCTATCCTGGGGCCGCCCAGGCCAGCCCAGGAGAATCCTCGAGCCTGGTGGCGCCCGCCGAGAGCTGCAGCCCCACCTGCTCGCGCGGGCCACCTGTGAGCGACTTCCGGGAGCCAGCGGCCACCGCGGTGCAGGCGCGCGCCCAACGGCTTTGCGAAGCTCACTCGGTCTGAGAGGTCGGAGGCTGCGAGTGTCCCTGCTGAAGGCTGTGGTGGACCGGGCTGGATCGCGGATTTTGGAGTATATCATAGATTTGTGATCGCGGACTGGGGGTTGGATGGCGGATTTGGAGTTGGATCAGGACTTGGGGTTGGATAGGGGATTTGGGGCTGGGTCGGTGGGGGCAGGGGCTCCTGGTGAAAAGGTGACAGGAAGCTGCCCCCGCTCGAGAGCCGGTGGTTGGGGGTCTGAGAAGTCACCACCATGAGGTTGTTCAGCTTCGGGAGCCGCAGGCGCCAGACGGTCCTGGGCTCCATAGACCACGACTACAAGGGTTGAGGGTACCGAATCTGGGAGGCCAAACTGCAGAAGATCCACAGGGCGGCTGTCAAGGGTGACGCGGCGGAGGTGGAGCGCTGCCTGGCCCGCAGGAGCGGAGACCTGGACGCCCTGGACAAGCAGCACAGGTAGTAGGGGCTCAACCCCGGGTTGGAGGGGGGCCCCAGGCCCGGCTTCCCCGCAGCCCCTGGGACTGGGCGTTGGAGGGCGCCGGGCACCCTCCCAGTGGCGGAGCCAAACAGGCCCTCAGCTGTTTTCCATCCCTCATAATTCCCTGGCTGGAGTAGGTGGAGAATTTGAGTGATTTAACTCACAAAGTTAAGCATATATGGTGTTATTTTTAACGAACTCCTTTAAAACATGGTCTATGTACATTATAGGAGGTGCCTAATGAGAAAACTCATTCCCCTATCAAAAATACCGTGAGTTATTTTCAGTAGGTGAAAAGTTCTCAGATAAAACTAACCGTTTTACAGCCGTATCCACCTGTGTAGGTAGGTTCTTTACTGAAGTTTCTTAGAGAGAAACTTGGAAGTGGGAGGTGGGTTCTGTGTTTTTGAATGGGAAGGCACATTTTTCTCAAAATGTGAGCCCTTTCTGTGTTTATCAATTTTACATAGACCCAATGAAAATATCAAGGTTTTAATATTTCTGTATGACACCTGCTGTCTTTCACTATTGTGAGGACATTTTTTAAAAATCTCATAATGGAGTGAAAAAACACTTCTCTAGATAGTAAAATGTGCTATAATTTCGACAATAAATCGTTTACTGACAGCTGAAAAGACAAACGCATGGAACAGAGTAGGAAACCCAGAAACACTGAAATTATGTAAGATAGAAGTAAGGATTGATGAGTAGGAAAGGATGAATTATTAATGAAAAAATGCCTGCTGTTTGAAGAAAACTAATGAAATTTTATGTCACAAGCATGAGTTCCTGATGGAATGCAGATTGAATTTTTTACATATGCAAATTAGTAAAGTATGAGAAAACACAAATGCTTATTTTACAGGAACATTTTATGTTGACAAAGGCCTTCCTGAGAATGACCTCTTAAGCAGACATTCTGAAGATTGATTTAGGAAACTAAAAATTAAAACTGCCTGTGTTTCGGAAGACAAATTAACGAAATGAAAGAGAGCTTATGTGAAAAATATTGACTTTATTTTATATATATATTCAGATGAAAAGTACATTTCCATTTTATAGGGAAATCATTATATTCCTTTTTTTTTTTTTTTTGAGTCAGAGTCTCGCTTCTTTGCCCAGGCTGGTGTCCAATGGCACAGTCTTGGTTCACTGCAATGTCTGTCTCCCGGGTTCAAGCAATTCCCCTTCCTCAGCCTCCCAAGTAGCTGGGATTACAGGCAGGTGCCAGTATGCCTGGCTAATTTTTGCATTTTCAGTAGAGAGGGCGTTTCACCATGTTGACCAGGCTGGTCTCGAACGCCTGACCTCAAGTGATCTGCCCACCTTGGCCTCCCAACGTGTTGTGATTACAGGCATGAGCCACCGTGCATGGCCTATATTATTATATATTATATGATATATATTACTGATATTTATATCATATGTATTATAGATGCTATATATGTAAGTTATATATACACATTAGATGAAAAGTTATATATATATAGATGAAAAGTACATTTTCATTTTACAGGGAATTATTTCAAATCAAATCATTAAAAACTCTAAAATTGGGCAAAGTACGTTTCTCCAGATCTACAAGTTACTTATGCACATAGGAAAAAGTCTTTTGCATTTCTGGTATAAGAATTTAAATAAAAGAGGAATAAAACAGTTTTTTATCCACAATATTTGTGAGGCTGTTTTATACTCCTGCTTAAAGTTTAAGTTGCTGATTACTTTTCAAATAGATAATTTGGTGGTAAGTACATTTAAAAAATGTGTATGCCTTTTACCCATCAATTCCATTACACTAAAATACCCTTAGGAAATAAAGATACATGCACTTTATTTTTCACAGCACTTACTTTAAAAAGAACCCATAGAATGGATCCTATAAATAAATTTCAGTTGCATCCATTGGATGAAATATGTGACCATTGAAGGTGGCAATAGATACAGAAGTACGTTGATGTGTGAAGGTGTATATTTTTATGGCTAGTGAGGAAAAAAATCAGTTAAATTATACATCTGCACAAACATACTATGGTCTTGTTTTAGCAAAAAATATGTACAAAATAAAAATTTGTAATTTCTGAGCATTTGTATTTTAAGTAAAGATTTTTTCCTTTTTCTTATCTGTGAGTGCTGCAGTGAGCATGTACAAAACTTGTAGTAAATGTTTATTATTAATGGAATAATCCTTGGGAAGAGAGGAATATGAATCTTGCACTGATAAAAATAATTTCTCACTTTCTATTTTTTATCGTTATTGTGTGTATTGTTCTTTGAACTTTTAGCCTTTTCAGAAGTAAAACGGGAATGTTTTTATCTGTTTCCAGATTTTATCTATATATTTTATTATGTACGTTTTTCTTATACATTCATTCCATTTATGCAAACAATGATAGAGTAATCGTTTCATTTTAATTGTATTCTTTAAAAATAAAAATACATATAATTACTGTTGCAAAATGATTGCTTTGTAGGAGTTTATTTAAAAATACTGAACTCCCCAACTGTATTTATCCATTCTTTCATTTGATTTATTCATGAAACATAACCTGAGTACCTGTTATGTAGCAGACATATTCTACTATCTTTCAGGACCCTTCTATCCTTAAAAACTTCATGTTTACCTGCGCTGCCTGCGCAAGCTGAGAGATTTAAAATAGGAATATTGGGACTGAATCTCCTTGAAACTTTATCTCCCACCTTTCAAACAAAAGCATTTCTGAAGTTAGAAAATACTAGAAGATAACCTTTAACTGCCCTTTCAAAGGTTTGTCAGTCTTAAATACTAATATTAATCATCGGAAAGTCTTATTTGCATATATTCTGTAAGTGTAAGTATTGAATAAAATGAGCCATACGTGTATTCATTTGAATCATGAGTTTCCTTTGGCTTCAAGTTGTTTGAAAATCAAATAATTTGTTTAAAAAAATGCATGATTATTTCAGTGCTCTTTTCCCATAGTCCCTTTAAGAACTAAAATGTATTTAAGTTTCAGTTACATGCCTGGAACTGCCCTAGACCTGAGTTACCATATTCTACTTAATGTAAGCTCTCATGGATTGTGTGATGCCCCATTATGTTATGTATCAATAAGATAATTTTTTAAATGCTACCAATTATATTTATAATAAATTATGGATTATAAGTGGCATTCCAATGTCAGAGGTGTTAAAATGTGACCTACTCTTTAAACCATCCTGCAAAGTAGGTATAATTGTATCATTTTACCTAATTAAAATGTTTTTGTTAAGTAGTAGAAATAGTAATAATATCTGGCTGGGTGCAGTGGCTCACGCCTGTAATCCCAGGACTTTGGGAGGCTGAGGTGAGAGGATTGTTTGATGCCAGGAGTTTGAGACCAACCTGGGCAACAAAGTGAGATTCTTACTCTACAAAATTTTTTAAATAGCTGGGCATGCTGGTGCACATCTGTAGTCCCAGCTACTCAGGAGGCTGGGGATGGAGGATCACTTGAGCCCAGGCGTTCCAGGTTATGGTGAGGTATAGTTACATCATTGCACTCCAGCCTGGGTAAAAGAGTGAGACTTTGTCTCAATAAACAAAAATGTTTCAATTATTAAGCTATTGTAGGAACTATTCTAAATACTTTACATAGATTCTCATTTAGGCTTCAAGATGGTGTCCTATGAGATGGCTACTATTATCATCTTTATGAATGAGGAAGTTGAGGCACAGAAAGGCTAAGCAATAGTTGGTAAGTGACAGGGTTTAAAGTAGGACTCAAGCCCTAGTCGAACTGAATCCAAAGCCTGAGCTCTTTCTACTCAAATAGGCTGCTGTTTTCATTAAGGCAGTGAGCAATAAGAGCTAGTAAGTATTGCACTTTCTTCAAAAAATATCATTTGTTTTGAAAGCAGAGGAAAAACATGCTATTCAATTTTTACAATGACATGAATGATGGTAGATTTTGAGATGATGCACTACAGTTTCCTAAAAAGTCCTCTTACTCTTGTAGAACTGCTCTACATTTGGCCTGTGCCAGTGGCCACGTGAAAGTGGTCACTCTCCTGGTTAACAGAAAATGCCAGACTGATATCTGTGACAAAGAAAACAGAATGCCTTTGATACAGGTATATTAGAGCCAACTCTTTCAGCATGACATGGATTTGATTTACACATGTAGAATTAAAATAAATTGATCTCATTTAAATATAACTAGTTGGTGAAACCTGTGAAATGTGTATTTTGATTTCTTAGAATTTACAATCTATTTCTTGGTCTAATATGAACAGGCAGTCCATTGCCAGGAAGAGGCTTGTGCTGTTATTCTGCTGGAACATGGTGCCAATCCAGACCTTAAGGATATCTAAGGCAACACTGCTCTCCATTATGCTGTGTGTAGTGAGAGCACCTCACTGGCAGAAAAACTGCTTTCACATGGTGCAAATATTGAAGCACTGGACAAGGTATAGTTCAATCAACTTTCTTTCCAAAATATTTGTTTTAACATTGACATAGGTAAGGGTCAATTTTTTATATTTGGAAGCTCAACCGTTCCCTGAAAGCAAATGCAAATTATTTTGAAATAATTAATTGTCTAAGATTTTATTTTAAATATTGATCTTTTTAAAGAATCATTAAAGGGCACAGCTTTATAAAATGCACTTTGGAAAATATTTGTGAATTTGTTAAAGGTAAAAACCTTTTCACTGTTTTCTACACAGGGTTATTCTTTTCTTTCTTTTTTTTTCCTAATTAGTATAAAACAACACAGGAAAGAAAATATGCCCTGGAAATAGGCTTTGTCTTAAAACTCAAACAAAACTAAAGCAACTTACAGTAAACGGACGTGTTGCTGCTGCTGATAATTTTCTGAAAATCTGATGTATCATTTCTCAGTGGCACAAGGCTTAAGAGGGAAACATAGGAAGGGAAAAGGAGAGTAATCAGAAATATGCAGGTCACTTGGAAGTTAGGTAATGAGGGAAAATGACAGGAAGAGTTTTTTTTTTTTTTTAAGTTCTTCTAGTTTATGTGTTGAGACAAGGTGCTCTTTAGTTTTGGGTCTAATAATTTTTGGCTTGAAAATGAGAGTGAGTTGAAACTTGCCTGGAGATTAATTTTAGGAGTCTGAGGAAACCAGATTGGCAGTGAATATGTGTTGACAAAGTGAGAAAAACTTCAGCAGAAGGTGGAACAAATTATTAACTGAACTTATTGCCCATCCTGGCAGAAACAGCCACTTAGATAAGAGTCTAAAGACTCTTCTCAAATCTAGTATGTCTTGGTGGGAAGATGGGAGATAAGGAGCTTATAAATAGCAAAATCAAGTAGGAATTTGAGTTTACTTGTCCCTGTTCTACCCATTCCCAGGAAACTTAACTGGAGCTTTAATAAATGACTCTATCTCTTACTCTTTTCTCTTTTTGGCCACATGTCCAACTGATAAAGGGAATTAGTCATGCAAGTGAGAGATGAGACTGAAGTGATTGCTGCACTAATTCTCAGAATTGCGCATTACAGTGACCTGAGGACATGTTGTTAAAAATCTACAGTTGTAGGCTTTCCCCTGAGGATTTTGATGTAATAGACCTAATAAGGCCTGAACCTGTTTAAAAACATCTTCTCGAAGCTGGGCACAGTGGTATGTTCCTGTAGTCCCTGCTTGAGCCTAAGAGTTTGAGTCCAGCTTGAGCAACATAGTGAGACTCTTGTCTCTAACAGCAACAGCCAAAAAACAAACAAACAAACAAACAAAAAAACCATCAAGGGTTTGTATACACACCTGATTAAGAACCCCAGAATAGATAGGTGCAATATATAAATTTCTGTATCTCAAAAATGTAGGAAATCTCTAGAAGAGTTTGTGTTTGATAGGTGCTACTTCCTTCAAAGTTTTCCTTTTCAATCTGCTTTTCAAGATTTATCTGTCTTTCTCTACATCTGTGACTGGGATGTGAAAGGGAAATATTATTGGCAATATCTCTCAGCTTACAGAATAACACTTTTTCCTTCCCACCATTAATCATTCACTACCATTCAGAGAGTCTTTAGAAATTTGCTTATGGGTAATCTTTCAATAGGTAGGGGCTGACCCTTTTAGGATTTGATGTCCCTTTGTCACCATGCAGGTGATTATGTGTCAACAAATGTTCATTACAAGTTGGGCTTTCTCAGTTAGAATAGTAGCAAATCCTAAACTATTTCTTTTTGGTTGAAGTTGTATTATGAACTATCTCAGTATGTTTGTTAAGTTTATAGAGCTTTAGCATAACCAAAATGTCAGTTTTAAACACTGAAATCCATGAAGTTAATAAGAATACAGATAGGAATTCCTACAATAATTTAGTTTTAGCAGTCCTGTGAACCAATGATCTATTTGGCTAACAATCTGGGAAAATTATATACCAATATATTTTAAATGAATAAATGTTGGAAAAATTCTTGAAGCAAGTATTATGAGTCTTTTAAACCATTTTTATTATATATGAGAGTCTGAATTTTTGGTAAAACATGACACTAGAGAAAGAAAATATTTTACTTGCAAATACTTGGATTATACACAACCATTTAGTAATACATTTATAGCAAATATAAAAACACTAGGGCTATATTCTAATGTGGTACACAGATTTGGTTGCCTCTATAAGTTGAATCAACATGTACAATTTAGAAGACTTGTGTAGAAATCTGGACTTCAGGCTTATCCTAAAAAGTCAAATCTGGTGTCCCCTGAATTTTTATCACTGTTCAGTCTGCTGTGCAGAGGTTGCCCCTTTGTAGAAGGCGTGTATTCTCCAGTTTGCTACTGTGCCCACCTCAGTACTTCCCTTACTCAGGTGACCTTCCTTTGTCATTGTAAGTATTTGACTTTACAACTCTTACGTTGTAGTATATTTTGATAAATACTTCAAGGTTTTTAAGTCAGCATGTGCTTGTTTATAATATGTAGTCTATAGAGTATATAAATCCCTCAGTTATGGAGTTGAATTTTAGAAGTTAGAAGTTTTTAAAACTCTTTTCTTTATATATACCACAAATAGTCATCTTCCTATAAGAATGCCTAGAAGCCTTATTAGGTTATTCCTGGTTATAGTTGGATAATTTATGAATATTGCAGACATTACATCTTTCTCCTCAGCACTCTTCCTTAAAAATGCAAGTGACTTACTGGCTTTCATTATGCTAGAAATAATCCGTATGGATCAGTAAGAGAACTTTTATTGACAAGCACTTATGTTTTATTTCTGATTTATGTTTTCCCTAAAATAAAAAATAATTTTAAATAGCCATTTAAGTGGAAGCCAATAAAAATGGATTTAAAAAGTAGAACTGCATTAGGGTGCCGGGATTACCATTGTAATTGAGAATAGTATTTCTTACTGAGCTTTGGTCTTTTAAGTATTTGTTTTTAAGTTTTTAAACCTATCTCTCTTACACAGAACATACTGAGCTTTCTAACAGTAAAGATAAAAATCTATTCTCTTGTATTAGGAAAAAAATCTACGGACTATTTAATAATAAGGAAAATAAGTGCATTTGAAGCCAGTCTCTCTTAATTCAGAGCTCATTTTGATAGTGACCATTTGGAGCAGGAGTGCCTGACATTGGCATCTGGGATCCTGACACCACTGATAGAAGTGAATCAAGCAAGTTTGTACCACCCAGAGGAGACCTCCACCTGTAATGGGGAGCTCTGGCAACTGTTTCTCTGAAACTCTTAATTTCTCAAATGTTAATGTTTGCCACAAATAGTATTATCAAATGGGGATTAGGTAAAATTCAAGAGATTTCTTGATTATTGGACATAAAATACAGTTTTGTAATATTTCTCAAATGCAGATGGTCATGGAGTCTTTCTCTTGGGGTATACTTCTGGTAAAGCAAATATTCTTTAGAATATAGTTTAAGAAACACTGCTTTAGAGAGAATAATTTAGATCATTAATTTATGTTAAAAAACCAAAATATTTGCTACTATGTCTTAGGGTTTTGGGGCTATAGAGACAAAAGATACAGTCTTTGCCCTCAAGAAGCTCTTGGTTTCAGTGGGAAACAATGAAATGATTACAATGTACCATGCTAAGTGCTGTGATCAAAGCAAGGATTCTTGGGACTGGTAAATGTTTAAAGTGAGTTTTGGTAATGACCACAGTTAATCTGGGGAGACAGAGGAGGGTTGTTTGCAAGGCAACAAGCAGCACATCAGAAAGTGCAGAGGAGTGAGAAGGAAGGGACTGCTTTTCATTTACTTCCTTTCTATACTGTATGTTGAAGTTCAAAGCACCTTAGATAAGATTTTCAATTCAGTTGAGAAATATGTAATTTTGTGAATTATTAATTTTTTCTGCTGTTCTATAGGACAATAATACCCCACTTTTATTCGCTGTAATTTGCAAGAAAGAGAAAATGGTGGAATTTTTATTGAAAAACAAAGCAAATGTACATGCCATTGATAAGCTGAGATGGTACAGTAGTTCTTTTTTTTTTTTTAAATAAAAACCTGTGTATTCTAGAGTGGTAACAGTCAAGTCAGAAATATTAATAAGATTAATGTAATTGTCATATAGTGAAAAATATCACCATGAAGAATCAGGTAGCCCAGCAAATATTTGAACTGAGTAACATAAAGAACGGTATGTAGTAGAATTCATCTTTTCTTATAATATAGAGTGTTTGTTATTTATAATCTGATGTTTTTGCTAGTGTAATCTTTTATTAGCTAAAGGGTTTTGTATTGGTTTTCTTAATTTTTTTTTCTTTTTTTTTGAGATGGAGTCTCACTCTGTTGCCAGGCTAGAGTGCAGTGGTGTGATCTTGGCTCACTGCAACCTCCACCTCCCAGGTTCAAGTGATTCTCCTGCCTCAGCCTCCCAAGTAGCTGGGACTACAGGTGCACGCCACCACACCCAGCTAATTTTTATATTTTTAGTAGAGATGGGATTTCACCATGTTGGCCAGGATTGTCTCAATCTCTTCACTTCGTGATCTGCTCTCCTTGGCTTCCCAAGGTGCTGGGATTACAGGCATAAGCCACTGCACTTGGCCAGTTTTATTAATTGTTAAGGTGTGGACTTTTAGTTTACGACTACTAGTATTGTCATTATTATTGTTTTTGTTGTTGTTGTTGTTTTCCGCCTGCAGATAACTCTTATCTGACCCCTAGCTGATTTGAATTATAATATATCAGACTAGGAAAGCAATGGGGAAATCTTCATCTAAATCTTTGCCTACTTTAGATAAGTGACCCCAGCACAATTTCTTGGCCACCAGAGGACTATAAGTTAGCAAGTTGTATTATGTCATACCCCTGTGGGACAAGAGGATTCCTTGTTGTCCCTTCCTTTTAGCCTTGGTGATAATTTACAAAGATGAACACTTGAGCACCCTAGTTGCTTATAGACTCAAGCTGGTACATGCAAATGGTTATTACGTCTACACTGACAGGCAGATATTAAAATAGTAAAGTGTATCAAACTAGCTGTTTAAAAAAGTCTTTATTAAAGTTGTTGAATGGAGTTATTTCTTTGTTATTTTAGAACAACCCTCATGCTTGCTGTGCACTATGACTCACCAGGTATTGTCAACATCCTTCTTAAGCATAATATTAATGTCTTCACTCAAGACGTGTGGACGAGAGGCAGAAGGTTATGCTCTTTCTCGTGGGTTGACAAAATAAGGGTTTATGTTAAAAGACCAGTTAATACTAAATGGAAGTTTAAAACAATTGCAATTATTCCATCTTATACATTAGGTGAGAGTTCATAGTTTGGTTCTGGTAGTTTGAAATAGCAGTGAGTTACCTTTTAGCCAGAAATCAAGCAGAAGTCTAGATTAGTTAGAAGTAGAGGGCAAGATTTTTTGCAGGACTTGTAAGACCTTTGTCCTTAGGGATCTGAATGTTGTTCATTTTATTCTAAGTATAATCCCTATGCATGGGATAAAAGGAGCCACATCTTTGACCTCTTTTCTTTTGCTTTTTTTTTTATAGACACAAGGTCTTGCTCTGTTGCCCTGGCTGCTCTTGAACTCCTCCTGAGCTCAAGTAATCCTCCTGCCTCGGCCTCTCAAAGTGCTAGCTACCATGCCTGGCCTGACTTTTCTAATTAGTTGTTGGATCTCGAAATGTCCAATTGAGCAGAAAATCTTGTATTGTCCCCTGTGGCTATCCCCTGTGTTTTCCTTCTTTGAATTTTCCAAGAAGCTAAGGACTTTCTTAAGTCTGAGGAAGGCAATCTTTCTTCACAAGTCAGAAGAAGGGGAAAAAGCCATTCTAATCATTCTATTGTCTCCAGAATGATCGGACTCACTTGCTGTATTGTTGCCATTGTAACTGGTCCTACAATCTGATAATGATTGACCTTTGCCACCAGAATGCCATCACTGATTCAGACCCCTCAGTTTTCGTGGTGATTCATTGAGTTCAAAGCTACAGTGTTTATTAGTTTATGTATTTATGTTCAATCATAGTCCCCAGCACCCTGCTCTGGCAGCTAGGCCTCCTAGCTTTACCCACACAAACATTGAGCAAGCTGATGCTTGCCCTACACTAAAAACCTTATTTGGAGCCCACCTCTTAGCTAGACTTAGCCTAGGCCTTCATGGTATGTTATCCTTTGAGAGCCATGTTTGTCTTTTCTTTAACCAATATTAGTTGGACTTGTTCTCAACAGTCAGGGATGTTCAAATAATGTTGCAGGAAAAGATCAGAGCTCCCTTTCCCTTTTGCTATCAGATCGGTACCTTGAGGCTTTTTTACATCCTGTGCAGCAGCTTAGGTTAGATAGCAGAAGGTTCCGTGTTACCTTTCCAGCGAGTAGTGGGAACCAACTTGCAGTTGGCCCCTCAAGTAGTGTGTCTTTATAATAATGAAAATCTCCTAGGCTAATCGCAACTCTTTCTCAAGTTTTAAATATGTTTTAAAATTCTGCCTCACAGGAAGCCATTCAATAAAATTCTCTGAATCTGAAGTTAAGTAAGTTGGAGTTAATAGAGCTAAGCCTCATCCATGACTCATGAGTATCCATGTATAAAACAGGACCTTGTACTTGTTTCCGCAGTACATATTTTAAAATTAGGTCAATACAGAGCAGATAAGCATGGCTGCTGCCTAGGGATGGCACACAAATTCAGAAAGCATTCCATATTTTGCATAGCCCCAGGAAGGTCATTTGACTGTTTGTTGAGTAGCTCCAAGGAAGTAGTGTGAGTGAAATCAAAACAGGAGACACCGAATATTGAAATTGTGATTATCAGTATGAAACTATTGATGTACGGTGATCTCTGAAATGAGAAAAGAGCTGAGTAGTAAGGGGATGTTACATGTTGTTAGTACATGTCTTGGGAATGAGAAAATGTCAGCTTGTGTTTCCTTCATGGATCTGAAAAACAATCAAAGCAGGGTTTTGTCTTGTCTGTTAGTTGGAGAGGACCATGGAGATCCAGCATCCTAGCACAGATCTGCTGGCTCCGAGTTTGAGGAGGTAGAGAAGGAGTGGTAGCTGTCCAAGCCAAGTTTTGATACCTATTAGTTTTCTGCCCTTGGTGGGATTGATGAGCTCAGTGATAGGAGACAATTAGATAATCTATTTTAATGAGATCATATATATATGTGTGTGTGTATATATATGTGTATATATGTATATATATGTGTGTATATATATATTAGTAATAAGTTATTAATTAGGTAAAATGCCCTGAATTACAAGCCACAATGAATCCAACTAATAACCAAAATTAGCACTTAATAACATTTTCTGAAAACTGCAACATTTGAATATTAGGACTTATAGAAAAACACACACTGAGCTTTATTTGGGATTCCAAAAATTGTTTCAGCAATAACGTTCAAGAATAAATTATTCCATTGTTTTACTATTTCTCTGAACATTTAAACATGTAATCTCATTACATCTTCCTAACAACCTAGTGAGGTAGGTAGCAAAATCCTTGTTTTTTAGAAGAAACCATGGAGCCTACGAGAAGCAACTTGTCTGTAAACAGAATACCTATTGGTTACAGAGCGAGGACTTATTCTGAGTGCAGGACACTTTGCATGAGGTCCTGCTAACTAGAGTTAATTTACTGAGCTGTGCTTCCTCCATTTATGAGTACTTCACTTTTTTTCTTCTTTAATTATAAGCTTAATCAGCTTATAAGGTTAAAAAATTTGAAATGTATGGGACATTAAAATTCTGATATTAGGTCTGATATTGCCTGAAATTGTTTTAGAATTTAATATGTTTGGTAAATATTTTTTATTTCAGTATTAAAATAGCAATTTTATTTATTACTTTCGTATACATAGAATTAAACAACAAATTTTGGAACATTAAAAAGAAGATACTTAAAAATGGTAATCCAGGTAAGACTTCTGATAGTGAATTTCTTATTTCTCTTTTTTTTTTTTTTTTTTGAGACGGAGTCTCGCTCTGTCGCCCAGGCTGGAGTGCTGTGGCCAGATCTCAGCTCACTGCAAGCTCCGCCTCCCGGGTTCACACCATTCTCCTGCCTCAGCCTCCCGAGTAGCTGGGACTACAGGCGCCGCCACCTCGCCTGGCTAGTTTTTTGTATTTTTTAGTAGAGACGGGGTTTCACCGTGTTAGCCAGGATGGTCTCGATCTCCTGACCTTGTGATCCGCCCGTCTCGGCCTCCCAAAGTGCTGGGATTACAGGCTTGAGCCACCGCGCCCGGCCGTGAATTTCTTATTTCTCTTGGTGATCCTACTCTTGATAAGAAAATGAAAAGTAAGATACAAGATTAAGGTAGTTAGTGTTAATCAAAAAAAGCCAGTTTAAAAATATGTATGAATTGCATGTGTATATGTGTATTTACATAAGTAAATTAATTTTTTTTTTTTTTTTTTGAGACGGAGTCTCGCTCTGTCACCCAGGCTGGAGTGCAGTGGCCGGATCTCAGCTCACTGCAAGCTCTGCCTCCCGGGTTTACGCCATTCTCCGGCCTCAGCCTCCCGAGTAGCTGGGACTACAGGCGCCCGCCACCTCGCCCGGCTAGTTTTTTGTATTTCTTAATAGAGACGGGGTTTCACCGTGTTAGCCAGGATGGTCTCGATCTCCCAACCTCGTGATCCACCCGTCTCGGCCTCCCAAAGTGCTGGGATTACAGGCTTGAGCCACCGCGCCCGGCCAAGTAAATTAATTTTTTAAATTTAACTTTAGTTTGAAATTCAGATTTATTTAAGAAGGTAGTTGTAGCTAATTTATAATCTCAAACATTATTGTCTGAAAAAATTCATTTATTTAATCATGATCCCTACAATCCTATATAATATTTTTGCATAAATAAGAAAAAAGATTTTTAAGTTAGTATGTTGTAGGTTTCCTCTATAGTCACATTATAACCAATTGAACTTGTTATACAAATGGATCTTCTATTTCATTTTTATAATAAATTTTTTATATTTAGTAAATAAAGAATTACAGTTGACCCATGAATAATGTGGGGGTGAGGGACTCTGATCCCCGTGCAGTTGAAGATCTGAGTATAACTTTTGATTCCTTCACCTTAGCTACTAATATCCCACCATTGGCTGGAAGGCTTCCTGATAACATGAACAGTTGATGAACACTTGTTTTGTTTGTGCTGCATTATTATACACTGTGTTCATACAATAAAGTAAGCTGGAGAAATGAAGCTGTTAGAAAGAAAATCATCAGGAAAAGCATATTGACCTTTCATAAAGCATAAGTAGATCCTGACAAAGGTCTTCATCATCATCAGGTTGATTAGGCTGAGGAGGAGGAGGAGAGGTGGATCTTGCTGTCTCTGGGTTGCAGAGGCAGAAGAAAATCTGCATATAAGTGAATCCCTGCAGTTGAAACCCTTGCTGTTGAAGGGTGAACAGTATTACATGTTGATTTGTGTCACTAAGAAAGTAACTATCTTAGAAATGGGAACTCAGCAATCCCTTTCTGGTACCATAAATGCAATAAGAAATGTAAAACTGAACAGCATACATCCATACAAATAGGAGATTATTTTTTGAAGATAGCTACTGAGCACAGAAGACAGAAAAGCAATTCCTTATTGAGAAGCACAGGTTATATTACATATTCTTAACACAAGCAAAGTGGTTTTATCTGTCATACTTTACAAAACACATACACATACACACATGCACATATACACACACACACAGTTAAAAGTCTTGCTGATTCTTAGTGACCAAATCCAACTGTTTACAGGGAGCAGTGGATAACACATCCTATAGTTTGGATGCAGTTCTTTGGAGTTTTTGACTTGTTTTGTGATGAACTGCCTTTAATGGGTGAATCGTGTTTTTAATTGTATAAGAAACGAAGAAGCCGGGCGCGGTGGCTCAAGCCTGTAATCCCAGCACTTTGGGAGGCTGAGACGGGCGGATCACGAGGTCAGGAGATCGAGACCATCCTGGCTAATACGGTGAAACCCCGTCTCTACTAAAAATACAAAAAACTAGCCGGGCGAGGTGGTGGACGCCTGTAGTCCCAGCTACTCGGAAGGCTGAGGCAGGAGAATGGCGTGAACCCGGGAGGCGGAGCTTGCAGTGAGCTGAGATCAGGCCACTGCACTCCAGCCTGGGCGACAGAGCGAGACTCCGTCTCAAAAAAAAAAAAAAAAAAAAAAAAGAAACGAAGAAAAAGATTAGAAGCAGTAAACAGGAACTCTATGATCAGTAGTAGACTATTACAGTATATTCAATAGTCATATGTTTTTCTCCAGTTACACAGTTTACTTGAATGATGCACAATGAATCTATTATTATTATAAGAGATGGGGTCTTTCTATGTTGCCAAGGCTAGAATACAGTGTCTATTCAGCAGTACAATCAGCTCACTGTAGCCTTGAACTCCTGGGCTCAACCAGTCCTCCTACTTCATCCTCTGAGTACCTGGGACCTACAGTCTTGTGCAGTTACATCTGGCCTGATACACAATTATTTATTTATTTATTTTTGATACAGGGTCTCCCTCTGTTGCTGGTACTGGAGTGCAGTGGTACCATGTTGGCTCACTGCAACTTCTGCTTCCTGGCCTTAAATGAGCCTTTCATGTTTAACCTTAGCCTCCCACATAGCTGGGACCAAACAGGCATGCACCATCACACTTGGTTAATTTTCTTTTTGAGGGTTTTCTGTTTGTTTGTTTGTTTAATAGATGAGGTCTCACTATATTGCCCAGGCTGGTCTGGAACTTCTGGGCTCAAGTGATCCTCCTACCTCAGCCTCCCAAAATGCTGGAATTTATAAGCGTGAGCCACTGCACATGGCCTGCACAATTATTATATAAAAGAATGAAGCCCAGTTGAGTTTCAGAAAATTGACCACCTTTTTGTTTTTTTTCTACAAACATTCATATTATAGGACATATTGTCAATCACCCAGATCCTCTATTTTTTATTTGGTTAAAATAGGATTGCTGCTTATTTCACATTACTTTGTGACATTATTGTTTCGTTTATTCCTTTTATGGCCTTATTCAATTGGATAGATATAGAAATACAAGAATCTCCAAGTCAAACATCAAGGCAAAAAAAGAAAAACAGATTAGGGAAAGTTATTCTGTGAAATAGCCATCTGATTACAGTTACATGTATCATATCAACTTAATAAAACTCTTATACAATGCATATGTGTCACGGTTTCCCAAGACCACCCCCAGGTTTGGTGGTTCACTAGAAGGACTCACAGGACTCAGCAAATAGTCATACTCAGATCTTTAACTGATTACAAGAAAGGGGACAAGTAAAATTAGTAGAGGAAAAAGGTGTGCATGTGGTCAAGTCTGGAGGAAACCAGGCACAAGCCTCCAGGACTTCTCTCCTGTGGAGTTCCCAGGATCTGCTTAATTCTCCCAGGCTCACATTTTGACAACATATGTGCAGTGATGTCTGTCAGTACCAGAGTCTCATTAGAGACTTAAGTACCCAAGTTTTTATATGGAGGTTACTCTCCCTCACAGGTATCCAGATTCCAGACTTCTAGAAGGAAAACAGCTGTTCAGAGTAACCACACTGTTTCTATAAACACTTTAAACACAGTGAGCCACTCTTCTCAGGGAATGGTGGAAACCCTCCCAATTCCAATTTCCTAAACACCAGCCAAGGGCCAGCCTTGCATGCAGGCCTTTCTAAGGATGGCAGTCTCTTGCCTGCTATATGAAATCTTTTCTGCACAACACTTATAACCCCAACTTGCACTTTGGTGTTGTTTTAAAATTTCATTTTAGTAACACTCAATATTATAAGGTAACTTGGTACTAGTTTCTGTTGTATGATCCATCTGAAGTTGTAAAGCTAGTTGCTCTTTTGACTTTTGGTGACTAACAGGTATTTGCATGTAAGTTACCATAGCAGTGTTAGGTAATTATAATCTGTCCTTTTTAACTCATTAATCTTTCAGTAAAATGTTAAATAAGCATAATTTCCGAGTTAAAATTAGAATAAAAATGGTCTTTTATTTTGATTACATGAATAATCTAGTTTTCATATTGTGCTAAATCCTTGTTTAGAATTATGAAATAAGATAAAATATTTAATCATTTTATCAATATTTTCTTACCTATGCATGCAATTAAATTTATTTATTTATCATATATACTTCAATTTGTGAAATAATGAGCACATGCTGTTACTTTGGTCTTCAATGATCTCTAATTTTTAGGGTCACCGTGTCTTGCTTAAATATATTATAACAACAGGTTCAGTGAACATCCTTTATTTTTTGTTTTTATTTTTGAGACAGAATTTAGCTTTTGTTGCCCAGGCTGCAGTGCAATGACACAATCTCAGCTCATTGTAACCTCCATCTCCTGGGTTCAAGCGATTCTCCTGCCTCAGCCTCCCAAGTACCTGGGACTACAGGCATGCACCACCATGCTCGGCTAATTTTTTGTATTTAGTAGAGACGAGGTTTCACCATGTTGGTCAGTCTGGTCTCAAACTCCTGACCTCAGGTGATCCACCCGCCTTGGCCTCCCAAAGTGCTGGGATTACAGGCATGAGCCACTGCACCTGGCCATCTTTTTTTTTTTTTTAATTTTTGTTCTGGAAGATCCTGGGATGCATAGACAATGAATATCCTTTTTTGTTTGTTTATTTGCTTGTTTGTTTGTTTGTTTGTTTTGAGACAGCGTCTCACTCTGTCACCCAGGCTGGAGTGCAGTAGCATGATCTTGGCTAACTGCAACCTCCACTTCCTGGGTTCAAGTGATTCTCCTGCCTCAGCCTCCTGAGTACCTGAAATTACAGGAGCCTGCCACCATGCTCAGCTAATTTTTGTATTTTTAGTAGAGACGAAGTTTCACCATGTTGGCCAGGCTGGTCTTGAACTCCTGACCTCAGGTGATCCACCCACCTCTGCCTCCCAAAGTGCTGAGATTACAGGCATGAGCCACCATGCCCAGCTGTGAATATCTTTTTTAAGTCAGTAACTTTATTTCTTAGAGCAGTTTTAGGTTCACAGCAAAATTGAGAGGAAGGTACAGAGATTTCTCATATGTTCCATGCCTCCCACACATGCGTAGCCTCCCCTATTATTACTATTTTCCACCAGAGTGGTACATTTGTTACAACTGATGAACCTACATTGACACATTCTAATCACTCAAAGTTCATAGTTTACTTCAGGCTTCACTCTTGATGCTGTACATTCTGTGAATTTGGACAAATGTGTAATGATATGTATCTATTACTGTAATATTATTGACAGAACAGTTTCACTGCCCTAAAAATTCTCCATAATATGCCTGTTCATCTCTCACTTTCTCCCTAGCAACTCCTGGCAACCATTGATCTTTACTCTGTTGTCATAATTTTACTTTTTTCAGAAGAGTCATATAGTTGGAATAATACATTGGGTATCTTTTTGAATAGTTAAAAAAAGCTCTATTGTAATTGAATGTAGTCATTTAAGATGTATGTACTTTGTCCTTTTGTTTTTCCTTTGCTTCTTTATCATTGTAAAGAATGATATATGCTGATGACGTATTCCTTACATACTTAGAAAACATGATTTGTATAGGTATTTGTCACATAATGGAAAGGGTTGAGGAAAAGGACACCATGCAGTACCACACAGCACAAACTGGGGCCTCTTGCTGTATGAGGTGGGTCCAGATAGACTCTCTAGCAGTGAAAGGGGACAAGTTCCAGGGGTTGTACTTTATAAAACTGGAATCACAAAGTTTTTCTTACTTACCTTTGGTTAGAAATAAGAGCAGACAGTGAATGCTATAGGTAAATACATAGGTTCCTCACTGATCCTCTTCCTTTGAGGGATGAGTTTGACAACAAGCTATTATAATGACATGACTCACCTACAACTAGGTTCTGTCATGAGGGATGGCAAGACAGTTTTGCTTTATGTAAGGTGAAAAAGAATTTTTTTCCTTTACTAGGGAGAAGGGCAAACATTGGAACATTCTGGTAGTAAAAGGGCATTGATATGGTTTTCTTTCTATACATTTTCATGTCATGTAGTACTGCCTGGCAGCCTGCCACACCTCCCCAGTGTTTCTTAAGCTTCTCTCTGAATGTGAGGTGTGGTTCGTAGTGGATAAGCTCTTAAAGGAGTGATACTTCCAGTGGTTTTTCTGTGGGAGGTAAAATGGCAGGTGAATTTGGGCCTTGTTATACGTAGGGCAGAGCAAATAGCTACAACTATGTAAACCACCCAGCACCTTCCCCAAAGAGTAGTAGCCAGAGTAACACATTGATCTCTTTTGATCTCTTTTCCACTAGCAGCTGGAAAGTCTTTGCAAGGATTCCTGTTTCTGATCAGATTCCTATATTTTGCTGGCTTCTGGTGATAGGGTGTTTTATCCTAAACTGAACAGTTTGAACTGAAGAGCTAGAGAGGCTGTGTTGTGTTATAACAAAATAAGTACAGTAGTTCCCCCTTAACTGTAGGAGATACATTCCAACGCCCCCAGTGGATGCATGGAACTACGAATAGTACTGATCACAAACTGTTTTTTCCTACACATATGTATCTAGGATAAACTTTAATTTATAAATCAAAATAAATCTGATGTTATCTGCAGATAGAGTGTGAAAATTGAATTGTGTCATCAGCAGAAATGATTGCTTGCTTGTTGGTGGGGAAAAACTCTCCACACATTTGGTCACAGAAGCCTTCTCTGTTGATGATTGTTGCTGTGGCGTGACAGCAGACAAAACCATGTCAAGTATGTCTTTCTGCACATATAGTGGATAAGGGGTACTACTGTATACTCTGTTTTAACTGCCCCTCATGTTTTGGTCCAGAAATCATGCTCTTTGACACTGTTGACTCATCACACCTGTTCCGCTAACAATAACATTTCTACTCAGTCTCATAGGGTTTGACTAGGATGACTTGTATACTGCAGTTTACTTGTAGATACCAAATTTTAATAAATTTATTCTTCTTTGCTTTTAATAAGTACAAAGGGAAGTAACAGTTCTTAATGCATTAATTACCTACCAATAGGTATAATTAATATTAATTCTAATAAGGTCCCAGGTATGCTCCCAAAGGAATTCTTTGTAACAAAGCATCAGTCATGTGCTTTACAAAAACAAACCAAACCAAAACAGCACAACAACAACAGGATCTAAAGCATACACACAAGTGTGCACAATTTTTTAAATGAAGGTGTAGAGTCTTGCTATGTTTCCCAAGCTGGTCTCAAACTTCTGGCTTCCTCAAGTGATCCTCCTGCCTCAGCCTCCCAAGTAGTTTTGATTATAGGCATGCATCACTGTGCATTTTTTTGCTTTTAATATTCTGTATATTTATGATTGATTTAAAGTGCATTTTGCCTTTTTCTTTAATAGATGTTGGAAGTGCTGATGAATCTGCAGTCAGATAGGATTTTATAGATTTAAAAATTATGTTAACTAAGGAAATATAGATGGAAGAAACTAGTATCTGTTGAGTGTCATAGTCTGGGCTGGACATCCTGTTATGGTCTATGCATTTATCATCTCATAAAGCCATCACAACATCTGTGTTTCTATAAGCTACTGCTTATTAAATAAACAACTATGGATTAGAGCAGTTGATTAATTGGCTCATGATCCCATAGTTAACAAAGTCGCTGGCCCACTTTGATCATCAGCCTGCCTGCCTTCCAAATCCCTTCTCTTGCTCCTCAGCATAGATTGATAGACATCTGTGTAGCCCTTGGATCAAGGTATACGTCTGAATCAGATTAATCAGATTCATTAATTTAATGTCTAAATTAATGAGAGTTTAAATACCTTCAACTCTCATTTAAGGTTATCATTAGAATGTGGTTAGTCCAAGAGTTTGTCCTGATAAATTTGACAATTTCAGTGGTAACCAGTATCTTATTTTTACCATCAAAGGCTTTAGGGCAGATCTTACTTAGCTATGGCCATAGGACTGTAAGTTTTACAAAATCAAATTTAGGCAAGCCTTAGAAATTATTTCATTTCCTGGTTTTGTTTTCCATTTAGGCTAGTATTTTTGCTTACTTCCATAATACTTTTTTTAGTCTTGTTTCTTTTTCCATGAATTTTCCATAATCTTGTATTGATTTTTTAAAACTTTCGTCTCTGCTTTTTTTGGTGTTTCTTTTATTCTATTATTTTTTTCAAATTCTGCTATGTATTCCCAGTTTTCCTATAGACAGAATCAAAAGCACATAGAATTACAGAATTTTAAGGAATCTTAGAATGAATTAAAATACCTTGTAGTATTTTCACGTGTGTTGAATATTCTGGTGAAGTGATTCTTTAGATAGAGAACTTGAGAATCAAAAAGATTAGGATTTTTTTTTTTTTTTTTTTTTGAGACGGAGTCTCGCTCTGCCACCCAGGCTGGAGTGCAGTGGCCGGATCTCAGCTCACTGCAAGCTCCGCCTCCGGGGTTTACGCCATTCTCCTGCCTCAGCCTCCCAAGTAGCTGGGACTACAGGCGCCCGCCACCACGCCCGGCTAGTTTTCTGTATTTTTTAGTAGAGACGGGGTTTCACCATGTCGGCCAGGATGGTCTCGATCTCCTGACCTCGTGATCCGCCCGTCTCGGCCTCCCAAAGTGCTGGGATTACAGGCTTGAGCCACCGCGCCCGGCCAGGATTTTTTTTTTAGACATAGGAATTGGCAGAAATGAGATTTGTACTCATTTTAAAGCCCAGTACTCTTCCTTCTTTTTATATCCTATTGGCGTGTGTTTAATAATACAAATGGGAGTGAGTCTCTTGCACCCAGTGGATAGAATGAAGATGGAATTAGCTAGTGAACCCAATGAAAGTGGGTAAGAATGGAATGAGCAGAGGAAGGCCAAGTTTGAAGAGAAACACTTATCAATAAATTATAAAGATGACGGGCACACAAGCTATTGGGAATTATCTACAAAGGCATATTAAAATAGAAGATTCAAAGGAGCTCTAAAAAATTTGCTGCTTTTTTTTATTTATCAAGGACTGACAAACTTGGAAGATTTTTACAGAAAGATGCTAAAACATTTTGAGACACTGGGAGGAGTGTCTACAGCAGATAGAAATGTGGTATCATCTACTTCCATCCTGACTTACAGAGGGGGTGCCTTAGAGCCCCTGGAATACTAAGGGACTGGAGACTGCTGAACTACACAGATTTGTGGCCTATGACAGGTGGTCTCCTCACCTCTGCCTCTTTTCCCAATTCACTGATGTCCTTCCCTTGTTCATGAAGGCTGGGTCAGGGGCATGATTGGCTGGCAAATCATTCATGGAGTTCAGTTGGGACTTTGGTAGTGTGTCTGTGCTGGGGGCAGGTGATGGAGATTCCAGTTAGCTTGTTTTTCAGGAGCTGGGATATAGAGGGCTCCTACACTTGGTCATTTGCGGCCTTCCTTTCAGGAATCTGTGCTTTCATAGACTGAAGATTTGAAGATTGGAGACTTCTGTGGAGCCTTGCAGAAGTGGAATCTGGAAGCGGGAACCCATAGGAAGACAGATATTTAGATAGTACTTAGGGAAATAGAGGCACAACTAGCAGGACTCTGTTTTTCCACCAGGCTCTCTCCTTGGGTGTCTGAGTGCCTATGAAAATCTTTAAGGGCTTGCTAGTTTATGTGGATCTTAATAAGGCAGGACCTATAGAGTGGAAATAATGGAATTTTATTATTGTTAATGTTTTAATCTTTCTGGGCAAAGTATTCTCAGTAAGAACATACACCTTTGTTGTTTGGTTTTTGTACATTTAGCTTTCATACATTTCAAATATTGCAAGAGAGTCCCTGTACTGATTTAGGGCAAAGGAAAGCAATAGGACCTTCCTAAGTGGTTTCCTTGCTGAGAACTCAAGACTGCCATTTTGAAGTGATACAGATTAGTCTTTTAACCAGAGGTAGATCATGGACAAGAGACAGTGGAGATCTCTACCTTGTTTTAGGTCATCGATTTTCTTCCAGATTAGGTAACAAAATGTATGTCATCCATTAATTGAATTTTAAGTTCAGCTTCAGGAGAGATCATTTGTGAGGGTAAATTATTGTCAGGCTCTGCCAACATATTGACTGTCACTATTTGTTATAGAGCTCATGGTCAGTTTTCATTGAATATTTTATGGATTTAGACAGGTGGAAGCAGAAATAGGTAACTAAAATCTTTTACTACAGAGGACGTATTTTAATTATATCAAGAATCATTATTTAATATGTAGATCACTGACCTTTCCCCAGGTTATGGTTTCCTTTTTTGAGGGGGAAGCTGGATATAAACTGGCATTTAAAAAAATTGTAAAGAAATCAACTTGCTCATTTTCATTGTACATTTTTGCTCTCAAGCATTTTCCGTGATCTGTGTGTGGATTCATTGCCTGCATCGGATGATGAAGACTTGAGTGTTTCTACTAAGGTAAAGTAGTCTCTTGTAAAATTATTTTTCACTCTGAATCCAGTTTTGCATAGTATTTACTTTTAAAACTTAGCAGTGGTATACCTATCATAGTTTTATGGTGGTAATGGAAAGTTGGTCAGAGAAAAACATACATGTAGCTAGTTGATTCAAAACATTTGTTTAACTTTGGTAACTAACAAAGATTGATAAGTCCTGTGACAGGGTGTGAGCTGAAAAAAATGAACCGGAAAGTAAGTAGTGACAGGAAAATCACATTAGGAAATGCTTTCTCCAATAGAGGAAACATGAAATTTGGTTAAGGTTTATTTGGATAAATACAGCACTTTGATTTTTAAATCATATGAGAGTGACTTTCATAATATTTATGCCTGTATAAATCTTCAGTGGATCAAATTATTTGCAGTAATCATGGACTCCCCCAGGACGTTTTAGTTGCAAAATTGTTGAGCACATAGCATAGAGCTTTTTTTTTCTTGGAAACTTACAATTTTGGTATCATACAGTTTTTAGGAGAGATTGTTTCTCTACTTATATTATTGGTTCTGTAATGAGACTAAAATAGTATTAAAAATTGCAGAAAAAATCACTTGAGTGTGGTGGTGTAGACTTGTGGTCCCTGCTACTTGGAAGTTTGAGGCAGGAAGATTGCTTGAGCCCAGGAGTTTGAGAAAAGCCTGGGCAACATAACAAGACTATCTGTCTTAAAAATATAAATTGTGGAAATGTAAAAATTTAAATTTATGCTCTCAAAATTTGTATCGCAAAGAGATTTTTGTGTGTTTTATAAGTTGTCCATGAAGAGTTTATATAAAACACTTCATCTAATTGAATAACATGTATTTTGCTGCAAATAAACAGTTCTAGAAGCAGAGACTTGTAATACCAATATGGTAAGACTTTTAACATCATAATTTTGTCATTGTAGTTTATTTAAAATATTTACTTGGCCAGGCACAGTGGCTCACGCCTGTAATCCCAGCACTTTGGAAGGCCGAGGTGGGGGAATCACCTGAGGTCAGGAGTTTGAGATCAGTCTGGCCAACATGGTGAAAGCTTGTCTCAAAAAAAAAAGAAAAAACACAAAACTTAGCTGGGCATGATGGCACATGCCTGTATTCTCAGCTGCTCAGGAGGCTGAGGAGGGAGAATCGCTTGAACCCGGGAGGCGGAGGTTGCAGCAAGCCAAGATTGCACCATTGCACTCCATCCAGGGTGACATAGCCAGACTACATCTTAAAAAAATGAAATAAAATAACCACTCAAAGTCCTTATATCACATTCTGAAATTTTGAGTTTCAGAAGTTTTTATGTTTAGTTGTTTAAGTAATCATTGGAAACTCCTGAATACCATGAGCTACTGGAGGTCAGTAAACATATTTACATGTATCCTGGAGTACATAGAATACAGTCTTTCATGTAAGAAGCATTTTAATTGTTGTTTTTTGAGATGGGGATTCACTCTGTAACCCAGGCTGGAGTGCGGTGGTAAGATCTTGGCTCACTCCAATCTCCATTTCCTGGGCTCAGGTGATCCTCACACCTCAGCCATCCAAGTAGTTGGGACTATAGACCTGTGTCACCATGCTTGGCTGATTTTTGTAGTTTTTGTAGAGACAGGATTTTGCCTTGTTGCCCAGGCTGATCTTTAACTGTTGGACTCAAGTGTTCTGTCTGCCTCAGTTTCTCAAAGTGCTGGGGTTACTGGCATGAGACATTCAGCCTTAATGGTTGCTTAATCTGAATAGACAAATGAATTTTTATGTAGTGCAAGATTATAAGTAATATAATATACCTCATGTATCTAATGATTAAACTTTTAAAATATTACTTATATTTGCATTATTTTTTAATATTTAAGGATGTGCAAGTTTTGATGTGTTACGTTGAGAAATTATAGCATACATAAAAAGGAAATAAATTAGAAATAGGTCATCAGTAGCAATGAGAATTACAATGTATTTTCAAGTGTCATTCAACTGGAATCTTAACATTGTGATTTTAGATTAACATTTCTTGTGCTTTTTATTAGCCCCAGCTCATGTTCTTTGAAATTTACCTTTTCAAGCCATACATGACTCTTTAGAATTCTGGTGACCAATTGTTTTTCTAGGTGGAAAGTTGAAAGTTCCAGGTTTCTCTCTTTGTTATAATAATGTTCTTTCAGGTAGTGGTAGATGACCATATTTAAGTAATTGAATGTCTTAGAGTAATAAACTCTATCACAGAAGTACTTACAAAAAACTAATTGTAGCATAAATATTAATTAGTATTATTAGGGATATGAAAGACCAAAAGGCTCTGTTATAGATCTGTTTCTCCATTTACTTTATTGTACTTCATGTTGTTTATTTTCTTTCTTGGCTTAAGCTCATGTTTCATTGACCAGTTAGGCTTGTTTTTTGTTTGTATCTCCCTTCGTTCTCACATTTTAAGTCGAAATTTTTGTGGAGTCAGGGTCTTGTTCTGTTGCCCAGGACGGAGTGTAGTGGCATGATCTTGGCTCACTACAGTCTCCGCCTCTAAAGCTCAAGTGATCCTCCCACATCAACTTCCCGAGCAGCTGGGATACAAGCACACACCATAAAGCCTGACTCCTTTTTGTATTTTTGTGTAGAGATGTGTTCTCATTATGTTGCCCAGGCTGGTCTCAAACTCCTGAACTCAAGCAATCCACCCACCTTGGTGTGGCAAAGGGCTGGGATTACAGGTGTGAGCCACCATGCCTGGGCAATACTGAGGTTTATTTAAAGGAATTGATTAAATAAACCTGGCAAAGGGCTGGGTGTGGTGGTGTACAGTGGTTATCTCAACACTTTGGGAGCCAGAAGTAGAAGGTTTCCTTGAGCCTAGGAGTTTGAGACCAGCCTGGGCAATATAATGAGGCTTTGCCTCTACAAAAATAACAATAAAAACGTTAGCCTGACATGATGGTATGCACCTGTAGTTCTAGCTGTTCGGGAAGTTGAGGTGGGAAGATTGCTTGAAGTCAGGAGGTTGAAACTGTAGTGAGCCATAATCATACCACTGCGTTCTAGCTCTGGTTTGACAAGAGTGAGACCCAGTTTCATAAAAAGAGATTGATAAGAAACTCTTGATGCAACTTATTATAATTTTTAAAATGGAAACTTTTTCTTGATATTACCTTAGCAGTGTGTCCCCGAGAAAGTGTCAGAGCCTTTACCTGGACTTGCCCGTGAAAAAGGAAACAGAATAGTCAATGGAAAAGGAGAAGGTGAGATTCGTATTTTGTTTAAAAAGTCATTTGATGGAATGTTTCTTTTAAAATATAAGCACTAATATAGTCGAATAGCTAAAGAAAATGTCCCGTTAACTGTATAATAAGTAAAGGACAAGTAAAATGGTGATAAGTTGTGTCTCTAACCAAGGGTCAGCAGTTGATTCTATTGGGAGTACCACTAAAGGAGCTGAGTTATGAGCTCCATTTTAAGACACTCTAAGACCTGAGGCAAGTCAGGAAAGAGGGAATGGAAATGAATAAAAGAGAAAGAATGAGGAGGGCAGAGTGTACATGGAATTTAAAAAAAATGCAGGTGTATGTAATGGAGGGTAGTAAACTCAAATTGTTCTGTAGAAGAAGGAAGAACATGGTGTTAGAAATAGGAAAGAAGATAAAGGGAGCTTCCAGTACCAAAATGTGTCGGAGAATTAGAGTAACATTTTCCTACTCTTGCTGTCATCCTCACTACTGGGAAGGCATTAAGGATTGAGGTACTTTACTACACAGACCTGTGTTTTATCTACCATAGATGAGCATCACCAAAAGTGGTCAGCCGTGTATGGCTATAATTTAGTTTTATAGAAAATGTTGTAACCTCATGGGATAGTATCATATAGGTCAAATTAACATAATTGAAAAGAAGAGTGTTGGGTGATTTATGGAGAAGAAATTAATTAGAGAAGGTATTGCCTGATTAAAAGTTCATTAGGAACACTATGGCTTATAATGTAGTATTAAATTCAGGGACATAATAGGGAAGAAATTGAGGCTAGGCCAAAAAGGGCAACTAAGGTAAACAAATATGGAAGCATATCAGTGTAGAACAGGGCATTCAAATTCTCATGAATTAGTTGAGGAGCTTCTGCAAAATGCACATTCTGATCGATTCTGCCTTTCTCATTAATACTCAGGTGATGTTGGTGCTGGTCCTTGGACATAGCTCTGAATAGCAAGGGAATAGCCTTCCTTTAGCGAAATCTGGAAAAAGAACCATTGGACAGCAATTTTAAAAATAGCAGAATCAAGGGAAAGCATTAATTTCCTTTTATTTCTGAGCGTGATTCTAGCCATAGGGGAAGGAGAATGAGATGAAAAGAGAGATTACAGGTGTATACTATTGCTGAATACAGATGTAAACAGTGGTCACAATTATCCATAAAAAGCAGTTAGGAAGGGAAGCACGACAGATCTAAAAATCACTTTTTCAAAGGAAGAGGGATTGTGAAAGGACAAGGAGGGAGGAAAGAAGGACATTTGCTGGGGTCTTGGGAGTTAAAGCTAAGTAAACTTGAGACAACTCACTTCCAGTTGTTTCAGCATATACCCCGTCTCACAAAAGAGGTTATTGCCGTGGGGAGTACTGGAGGCAGGAAGGAGTGCTAGAATTGGGGTAAACCACAGCAGCTCATCTCACTTCATAACTGTCAGGTCTCAGAGAGAGATGTCTCATTGACATGAGTGAATAAGATGTGATTAAGTTGCATATAGATACTTTGGCTAATTTTTTTTCGAAACAGTCAGTTCTTTGATATGATAGGAGTTTTATAAAAGTCCTTTAGAGTGTAAGATAATATACCAAACTTAGCTAATTTTAGAAGCAATAATATTGTAAAATTCATTCCATGAATACCAAAATTGTCATTTTCAATAAATATTGCACTAATTTTGCAATATGAAAGTGTATTCATATCCAGCAAGTCTGTGGTAGTTCAATGTTTTCTTTTTTGATAAATGTTTTCATATTGGAAGCTTATTCTACACGGTTTGTTTGGTGTGTTTTTTGGACTGCCTTGCATGAGTGGATCAAGGAGCTCTAATTGAAGGCCAAACGAGGAGATAGGAGAAACGTAGGTGCTGCAGTAGCCCATGCGGTCATGGGAAAAATGAGTATTTTGATTAGCTATCATTTCATAAGTATGTATCCTAGCTGATCAATTTAGAACACTATCTTTAATGAGAGGTGAATTGCACATTCATCCGAACTGTCATCTCAACTGTGTATTTCCTCAGTGACAGGACAGGGGAATTTGTTTGTGGTGTGCTGGCAGCCATGCCTCTGATGTGTTGAGTGAAAATACTCTGTACATTCACCATCAGCTTTGACATTGATTTCCTCAGGTTTGATTTGGTCCTCTGTTTAATGGTCTGTTTTCTCCTCATCAGCCCACGTGTTCACGGTGCTATCCATGGTTTTCTATTTTAGGTATAGGCATTAGAAACATAATCTCACTACTGAAATGTAAACTGTGTTTTAGGAATCCTGTATTCCTATTTTCCTCATATTTCTGTCATGTTGCTGTCCTAGGAATGAACAGATGTCGTCAAGAAGAACCTCAAAACCTTAAGTAATTATTTTTATAGCCAGGCATGAAAACTCAGCTTGATAGTAACACTGCATGAATGTTTGGTTGGCCCTGTCATACTCATACTTACATGTAATTGATGACATATCCCCTTTGCTTTGTAGGGTCTCCTGCAAAACATCCTTCCTTGAAGGTAATTAATTATGTATATTTTTTGAATCACTAACTCCATATTGTATAAAATATATATGATTTATGAATCATTTTCTTTTAAAAGCCTTTCAGCCTAGCACTGAAATGGAAGATCCTGCTGTGAAAGGAGCAGTACAAAGAAAGAATGTTCAGACATTGAGAGCAGGTACGTTTTCAATATAAATGGAATGCTGGAAATAAGTACATCAAATGATTGAAAGTACTCACGTTATTCTTAACCCCTAATTCATTGACATAAATGTTATTGTTGGTATCTATATTTGAATAAAAATAAATTTAGAAGCATAAAAAAGATTTTTTAAAATGTAAGCTTTAACTCAGATGTTTCTGTTTTAAGTTTTGAATAGCATAGAGTTTTCAATATAAAATTTTTATACTTGTCAGGGATTCAAAGCAGTGAATTTTGAGATTCTAGGATATTTCCAGTGAGTTATGTGCTAGTTGGAGTTCTGATCTTTACCTAGAGGAAAGCTTTACTTATTAACGTGTCAGTTTCTGTTTTAACTATAGAGACTTGCTGCTAGTGTTATTACACTGATGATCTGAAGCCAATCAGATGTTCCAATGAGCAGACTGTGTGTGTATGTGTATGTGTAGGTGTGTGTGTTTGTGGCATCTTTGATTATTAAAAATTAGGGAAGTATTTATTCATTTATAACTGGTAGAGTCTTTTAAAAGGGTTATTTTGAGACTTTTTGGTGTTAAGGTTTTTGAAACATGATTGCATAGAGGCTACCGACATCATAAATCGATTGTTTTTCATTTCAATGCCCTTTTGAAATCTTTAACTATATTGTGATGCTCAGAAATAATATGCAGAATTTTTTATTTGTGTCCTAAAATGGTATGTGAGTGGGTTATACACTTTACATACCCTTCTGCCACTTTCTTTGGTGTGTTTTGTAGTATATTTTCCAGATGCATCCACATTGATATGATTATCTCTGGTTTAATTCATTTTACACTTTTCATTGTATTCCCTTAAACCACTTTACCACATTTAGTTAGACTCTCCTGTTGCTGATAAATGAAGAAAGAAATAAAAATAAAAATAATGTCAGATTAAAAAGGCTTTTGTTTAATCAGGTTGTATCTATTAATGTTTACTATATGAGAGTTTAAAGCTGAAAAGTTCAGAGTGCAAGCATGCACCACCATAGTTTATAAATGTCCTTAGAACTATGATTCATGAGCCTTTAGCCTCTGAAGTTAGGGCAATTCATTTCTCTGAAGAAGTTTGCTGTGCTGTTCTCAGAGAAGAAAACTGAAAAGAGCAAATGGCATTGTCTTAGTTGACCTCTTGGACATCCTTGAATGAAACCGAAACTCCGGGGATACTCAGATCAAAATTCAGAACTAATGTTTCGAACAATATATATAGTTTGTGAATGTCTAGTGATCATGAGCCCTTGATGGTGAAATGAACTTTCAAGTTTCACTTTTACATTTTTTTGCTCTTTTCCTTGACTTGTCTTAAAAGCTTAAATTCAACAGTTTTATTTATACAGAAACCGGGAATAGAACTTGTTAAATATATTTCTGTCCTGTCTCACAGGTATGCTTCAGATCTAGTGTGAACTAGACTTCTTTTTGTATGGGAACAATTAGGTTTTTGTGTGTTTGTGTTTTTGAGACAGTCTTGCTCTGTCACCCAGGCTGGAGTGCAGTGGCTCAGTCTTGCCTCATTACAACCTCTGCCTCTCGAGTTCAAGCAATTCTCCTGCCTCAGCCCCCTGAGTAGCTGATACTACATGTACATGCTACCACACTCTGCTAATTTTTCTCTTTTTATTAGAGAGAGGATTTCACCATGTTGGCCAGGGTGCTGTCCAACTCCTGACCTCAGGTGATCTGCCCACCTCAGCTTTCCAATGTGCTGGGATTACAGGTGGGAACCACTGTGCCGGCTACAGATAAGATTTTTTAAGGCTATTATATTTTATGCAAATCTTTGGTCTATATTTAAGGCTTCATATATGAATTCTGAAGGTATTCATGCATTGAGGGAAGATGAAAGCAGTTTTTAATTTAATGTATATTCATTGAAATGTTTTTTGAAGTTTTTATCTCTAGTACACAGAAACACAAAATAATGTCTTGGGTATTTAATCTTAATGTGTTTATGCACAAAGTTAGTTATTCAAATGTTTTTTATCTCTGAAGAATCTTAATTATTAAAACATTTATCGTGAAAAACAAAATATATAATAGACATTGTTGAGTGATTCAAAGTAAATTGTAGTAAATAACAAAAGCTCAGAACAAAGTGAGAGATTCTAGTTAAGTAAACTTGTCTGAGTTAATAGCAATTACAGGACTTGTAAAATACATTAGACCGTGAAGGAGTAGTGTGTTTGTCGGGTAGAGGACAATATGGAACTGCTTCAGTGAAGAAAGAATTTTTATACTTTATTATAATTTGTATTACTATTTACATTCTAATAAATGAAAACTTGATTTTCAGATATTTTAGATTATATTTCTACTACTTGAACCATCAATAGTAAGACTTTTCAAAAATTTGGGAAGTTGTGAGTTGATGATAAATATCTATCACCATCAGTGATCAAAAATCAGACAGCAACTACAAACTTTGGACACACGAAGTTCGTAGTTAAAGAAAGGATTAATCTTGAAGCTGTGTTTCTGTCAGGGAATTATACTCTTCGTTACCTGTGTGAATCACAGCTATTACAGTAGAAAGAGAGCAAGGAAGGGAAAGAAGCTTAGAAAATTTTATTCTAGATTCCCTTGGTTGGCTTCATGCTACCGTAGTTCTGGCTTGTAAAGTCATTTTGTGGTCAAAGGTACTTTGTGTTTACTCCCCTTATGCAGCCTACAGTCAAACATAATGCTTCTTAGCAAGGCATTTGTATTCTTCCTTTAAGGAAAGCAACATATAAATAACAAAGAGAATGAGGAGAAAGAGTAATTTCATTGAGGTTAGTATTTAACATAAATTTGTGTGTGGGTACCATGATTATATTTAGAATTTTGGGCCTCGATTGGAAAATGAAGTATCTACAGATTTCCTACTCAAACACAATTTGGCTTTGATTCATTTTTACATCTCTAATTGTGCAATTATTAGGTATAATTATATGCAGTGTCACTAAAAATACCTTCCCAAACCAAATATTAAATGATGTCTATGGCTTTCTGTATTATAGTGTTGATTTTCCCAATATTAATGGGAACCACTGAGCATTTGCCTTGTAGTGTCTCCTCGGCTGTACTCACACATTCCATCACCTTGTCTTAATGGATGGATAATCATGCACTAGGAATACGGGTTTTCATCAGAGCTGTATCATTTCAAGATAACACATGAGCATCAAATTTAATTCTGCTAGAACACACAGTCTGTTGATTAACTGCAGAACTATGGGGTCTACTTTACATACAAGTTAAATTCAGTGCCTTTAATCAGTCATATGATCAGGTGAACAGTAATAAATTATGCATTATTTTTTCACTCCTATAGTTTTAATTTCTTTTTCCCTTTGTGTCTAGAATTAACATTTTGTTTTATAAAACCTTATGGTAATCTTCTAGAGTAGTGATGACAAGCCATAAATCTAAAGTTTCTTACCTATGCAAATGACTTGTTTGCTTCTATTTTCTCATGAGCTTCGTAGATCCAGCAAGCAGAACTTTTAAAACAAAATCCCCAAATGTGGCTGGGCGTGGTGGCTTGTGCGGCTGGGCGTGGTGGCTTGTGCCTGTAATCCCAGCACTTTGGGAGGCCGAGGTGGGCGGATAACCTGAGTTTGGGAGTTTGAGACCATCCTGACCAACATGGAGTAACCCATCTCTACTAAAAATACAAAAGTAGCTGGGCATGATGGCACATGCCTGTAATCCCAGTTACTCGGGAGGCTGAGGCAGGAGAATAGCTTGAACTCGAGAGACAGAGGTTGCGGTGAGCTGAGATCACACCATTGCACTTCAGCCTGGGCAGCAAGAGTGAAACTCCCATCTCTAACAACAGCAACAACCATGACCACCACCACCACGAAACCCAAATGCATTTTCTTGGCACAGTAAAACTGAAACAGAAAAAGTATCAAGTAAATACAAGTAACTAAAACAGTTTATGTGTGTTATTTTACTTCTCATTTGATAATTTTTGTAAAGTAATGAGCAGCATGTATTTCTTTGGGGACCCAGATATATATATTTATTCATTCAATAAAAATTCATTCTTATAATGGCCACTGATACTTATATTCTAAATATTTCTAAAAACATCTCCTCAGACCTGCATCATCTTTGCAACGTTGCCTTATATTTTATCTTTGTTCATTTATTTATATGCCTCAGAATTTTATGCTCCTCACAGTATTTAGAGTTAATTATCTCTAATGTAAATAGATCTGTGAACCACTCCTGAATACCTAATGTCCAAGCATATTAAAGGTTTATATAAGGCTTTCAGAAACTGACTTCTGGGTTGGGCATGGTGGCTCATGTCTGTAATCCCAGCACTTTGGGAGGCTGAGGCAGGTGGACGATTTGAGGTCAGGAGTTCGAGACCAGCCTGGCCAACATGGTGGAACCCCATCTCTACTAAAAATACAAAAATTAGCAGGTGGTACTGGCACCCGCCGGTAATCTCAGCTCTTTGGGAGGCTGAGGCAGGAGAATTGCTTGAACCTGGGAGGCTGGGTTGCAGTGAGCCGAAATCATGCCACTGCACTGCAGTCTGGGAGACAGGGTAAGACCTTGTCTCAAAAAAAGAAAAGAAAAAGAAGCTGACTTCTGCCCAAATCTCCATCTGTAGCCCTTTCCCCATCTGCCTTTTTCTCTGGAATTACTGAGCTGCTGGTAATGCCCCTCTCACCATTCCTCTTTTGCAGAGAAATACACATGCTCTTGGAGGCTTCTCTCCCTCTCTTGGTGCTGCCTGGCATGTGCTCATCCTTTCCTGCCCTCTGCCTCACTTAATCTGGCTAACCTTACTCTCTAAGTCTCAGCTCATGCATGATCTTTAGGAAAGCCATCCCTGACAGCTTTTATTTTTCTTCCTTATACCCCAGTGCCTAACACTTAACAGGAACTCAATAGCTAATTATTTGGCAAAGTTAAGACTGTTTATACAAAGATGATTCAGAAGATTGTCTTCTACAGTCTAGCAGCAAAGGGGATCGACATGTAAAGACATGATGTGCAGTTGAGGTGGTAAAGTGACACTAGAAAAATTGACAAAGTACTAAGGGAGCCCCAAGAAGCAGAAATGTGTGTATGTGGAGAAAGATAGCTAGAATCAAGGAAGACTTCACATAGCATTCTGAGCCTTTTTTTTTTTTTCTTTTCTTTTTCTGTTGCTGGAGACAAGTTCTTACTCTGTCGCCCAGGGTGGAGTGCAATGACATGATCGAGGCTCACTGCAACCTCAAACTCCTGGGCTCAAGGGATCTTCTCACCTAAACTTCTTGAGTAGCTGGGACTGCAGGCACATATCACCATGCCTGTCTAATTTTTTGTAGAGTCAAGGTTAGCTATGGTTCCCAGGCTGGTCTTAAACTCTTGGCCTCGAGCAGTTCTCCCATTTTGGCCTTCCAAAGTGCTGGGATTACAGATGTGAGCTATTATGCCCAGCCTACATTCTGAGTCTTAAAAGATGAAAATACGTTTTTCAGAATTGTAGAACATTTGCGATGTAAAAAACGGGGTGCACACTAATTACAGTATAAACAACAATAATTTTGCAAATTATTAGTAACTGCCAACTCAATTCATGTGTTGTTAAAAAGATACTGTTATGAAGTACAGTAAAGTGTTACATTGTATATTTTGAGTGTATTTTAAAATTTTGTTTTGTTTCCAACACTTTTGTTTATTTATGTTGGGTGAAACAATTTGTGAGTGACCCTGAGATTGTGTATGGCTTGAACCTGGTGGTATCTAGTGTCTCCCCAAGTGGTTTGTTAAAGTTTTGGATAATTAGAAGTATTTCTTAAATAAGTAAATATTTCAGTAAACATTAAGCTTCTTTTAAACTCTCAAAATATAAAATACAAAGAAATTTTATTCTCTATTTGTATAAAGATTATAGTATGTATTTAACTGTTCTTAGTTCATTTGAACTAAACCTATGAATTTTTCAACAGAAGAAGACTTACTAGTGGCTTCAGAGGAAGAGCGAGAAAGGCTTGAAAGAAGTGAAAAGAAGCAACCACAGGTATATAAAAATTTAAGTTTCTTGTCTAATATTGGTTTTTTTTTTGCTTTAATAACAAAGTGTAGTCCAAATGACATGACCTTTTAGACTATACCTTTAGAATCCAATAGATCATAATTTTAAATTTAATTTTTAAAACATTTAACCACTTATGAAACTTAAGATATTCCTACCATCTGTGGTAACTCCTAGCTGTCTTCACCTTTGGAATTGAGGCAAGAAATTTCCAGTATTATCTTGCTCTTTTATTTTTATAATCTTACTCATAATACAGAAGGTAACATGAAATACTGAGTCATATTACTAAGGAATAGAAATTATGAACAATTTAACAATGATGGCCACTGAGTTAAACTAATGTTAAAGGAATCATCATTGCTAGTGGTTCAAATTTTGCAGTTTCATATTGCTGGTCACCAGTGCCGAGTTTAAAGATTTATTCTGTTTTGTGGTTGCCAGTTGACTTCAGTGTTTGTGTTCAGGGAGTGAATGGGGTCATAAAAGTCAACCCAGTTGTCTGTTAAGAGAATTATACCTTGCAGAATGGGACCGTTGGTGTCAGGGTACAAACAATAACTTTATTTCAGCATAAATAAATAGTAAATATTACTAAAATTTTAAAAATCCATCCGCTATCACTAGCAGAACTTAAAATATATTAGAAGTGGATATAAGCAGAAAATCTATCTAGATACATAACACTATCATAGTTTATCATTTGAATTAGAACTTAAAATTTTGCTTCCCTTTCTGATTGGTGTTCAGTTTGGCTCTTAATAATTTTGTGTTTGCCTAGTCTCTAATCTTCTAATCTTCAGAAATATAAATGTACTGTAGGGGCTCACCGGTATGCTGAGGTAACATCTTTTTAAGAGAGGAAGCTTTTATAATACCACATATCATCTTTGAATTCATTTCTGGTAGATTTAACACATAATAAGTTTAGTCCAAACAAACACTGAGAGTTTCAGCTTGCCGATTCATGTTTTTCTCCTATGTTAAGCCAAGGCAAATTATATTTCACTTTTTAGTTACAATCCCATAATTTAAGAGTAGCAACACATAGATTAAGTTTCACAGTTAAATTTATTTTCGGATATTTCTTTGTTTATACTTGATTAAAGCTAATTTTAAAACATGCACTCTGACAGAAAAGACATCTGAGAAACAAAACAAGCAAATTAGTTTTCCACTTGTGCACCTGTGGAAAAAAAATTTCTCAGGAACCAGAACTGGGTAGGAATTGTGATAAAGGGAATATATCTGTATATTCAGGACTTCCTTTAAAATTCATTAGAAACAAGTTTAGGCTGAATATTGGTGAAAGTTTTGAAAACTCCCAAATTACTGCTTGCCCTGAGGAAGAGCTCTTACATAGTAACTATAAAGAGGGATGAACTTAAAGAGAGTGCCCTCTAATCTGATGAATCATGTCCCTGATTTTGAGGAGGAGCTGCATCTGGAGGGTCTAACTCTGTAGCATTCCAGGCAGTGCCTGACAGAGGAAGTCCATGTCAAATATCTTTTCATTCCGTTCACACTCCAGGTCCCTGAAATACAGTTACCAGTTATCTTCTAAGCTTCATTTAAATGAAAATAGATCAGACTAAGAAATGATAACAAACCAGACACATAGCTTGTTTCTAACACAGATGAAGAAAATTTTTGTAATGATAAAAATTAAGGAACCCAGTAATTATGATTGAAAGAAAGAGATTAAGAGTTTAACATGCAAATGGCAAAAAATAGAAAGCCAAATACCACTAATTGGAAATTAGACATTAGGCATTGGCCTCAGTCTAGAGATCTTGAAAGTCTTTTTGATTTGTGGTTTACCCACCCCAAAGAAATGAAGCATATGATTCAGATAGAAAGCCACAGTAAATCTGCTGTTACAGATACATATGAAAACAGAAAGCCAATACAGTGTTTGTTCCAGAAGCCACTATATGACAATCCCAGTGCTAGTAACTGCAAAAGCATGAATCTTGAATTATAAAATGTGAGTTATTCTCTACCACATAGTGAGAGAACATAAAAAGTATAGCTAGAAGACTTACGGCAAGATATTCCAAGGTTTAAGAATGAGGTAGGCATGTTACAAGTTGAGTTCCTGGCTTTGGAGAAAGAGACAGTTCAACTTCAGAAATACAGAAGTTCACTTGCTGCTTCCCTTTTTTCTCTTTATCAATCATTTGATTCAGTCTAATTTTCTATTCAAGAAAATCTCGTGTACAGTTATAGGGGGTTATCTAAATGTGTAATTATGTGTCAAAGTAGATTAGTTCTGCTATCTAAATAATGGTTCTGGAGAATGTTCTCGTAATGTTTGTTCGTTAATCAACCTAAGTCTCACTATCAGTCTTCCAAGTGGCATATGGGCTGGGAAACTAATTCAGCCATGTACCATGTGACCTTCTGAACCAGATAAATAAAGAAATTGCTGAAGAAACAAGGTCTAGATTCTAGATTATTTTTTTCTGTATTCATTTAGAGATGAATTACATTATTTAATGATAGAATGAGAATACAATGGGAGGGAAGCAATGACTGAGAAGAGCCACAAAAACACATCTAGCCTTGAGAGTTGCAACGAATATTCCCAGCCAAAGGAGTCTGTTTAATGTGTTTTCATGCATGCAAGTTTATCTGCTTAGCTCAAACTGTTTGAACTTACAGTCCCATCATGGTTATTTCAAATATTTTTGAAAACAAATATATATTTCCACATACTTTAAAACATTACCACTCTCTAATATTTCTGTTGAATCAGACCTTTACATTATGTTGTTTAATAAAATATGGTAAGTTTTGACATGTATGATTTTTATCATATAAGAAGCATAACTTCTCAACCCAAAATTTAGCATTTGACTCTTTAGTAGAAAGTTGAGTTCTGTAGATTGTGTTCTAAAGATGGACAACAATCTGGAGTTTTACTTCTTTCAAAGTAAAGCAGATGAGGCCTTTTTCCATCCTCTGGGGCATTAAATTGCTTTGCTTCAGTTAGACTTTTAATATATCTAATTTTATAAATTTATCTGGTAATTTATGTAATTCAGGAATATGAAATTGTATCATATTATTTGGTGCCATGAAATGCTAGGGAATGCCACCTTAGGAGCTTTGGATGAAACACTGAATATGTCTTGATTGGTTTGACTCCCATTAGCAATAGATAATGGGGCTAAAGTAGGTAACTGTACCATATGTTTTCCACCTATAAACTTTTGTGGTAATTGAATGTGAAATCTGGGAAGCATCTTGTTTTCCAGAATTCTGCACTAGAAGGTCAGCAATTTCACTCTGCTTTTTGTGTTGTGGCAAACTTTTGTTCCCATAGTTCAGAGAGCACCTTTACTTTTTTGATATCCCAGGATTCAAATGAAAAAACAAAAGAGAGATGAAAGGCAGTGGGGAAAAGAATAGCTTAGTGCAGAAAAGGGAAAGCTTCTTTAAGCTTCTTTACTGTTCCCGAAGCCCTACAAGGTCACATCCTCTTAATCTGGCTATTTCATGTAAAATCCAGGCGGTAAAGACGGAAGACATATGTTATGTCTGTGTCTTTTTATTTCTCTGTTTCTGCCAGTCAGATAGCATAGAAATTTATATCGGGTAGCAGAGAGTGGATGGGAATAAAAGCACGAAGTGGAAAAGAGCCCTTGTTGAAATTTTGGAAAACTCTTCTATTCCCTCAAACAGAAATGAGCAGACTTTACAAAAATATTTCAATGATGAAATAAGAATATCTTACAATTATAATAGTTACGTATAATGATAAAATTAAATTAAGCACAAAATATTTTTATGATTAAAATGGTGACAACCTGAATCAAGTGAAAAAATCAGGGAAAAAGGTTTTTTTACTGAATAAAATAATTATTTATTATTTTATTAAAGGTAAAAGAAGGAAATAATACAAACAAAAGTGAAAAAATACAACTATCAGAAAGTCTATGTGATTGCACATCTGCTGCTGCTGCTGGCAGATTAACCCAACAAAGAAAGATTGGGAAAACATATCCTCAGCAGTTTCCCAAGGAGGTGAAGGAAGAGCATGATAAGTAAGCCTGTAGCGGTGGTTTTGTTTTTTGGTTTTTTTTTTTTTTGAGATGGAGTTTCTCTCTTGTTGCCCAAGATGGAGTGGAATGGTGTGATCTTGGCTCACCGCAACCTCTGCCTCCTGGATTCAAGCAATTCTCCTGCCTCAGCCTCCATAGTAGCTGGGATTACAGGCATGTGCCACCGTGCCCAGCTAATTTTTTGTATTTTTAGTAGACATGGGGTTTCACCATGTTAGCCAGGCTGGTCTCGAATTCCTGACCTCAGGTGTTCTGGCCACCTCAGCTTCCCAAAATGCTGGGTTTACAGGAGTGAGCCACCGTGCCTGGCCACCTATTGCAGTATTTAACAGCAGGTAATTGTCATTGTGCTATAAACTAATTCAAAATTAGACTAATATTCTTTATGATTAACAAGTTTTATACTTTTACCAGGGATATTTAGCCCTGTCTGGCAATCAGAAAAATGCAAGTTAACATTAAATAAGATACATTTTTAAAAGTCATGCTGATATTTAAAAAGTAATTACTAATGTTGGCAAATGTGAGGAAAAAGGCATTCTCACACACTGTTGGTATATGAAATTATTAAATTATTTCTGAAGGGTGACTTAGCGCTGTGTATCAAAATTTCAAATAACCTGACATCCCTTTAACTTGACAACTTCACTTCTGGAACTAGATTTCACAGGAAAACATAACTTGTGTAAACATATACACATTTATTAAGGACATTAATTATATATTACACGTAATGAACAGTAGGCCAATAAATATGTAAAATATATGTAATAGCAAGGTGAATTGAAAGTATTAAGAAAGAAATATAAAAAGTATGGATATGTTAGACTCTTTAGCCTAGTTTTGGATTACAGTAATCTGCAGATAGTTTGTGTGAAAGACATCTGAAGGTGCCATCAGTCATTTGGAGAGATACCTGCAATATTTCATAAAGATTAAAATTTATTTCTGGTGAACTTATACACTTGTCAATAAATAGTAACTTTAAAAAATTAGTTAATTGTCAATGATCTTTTAAAGTTAGGGAGTAATTATGACTGTGTGATTTAAAAAGGTAATTTTGAACTTGTAAGTTTACTGAATAATCTCCAGTATCCTTTTTTATAATATATACTAGAGGGACTAGGAACACAAACTTTAGCAGAATATTCTTTCCTTACTACTTTTCAAGTATATGCATTCTTTTGAAGATGTTGAAGTGAGAAATTAAATATCTGAGAACTAGAAAGGAAAAATAATCCAGAACATAGAAGTTTTGTTAGGATAGTAGCATATGAAGAGGTATATCAGAAGATGAACTTTTTATTTTTTAACAAAATGAATTTTAAGATAAATGTCTTTATCTGCAGACGCACCTTAAAACAAGAAAATGAAGAAAAAACAAATGTTAATATGCTGTACAAAGAAAAATAGAGAAGAGTTAGAAAGGAAAGAGAAACAATGTAAGAAAGCAGTTGAAGCAAACAACTTGAACCGACTGTTCAGTCACTAGAGATGAAACCGAAGACTGTAAGAAATACTCCAAATCAGGTAAATCAATCTTTGGTAAAAAATTCTGTATTTTAAACTTTATTTTAGCAATGTTACTTATAATATCCCCTTGATTTAATATATATTATTTAGGTCTAAAACAAACCAGAAATGTTATCTCATTTTTAAAAATGAATGATGACTTTTACAGGTACAATTATTAATATTTATTATAAATCTTGGCATCCACATAGAATACTATTTTATTACAAAGAGCTTTTGAAAACAATTATATACCATAATATACACTTAGTGATAACGTATTGATAAAAATTTTGTTCCCAGTAAAATTGTTCCTTTTTCTTTCCCTTATTTCATACTGATTACCTAATATTATAAAGAAGAAACAAATTATTGCAGTCACAAATAATCTCATAATATTCTAAGAAGAGTTCTATAAATTTTATCTTATTTACTGTTGGTGTTTTGAAATAAAAGTTTTGTATTGATATATTTACATCACAGAAGTAACTGTGATCTGTTGGAGAACTAGAAGTAGAGTCAGAAGTCCTGGGGGAAAATCCTGTAGCTTGCTTATATATATATATTATATATATATATTTTTTTTTTTTTTTTGAGGCGGATTCTTGCTCTGCTCTGTTGCCCAGTCTGGAGTGCAGTGGCACGATCTTGGCTCACTGCAACCTCCGCCTCCCAGGTTCAAGTGATTCTCCTGCCTCAGCCCCTGAGTAGCTAGGATTACAGGAGCCTGCCACCACACCCGGCTAATTTTTGTATTTTTAGTAGAGATGGGGTTTCACCGTGTTGGTCAGGCTGGTCTAGAACTCCTGACCTTATGATCCACCCACCTCGGCCTCCCAAAGTGCTGGGATTACAGGCATGAGCCACCGTGCCTGGCACTTGCTTATATTTTTAACCTTTCTTTTTCAAAATTGTGGTAACTAGATGAGTTCATCAATGAATGTATATAGGAGTGACTAGTATAATGTCTAGATTTATGATTTAGTAAATGTAATTCTTACAACTGACTATAAAATTGTTAAAAGAGTCAAATTGCAATAGAATATTATCAGTGAAACAGAACTATAATAACTTTGGGAAATTTTATCTGTCCAAATACATATGAACTAAGATTCTTACTATAGGGTGGTGAATGGGTTAGATATCAAAGTATAAATGCAATTTTTTTGATATATTTTAATTTAGTCAAATTTGTTAATGCATTAATTTCTGCTTTTGCGTTTGTGGTAATTGAGGGAAAGGCTCTTCCAATTCTGATATTCTTAAAAATTCTCTGGTGTGCGTGTGTGCGTGTATGTGTGTGTGTGTGTTTACTTTTATAAATTCATTGACTTTAAATACATTTCTGAACTTTTTGGAATTTATGCTCTATAAGGTTCAAAGTTTTGCTTCAACTTTTTCTCCAGTTGGACATCCACTTACAGTAACCTTGTTAGTGTATGGATGTGCAGGTTATTCATTCACTTCAGAGGTAATCATGATACGTTATTTTATTGAGTACTAGGTAAAACTTTCTTTTTGTTGTATTTAGGATTTTCGTAATCGTGAAGAAATGAAAGATCTGATGGATGAAAATTGCATTTTGAAGACAGATGTTGCTATACTCAGACAGGAAATATGCACAATGAAAAATGACAGCCTGGAAAAAGAAAATAAATGTCTTACGGACATTAAAATTGTTAAAGAAATAAATGCTTACCTTGAAAAGAGTATAAAACTCAATGAGGAAACTAACAAAAACAGCATTCCAGTATTGATACAAGAGCTTCATGATCTCAAGGCTGAGAATACAGGGCTCAATTCCAAACTGTTGAAGGAAAAAGAAAGCAAGGCAAGACTGGAAGCTGAAATTGAATCGTATCAGTCTAGACTGGCTGCTGCTATAAGTAAACACAGTGAAAGTGTGAAAACAGAAAGAAACCTAAGACTTGCTTTAGAGAGAACACAAGACGTTTCTCTACAAGTAAAAATGACTTCTGATATTTCTGAAGTAGAAGATAAGAATGAGTTTCTTACTGAACAACTTTCTAAAATGCAAATTAAATTAATTACCTTAAAAGATAAGTTCCGTAAGACAAGAGATACTCTCAGAAAAAAGTCATTGGCTTTAGAAACTGTACACAATGACCTAAGCCAAACACAGCAGCAAGTAAAGGAAATGAAAGAGATGTATCAAAATGCAGAAGCAAAAGTGAGTAAATCCACTGGAAAGTGGAACTGTGTAGAAGAGAGGATATGTCAACTCCAACGTGAAAATCTGCGGCTTGAACAGCAACTAGACGATGTTCATCAGAAAGGGGATCATCAAGAGATAGTAATTAATATCCAAAGAGGCTCTATTGAGAGTGGAAAGAAAGACCTCCTGCTAGAAGACAAAAATAAGAAGCGAATGAATGAATATAATCATTTAAAAGAAAGTGTCTTTCAGTATGAGAAAGAGAAAACAGAAAGAGTAGTAAGTGTCAAGGAAGATAAATACTTTCAAACTTCTAGAAAGATAATTTAAACATTTGGTTCTGGATACATGTTGAACCCAGTTGAATATAAAAATCAATAGATAAAATGTGTGTTTACCATACTGTATAATTCCATTTACGTGAAACATCTAGAAAAGATAAATGTATAGGGACAAAAAGTAGATTAATGTTTACAAAGGGTGGGGCTGGAAGCTGGTAGTGACTGCTAATGGGTATGAGGGATCGTGCAGTGATGGAAATGCTCTAAAGTTGGGTTGTAGAGATGGCTGCACAACTCAGTAAATTTACCAAAAATCTTTTAACTTTACGTTAAAACAAATTCTATAGTATGTAAATTATATTTCAATAAAGCTTTTTAATAAAAGAAAAAATGTGTTTATTATATCAGCTTAGAAACATACCTTGCTTCCAGGAAATAAAAGGTGGAGCTGAGAGATGATTTACTTTCAGAAAAGACATTGTGTCACCTATGAAATTTTATTAGGCACAGAGTCATATTTTAAGGTAGATAGTCCTGTGCTGCTGAAGCAATAATTTTAATGTCTTTATGTTGCCACATGTTAAGACCATGATGAAGGTATAAATGGAAATGTTTACACCTGAAATGAGTATTTTCGCATTAAAATTTAAGTAAGTGATTTGCTTTGTCACTTAATTCTAGATTCCCCAGATGAACTGAAGTGTATTGCTGTGTCTTCTAATACCTTCCTTTAAGTAGCTTTTTATATATTTTAGTTGGTATAAGCTTTGTTATTATTCATATTAATTTAACTTAAATCTGAAAATGTGAGTCTCAAATTACGTATTTTTATGACCACATAGTGTTTTAAAGGCACCTACTTGTTATAAAATTACAATTTAGGATAAATGTGGTAGATTTTAGCAAAACCATATTTGATTTGGTCTTCCCACTGGAATTTATAATTTACTTTGAATATTTTTATTAATAATTAGCTCATAATTTTTATTTCAAGACTCAATGACTATCATTTGAATATAACTTTGTCCAGTACAAAGATACTGTAGCTGCCTGTGATTTATGAGTTAGGCATTAGATTCTCATTTTCAGACTAAAGAGGGGTGGCAGGCTTATGTACAGTGGGAATGGAGTGAGCACAGGAGGGAGTTGTAGGAGCTTGAAGTCAGAGAGGGAGGTAGAGGCCTGTTTACCTAGGGCCTCAAAGGCCATTGGAATTTTACTTTTATTCTGAGATAGGAATCTGTTGGAAGGATTTGAACAGGTGATTGAATATGCTAGGAACTTTGAGGTTGAGTTGAGCTTCTAAGATGATCAAATGGTGGGATGAATCTGTTGTGTTAAGTAAGAGAATACCAATTTGGCAGGAAGGTAACACATTCTGCCTCCCTCGCTGAATTCAGTAATAAAGTGTGTACATGTGATGAAAAGAAAGTGAATTGATGTGTGTGGTGATAATTTTCAAAGTAGGTATATTAGAGTTAAATGTTACTAACATAAGAAGGCAATTTATAAAATCAGTAACAAAAATATTTTATCAGGTGGTTGTGAGGCAACTTCAAGAAGTGGCTGATCCCCGTAAAAAATTAACTACGTTAGAGTCTCCACTGGAAGGTACATCACATTGTCACATTAATTTGGATAAGACACAGGCCTCAAAGAAGAAATTATTTCAACTGGAAAGTCAAATATGTATGGAATTTAACATGTCGACAGTTATTCTGTAGCTGGTTGAATTATATAACATGTTTTAGGATACTGATTTTGGCAGAAGCTTGATTTTGTATTTTCATTTTAATTATTTCCATTTTACTATCTTTATAATGTACTTTTTTTTAATATTGTGGCTTTCATTCTACCATTTTGAAAAACCATTGCATAGCTTTTCTCTTACAGTATGTACCCTTGGAAAAATTAAGAATTCTACATCCTTCCTCACAGAAAATTGACTTTTTTCCTGTTCAGCATATTTTCAAGTAATTTTTGTATTGCTATGATGAGGCAGGCTAGATTAAATCAGAGGGGAAGATTTAATGGAATGTTCCAGAAAATTGTCTTATTTCTTCACTTTTGTGAATGGACACAGAATCTATCTATTTATTTCACAGATTCTAGGTTAACTTGTAGAGAAAGGCCATTATACTATTCTTTGAAATGTACATGTTTTATGTTAATTTACAAACTATTTGAAAAGTTAGGCATTCTCTTTATTTATCTTTTATTTAAAATATGCTATAAAAGTGTAGAAATATTTAGATCTGATATAGTATGTACATCAAAAATTTGAGAGCTGAGAAAATTATCTTGATCCTGCCATTGGATTTTAAAAACAGTTTCACTGAGATATAATTCACATATCAGATATAATTCACATATCACATTCACAATTCAACCATTTAAAATGTGCAACTCAGTATCTATTAGTATATTCACAGCATTTTTGTCACTCTGAAAAGCAACCCCACATCTCCTAGGCATGACTGCAGCTTTCCTCCATGTCCCTTCACCTACTCCTGTTGTAGGCAACCACCATCTACCTTTGTCTCCATAGGTTTGCCTGTTTTGCATATTTCACATAGAGTTCTACAACGTGTCGTCCTTTGTGACTGGCTTTTTCACTTAGCATAATGTTTCCAGAATTCATGCATGTTTTAGCACACATTGATAGTTTATTTCTTCTTATAGTTAAATGATATTGTATTGCATGGCTATACTTGTTTTCCATTCATTCATCAGTTGATGGACCTTTAGGTTAGTTTCCACTTTTTAGCTATTATGAAAAATGCTGCTGCGAACATTCACTTACAGGTTACTATGTGAACATGTGTTTTTATTTCCCTGCTCTTGGACTTTATCCTCAGAGTTAATTGGGCAGATATCAGCACTTGTCTTGCTCATGCTAGCCTTTCTGCCTTCTTAGTTTCTGTTTATCTAGCCTCATTCATTCAGACCTGGCAGACATTTTTTTTTGTTTTCCTGAAGCTTTCTCTGACTGTTCTGACTCTCATTGACCTTATGTGTTAGCAATTGTTGTCTAGTCTGTGCAGAACTTAGTCCTTAATTTTACATGGCTTTTATTTTTTTATGGAAGATAATTTTCTCTCATTATAAATGTGCTTAATAGGGGAATAATATATAATAGGTATGCCACCTATCCTTGCATAAATTGAAAATATTTTAGCTTAGAAGTTTTTAGCATACAATTAAATACTTTATACCATACCAATTATTTCTTTTTTGAGACCTTGACACAGTAAGGTTTATATTCTAAATGTATTTTTAGCAATTAACTATCAAATCTAAACCAATTAGTCTAATAAAGGAGAATCGATCAATCACATGTTTATGTTTTTCTCACTATGAGAAAGAATGTAAATTGGCCTTTTTTCACGATGCAGTCAGAACTGTCTTTCTGGACTGCTGCCAGTTTGTCAGCTGAACAATTCTGGCTGCAGCTTGTCTGATGAATGATAGCACAGCCCCTCAATCTGAGTGCTCCGCAGAATGCTTGTGAAGGCAGCACCACAGCAACAGTTGGTCAGAGGGAACTGATTCAGGAGCTTCAATTTAGCAGTAGCATCCAGGGTTTTTGGCTCAGTGTCTTTAGCCTGTCTCTGCTGGTTATGTCAGTTATGTACTATTCAATCCAGGAGGTGCTACTTAACATTGTAGTACATGCATAGTCATTGCCTACTGAGTCACACAGAGAGAAAAGTAAGTTATAAATATATGCCCCCATTTGCTGCAACTGTCAGGGGTGAGAAGAATGATTGTGTGCAGTTATAGGAGACCACTTCCATTGGCATGCCACCTGCCTAACATACACAATTTTGTTAAGATATACAATTAAATTATTACGCTAGTAGCAAATATTTTTGTAGCTCACTATGTTCCATGTACTCTTCTAAGTGCTTCATGTTAGTCCCCAGTTAAATACCTGGTTGGGGGAGGTGACTCATGCCAGTAATCCTAGCATTTTGGAAGGCTGAGGCAGGAGGATCGCTTGAGCCCAGGAGTTTGAGACCAGCCAGAGCAATAAAAAAAAATAAAATAAAATTTAAGCACTTAGCTGAGGCATGGTGGTGCATGCCGGTAGTCCCAGCTACACTGGGAGGCTGTGGTAGGAGGGTCACTTGAGCTTGGAATATTGAGGCTGCAGTGAGCGGTGATGAAGCCACTGCACTCCAGCCTGGGTAACAGAGCGAGACTCTGTCTCATAAATAGAAAGTTTTGTATAGATTCCCATAGAAGTGAGTTAGACATCAGGCTTAGAGTTATTAGCCACTTTGATGTCTGCCTTGGGAGTAAAACATATAATAAGGGACAATATTAAACCATCTCAATCAATAGCCTCTAACTTCTTGAGAATGTTCTTATTTCATGAATTTCTAAGCAACAGACTACCTGGATTAAGACATTTGGTGGACACCATTTTGAGATGAAGTATCTCGATTAGGAGCAAGGGAGACCTCTAGTTGACTGGAGCTTCCCAATGATATAGCTGAGTGTCCCCCGAAGAAACTTTAGAACAAGACTTTCATCATGCTCTATCTCTATGGCAAAGGAAACTCTTTAAAAGAAAACAAAGGCAAACAAGTGATAATCTGATGGAAAAAAAGGGCTGGGTGCTGTAATCCCAATATTTTGGGAAGCTGAGGTGGGTGGATTACCTGAGGTCAGAAGTTCAAAAACAGCCTGGCCAACATGGTGAAACCCTGTCTCTACTGAAAATATAAAAATTAGCCAGACTTGGTGGTGGGCACCTGTAGTCCCAGCTACTTGGGAGACCGAGGCGGGAGAATCACTTGAACCGAGGAGGTGGAAGTTGCAGTGAGCTGAGATGGCACCACTGCACTCCAGCCTGGATGACACAGTGTGACTCCATCTCAAAAAAGGGAAAAAAGGGACAAAGTATACTGGTCCAAAAAAGAAGAAAGAAAGAAAAAAGGGACAAAGTATACTGGTCAGTATCATAATGGTGAGACTGTCCCCCTTTGAGATTAGAAAATAACAGTATACTCAAAGTAATATCAATAAGAACCAACAGAATAGACAAGAATAGAATATACAAGATTCACTGTCTGCAAAAGTAATCTGCACAAAGTAGCAATGTATGAGTGTGTGGTTGAGAATATTGTCTATAATATGTGTACTAGAAGGAAGAGGCCTCAAGATAAAAGGTCAGAGCTGGAAATGTAGATTAGAGAATCTAGGTCAAAGTTTTGAGATTTTAGCAGTCCTGAGAGAATTTAAAAAGTGGAATAGCAGCTGAGCGTGGTGGCTCAGTCCTGTAATCCCAGCACTTTGGGACGCTAAGGCAGGCAGATCATGAGGTTAGGAGTTCAAGATCAGTCTGGCCAACATAGTGAAACCCTGTCTCTACTAAAGATATGAAAAATTAGCCGGGCATGGTAGCACATACCTGTGATCCTATCTTCTTGGGAGGGTGAGGCAGGAGAATTGCTTGAACCCAGGAGGTGGAGGTCGTGTTGAGTGGAGATTGTGCCACTGCACTCCAGCCTGGGTGACAGTGGGAGACTCCATCTCAAAAACAAGAACAACAACAATAAAAACAGAAAGGCATAGGGCCGAACAACAGGTTGCTGCATTTAGAAATAAAGTGGGGTCAGAGGAGCAGAGGGAGCATTTGGTCACTGCTCGCAGTTGCTGCTGAGTAAAGCAGGATAAAGTCCTTCATGACCCTTGGACTTTTTTATTGGAATTATTAAAAATTAGATTTCACTGTTAAAAACAACTAGTGATGAAAAATAGATTACTGGATGAGACCATGTGTCATAGAGTCCAATGGAAGGGGAGAAACAGGAAAATAAAAAAGCCACAAAAAGTAGACAAAAGTTGTGTTTTTGTTTATTATAGAAAAAAAAACTTTATTTAAAAAGAAATGGTTAAGAGAAAGGGAAAAACTGAAACCTATGGGTGAATACTTACAGAGAATGACAGTATTTAGCTCAACCTGAAGACAGATGAGGACCAAAAATGTAATGAGAACTAGATAAGAGTTTTCTAAAAATCGTCTTAGTAAGATGCAATTTAAGAAAAGTTGGAATATCTTAAACTATTAATGAAAATGTTTCTAGAGCATCTTTAAAAACTAAAATGTAAATATAACTACTCTTTTTTTTTTTACTAACTCTTAGTATTTTGTGTGTAAAACCCCTCATTTGTAACAAACATTTTTGACAGTTTAAATTTCAGAAAAGATCATGATGAAAGTATAAATCATTTTTAGCATTTTGAGAAAAGTGACTAGTTTTAAAATCTGCCCTTATTGGCATCAGGTTTATAAAATGCACTTTATAGCCCTGCCTAAATACATATTACTCATCAACTTATGAGAAATCATATTTTTAAGATAAAAGAGGGTCTCTGGATTTTACAAAAATAATTTTAAACACTTTTTTTAAGCCTGAAGAAAAAAATGAAGACTTAAGAAAACTTTTTGAGTTAGTATCATCACTGGAGTATAATGTGAATCAAATAAGAAAGAAAAATCATGAATTAAAAGAAGAGGCAACTGGGTTTGATTTTAATATTGTAGAACATGTTAATCCTTTATTAATTGATTTAACTATAATTTTACTTGACTATAATCAAGATACAAATTCATTTTATGTCTACATTTTCATAATTAAATGAATTCTACTTTAAAATGTATTTCAGAAACTCACAACACAACTTTATAGGCATGTGCCTCAAGGGGGCGGGAGTCAGCTGAGCTGTTGGGGCAAGGTTGGGATGAAAAAATTTATATTAAAAATATGTATATAAGAGAAACAACATAATCTGAAATTATTTTAGAATGCCAAAATATTATACTTATTTTATTTTTATTTTTATTTTTTTTTGAGACACAGTCTGGCTCTGTCTCCCAGGCTAGACTATAATGATGCCATCTCGGCTCACTGCAACCTACGCCTCCAAGCAATTCTCCTGCCTCAGCCTCCTGAGTAGCTGGGATTACAGGTGTGTGCCACCATGCCCGGCTAATTTTTGTATTTTTAGTAGAGATGGGGTTTTGCCAAGCTGGTCAGGCTGGTCTTGAACTCCTGACCTCATGATCTGCCTGCCTCAGCCTCCCAAAGTGGCATGAGCCACCGTGCTTGGCCACTTATTCTTTAATGATTTTGAAAACAATGACAAAGCTTTGGACAACGTCAAGTGCACTCTTCATTATCTAGTTTGAATTTTTATTTCTGAAGATACTTTTGCTGTCTGTGGTCATCTTTTCTTCCTTTTGTAGTATCCTCTGCTGCATTCAGATTCTTTAAAGAAGACCTATTTGTGTCATTCTTTAACATCAAAATTTATCTTGATATGTAGCTTATATTTTGTTCTGCTTCTTTTTCTTTTAGATATAAAACAATGGAAATTTACTCATTTTACACAGATACCTCCGTTCTATACATGAAGTATATGTGTTATTAAACTTCTGTCTTATGGAAATAAATTCCATATGTATATAAATATATGTATAACTTAAAAGTAAAATGAGCATTCATGTTTTGATCACAGATTTTTTTTTTTTTTTTTTTTTTTTTTTAGAGACGGAGTCTCGCTCTGTCACTCAGGCTGGAGTGCAGTGGCCGGATCTCAGCTCACTGCAAGCTCCGCCTCCCGGGTTTACGCCATTCTCCTGCCTCAGCCTCCCGAGTAGCTGGGACTACAGGCGCCCGCCACCTCGCCCGGCTAGTTTTTTGTATTTTTTAGTAGAGACAGGGTTTCACCGTGTTAGCCAGGATGGTCTCGATCTCCTGACCTCGTGATCCGCCCGTCTCGGCCTCCCAAAGTGCTGGGATTACAGGCTTGAGCCACCGCGCCCAGCCCAGATTTTTTTTTAAATGGAATGTGTCTTTGAATCCCTGAACTCAGCTACTTTTCTGTTTATTTACTGAGCACTTAAGTTGGTTTTCTGATTCTAATCGACATTTTTCTGTCATTGCCTTTCTCTATATGGTTTTGTATCTCTTTCATTTTGTTGACATTACGTCAGCAAAGATCTCTAGATCTCGTCTTCAAAGTCTTTAAATCATTACACGTCTCTCTGCCCCTTTCCTTTTTTCTAAAACTGCCTGTTTCCTTTTTCTCCTTAACTCAGATGTTAAAGATGTTTTCTTACTTCTCTTTCTACATTGAATAATGTCCTTGATGCTTTTTGTGTGTACTTTTTTTTCTTCTTATGGAATGTGGTCAGTGGGTATCAAAATTTATTTTTGTGTCTTTTTCAAATGTTATGTGTTTTACTTTATCATCTTGGTTACTAATCTCTGGGTTATGGCTTATATTTAGTAATAGGTTGTTTTATCTTAGCATAGCAACATGGATATGAATAGTTTATTTACAAAAAGTGGATGGTTAGGCCAGGTGTGGTGGCTCACACTTATAATTCCAGTACTTTGGGAGGCCAAGGTGGGTGGATTATTTGAGGTCAGGAGGTCAAGACCAGTCTGACCAACATGGTGAAACCCCATTTCTACTAAAACTACAAAATGAGCCAGGCGTGGTGGTACACGCCTGTAATCCCAGCTACCTGGGAGGCTGAGGCAGGAGAATCACTTGAATCCAGTAGGCAGAGGTTGCAGTGAGCTGAGATCACACCATTGCATTTCAGCCTGGGCAGCAAGAGTGAAATTCCATCTCAAAAAACAAAAACAAAAACAAAAACTGTATGGTTATAATACCACTTTGCCTGCCATATATGCCATAAAATGTCCTTCATATTATGTATCTAAGATTATAATTTCATATAGAATGCTTCCAAACTATGCTCAGTTGAAACTGAAAGGATCATAGTTTATAGATTTGTTTCTTTGATATGCCATGACATAATATCTGTTTAAACAATTATTAAATATTTACTCTTAAAAATACTTACTAATTCTGTGCATTTCTGCAGATATAAGAAACTCCTGGAAATGGCAATAAATATGTTAAGTGCATTTGGAAATGAAGACTTCGGTTGCCATCGAGACTTAAAAACAGATCAACTGAAAATGGATATTCTGATTAAGAAGCTAAAACATAAGGTAATTTTTTAAAAAAATTTATTTTATCTTAAGGTCTAGATTACTTGTGTGAGATATGCAGGTTTGTTACATAAGTAAACGTGTGCCATGATGGTGTGCTGCACCTGTCAATCCATCACCTAGATATTAAGCCCTGCAGGCATTAGCTATTGATCTCCATGCTCTCCCTCCTGACCCCAACAGGCCCCAGTGTTTGTCGTTCCCCTCCCCAAGTCCACGTGTTCTCGTCGTTCAGCTCCCACTTATAAGTGAGAAAATGTAGCGTTTGGTTTTTCGTTCCTGCATTAGTCTGCCGAGGATAACAGCTTTGAGTTCATCCACGTCCCTGCAAAGAGCATGATCTCACTCATGTTTATGACTCCATGGTGTATATATATCACATTTTCTTTATCCCATGTATCACTGATAGACATCTGGGTTGATTCCATGTCTTTACTATTGAGAATAGTGCTGCAATGAACATACAAACGCATGTATCTTTGTAATAGAAAAATTTATATTCCAACATATGGTAATTTTAAATCAGTTTTGGGCTTAAAAGTCATGTAATTTGGGAAAATATTAATAGTGGAAAAGCCCAAATTCTGTCAAAATATGTTGAGAAAATAGAGGGTAAATATATCTTTTCAGACTTTAAATGTTTCAGGCTCTTAATCTTCCCCATATCTGGGAAGACCTAGAAGGGGAGAGACTGGGTTACATTAATGAGGGCCATTTCAATCTCTTGGCCCTGCAGCAGCCATTTCAAAATATGTAAAAAAAATATATTTGGGGTTAAATATTTTGATTTCCTTCAGCAGCTTCTCTCTGTGATGCTGTACCAGAATCAGGTTAGAAAGTAAGCCACATTATAAGAGTTAATAAAAACCCATCTAATGAGATTTTATAGTTTGAAGCATGCGATTCCTAGACCCTTTATTGGGGCCAAAGGAAACAAGGTCTTATTCCTCATTATAAATCTCTCAGTGCTTTAAGCAGTGAAAGATTTTTCATTTAATGTTACAGACTTGATACTAATAAAAAGGATAGTTTTTAAAATACAAATTTTTTTTTCTATAAAAAGGACATGCTGTTGATTCTCTTATGTCTTGAATTCTGGCAAGTGATGTGAAACGAAGCAGTACCTGTCTCCAGACCACTAGTACCAAACTAATTTGTGTGGGAGGGGGGTGGTGCGTAACAGGTTTATTGAGAAATCTTGAACACACCATGCAATTTACTCATTTAAAATATACAAGTCATTGACTTTAATATTTTCAGACAGTTATGCAGTCATCATTACAATCAATTTTAGAACATTTTCATCACCCTAAAAACAAACCCCACATCATTTAGCCATCTTCACTAGTTTTCCCTTCCTCCCTCAGCCCTAGGGAACCACCCACCTTCTTTGTATGGATTTGCCTATAAGCCTCTGAAATAAAAAGCAAGTGGTCTACTGTGACTGGCTTATTTCACTTAGCATAATTTTTCATGCTGCATCTGTGTTGTAGCAGGTATTGATGCGGGGTTTTTCTCCTTAGTTCAGCTAAATCTGGGTTCTTCTCTCGTGACCAGGAAAAATTAAGCACGCAGACACACTGAAGGGTGAGGAGGACAGAATTTATTATGTGAAAGGAAAGCTCTCAGCAAAGAGGGGGGTCCTGCCAACAGGTTTCGACCTCACAATTGAATACCAGGAGCACATGAGCTGAAGTGGCCAGGCTCCTCCCCTGCATAAGATGTGAATTCCTGGTGGCTACACCCCATCCCCCCAGTGCATGTGGGCCTCCAGTTCGCTGCCAGCATGTCTAGGCAAGACAAGTCCAGTTTCCTTTATCTGCACATAACATCTGGTGTAAACTCTTAAGGGCTGGTTGGAGATTCTCTGGCGACCCTTCTGTATCTGCCTAGACATTTTGCTGTCTCCTCCTCCTATCGGTATCAGTACTTAGTTTCTTCTTATTGCTGAGTGATATTCCATTGTATGGATACGTCAAACATTTTATTTATCCATTCACCAGGTGATGGACTTTTGGGTTCTTTCCCACCCAAAGGTGATGGATGTTTTGGTTCTTTCCACTTTTTGACTCCTGTGAATAATGCTGCTGTAAACATTTATGTATGAGTTTTTGTGCTTGCATATGTTTTTATTTTCCTGGAGCATATACTTATGACTGGAATTTCTGGGTCATATGGTGACTTCATCTGTAACTTTTTGGGGAGCTACCAGTTTGTTTTCCAAAGTGGCTGCACCACTTTACTTTCCCAGCAGCATTGGGTAAGGTTTTAATTTCTCTACGTTTTTCCTAACACTTACTTTCTTTTTTTATTGAACAAAGATTTTTATCCTGTGGTGTGAAGTGATACCACATGTGGTTTTGATTTATATTTTCCTAAAGACTAATTACATCAAGCAGCTATTAATGTGCTCATTATCCATCTTTGTATCTTCTTTGCAGGTGTATCTGTTCAAAATCTTTGCCCATTTTTTAAATTGAGTTATCTTGTTACTTATGAATTGCAAATGTTCTTTACGTGTCTTATATATGTAAGTCACTTATCAGCCATATGCTTTTCAAATACTTTCTTCTACTTAGTGTCTTGCCTTTTCACTTCTTGATAGTGTCTTCTCAGGCACAGCAGTTTTCAATTTTGAAGTTCATTGAATCCATTTTTCCTTTGGAGTCATAGCTAAGAAAACACTGCCAAATGCAGTCACAAAGATTTATGCCAGTGTTTTCTTCTGAGGGTTTTATAGTTTTCGCTGTTACAGTTAACTGTTTTATTTTGAGTTAATTTTTAAATAAGATATTTGGTCCAAATTTATTTATTTTTTTGCATGTGGATACCCAGTTGTTCCAGCACCATTTGTTGAAAAGACTATTCTTTTCCCATTTTGTTCTTTTGTTAACCTTATATGAAATCAATTGACTGTAAATGTGCAGGTTTATTTTTAGATCATCAACTCTTAGTTTGTTTATGTCTATTCTTATGCCAAGGTCAAATTGAATTTACTGAGAAGTTTCTTTAATCATGTTGCATATTACCAGTTGTCTTATGTCATAATAAAAATTAAATTTAGTGGAATATCTTTAACTTCACCTTTTGTGTCTCAGAGGAGTCTCTGGCCAGCTTATACCTTACTTACTCTAAGATGTGATGGGAAGCCAGGCCCACAAGACATACTTTATTTCTTTTTTTCTCCATTCAAATCTGTAGCATCTTTTCCATTGCCTCCTGCTGTCATTTTATTTTCATTAAGTTTTGGTCACAGGATCTGCTGACATAGTCTAATATTTAGTGCATTATGTTTTGCTAACTCATTATAATTCATAGAATCTTCCATAGATATTTACCATCCAGGAAGGAGAAGTTTAAGTCTGGGCCACCAGCTTTCCTCAGTGGAAATCAAGTGAAGTCATCATCTTTCAGTTTGCAGATCCTCTTTCCACCTGGTAGCTAGTTCTCTTGTGTAGCACTGTGTGGCTAATCCTTTTCTTGGTGCAGATCTTGCATTCTCAGAAACCACAGCTCCCTGTGTAGAGCTCCTTTTGCTGAAACAGAGATGCACAGCTCTGCTTTCTAGCTCAGTAGACGATTCTTAGAATATAAAGTTTAACTCATTCCAAGAAAAAGTCTTAGGAGTGCAGCACTTACAAATCAGGTAATGTTCAGGCAATTTATCAGAGACACATAGTAGATTAGTATTTTGACTTTCAAAATTTCAGAGCCAGCTTGTGTGCTATAGAGAAGCCTTGTGGTATAACACAGAGATGGGATGGTCTTAATGTCTCCATACAAACAAGCTTGGAGTAAGGTAAAGGAGAAATTGCATTGGATTTCTTAACACTCAAAGTACATTGTTTATTTTACTTCTGCGAGGACAGAAAATCACTCCATAATGTTCTCCTTATTTCCTTATTGAGAAAAGGAAAATAAAAATTAAATACTAGATTGATTAATAAACACTCAAAGCTTACCTTTTAGAATTTTAGTTAATTGAAATTAGGTCAATGTCTGATTTTGATTATGTAACCAAGTATTTCTAGTTGTTTTTCAAATCATATGTCTTCTTGCTTCCCAGTCTTATTTCCTAACTTGAGGGGAACCCTTGCCTTGTTATTAGAGTTCATAATTGAAGGGGTTTTAGGAAAAGTTCCTCCTCAGCAGCTTATGTCTCTCTCCTGGTTATCTGCTGCTTCTCAGTAATGTTTGCCATCAATAAATTAACCTCAACATTTATTATATCCTACTTTAAAGGAGACTCTTTTCTGTTGCATGTTGTGTTTCCTGTTGTCTCTTTTTGAAACTTATTTTTCTAACAATTACCCAGAATTTTGTGGCTTAAAAGAAAAACATTTTTTTTGTTAATGAACCTGTGGTTTGGAAAAAGTTTGGCCAGGACAGCTTGTCTCTGCTCCTCTCAGCTTCCCTAGGAACAGCTGATCAGTTGGGGAAATGGAATCATCTGAAGCCTTTGTTCACCCCTGTGTTTGATGGTCGATGCTGGCCATTGGCTGGAACCTTCGTTTGGGCAGGCAGCATGAATACTGACACTGGCACTGCCAGGTTCTCTTTGTGGCCTGCGTGTGCTGACAATCTGGGGGCTGGATTCTAAGTGAAAGCAGTCTGGGATAGAGAAGCCACATGGTATCCCTTTTACTGCATTCTATTCATTAGGAGGAAGTCAGTAAGGTTGGCCTATATTCGGTTTTTTAAAATGGGATGAATATAGCTTTTCTTTTGACACATATATCCATAATTATGGGTTAGTGATATTTTGATACACGTATATAGGATGTAATGATCAAGCTGACTAGCACATTTACTACTTCAACCATTTTTCATTTCTTTGAATTGTGAACATTCAAAATCTTCTGGCTTTTAAAAAATATACAATAAATCACAGTTAACCATATTCACTCTACAATGCTGCAGGATACCAGAACTCATTCCTCTTATCTAACTGTAATTCTATATCCATTAACCAAACTACTTTCCCCTAGTTCTTTGAGCTTTTTTGTTGTTGTTAAGAGACAGGATCTTGCTAGTGTAGTCTGGGCTCTGGGCCACTGTAGTCACCCGGGCTGGAGACAGTGGTTTGATCATAGTTCACTGCAGCCTCAAACAGGTTCTCACTATGGAGTCATTTGATGATTAAGACCAGTTGGCATAAGAAAAACTTGTGATTTAGAAATCATGTGATACTTTTGCATTGGTCTTAGCTACATCGTTCATTGATCACTTTTTAAAATTATGAATGGATTCTATTTTTATATGACCAGATTACATTAATACTAACATAATTATGATTTCAAATTTTTATAAATCAGACTTAATTGTGAATTCAGTTATTAGTTTTGATATTGCTGATAACCATTTTAAGCTTCAGCCTCTTTTTTTAACATGTTCAAAATTGCTCTTTGAATCACTGACTCAAAGTGAAAGGCAACAAACATAATAATTAGGTTATAATTGTTTTAAAAGAGTATTCTTTTCATTTGTTTTAGGAAAAGCACAGTATGAAAAACAATTAGAGCAGTTAAATAAGGATAATATGACTTCGCTAAATAAGAAGAAACTCGAACTTAAAGATGCGGAATGTAAATTCGCCGAAATGAAGACTGCTTATAAAGAGGTTACAACTGAATTAGAAGAATATAAGGAAGCTTTTGCAATAGCATTGAAAGCTAACAATTCCGTGTCAAAAACATTAACGAAGTAAGTCAAAACATACACTCATAGGGAATGAATAAAGCTCATTAATTTGTTTTGAAAGCATAATTTTTAGTGAGATGGCTTCAGGATATTAGTAGGAAGTGAACGCTAATTTGATCATGTAATTTTGGAAAATAATGTTAGTAAATAATCTTACCTTTAAAATGTTAGTCAAGGATAGTTTCTGTCTCTCCTCTCACTTTTTTTTGTTTTTTTTGCTTTTGTATGGCTTTTTTCCCCTGAGAAATCTCGTGTAGTTAATCTGATCTGTTCGTTTTTTTCACTAAGTATTTTTGAAGTTTTATAATTAATAAAGTGATCTTGTTATAAGATTACTTGTCAGAATTTCCCTAAATAGAAATATTAATGATTTTAATTTAATTTTTGGTAGATCACAACCTAAACCCAAAGTGTCAAGTGGTACTGCTACTCTGGGCACGATTGTTTTTGATTGTGATCTTTAGTATTATCACTAGAGGGTGCCTCAGGAAAGACTATTTGTGTAACATTTTCAAGATGTTACAGAAAGGCATCCTTGAGAAATAGTGAATAATTATCACAGGAATTTAAAGAAGTGTAATTCACAAAGTGGTTAAAAAATAACACCTTGTTCAGCCTGAAGGAGTGTGTGGAAGGCAGAGAGAACAAGCCCCACCTCCAGTGCCTTGGTCACAGTGCTGGGGGCTAATTGCCTTCAGAGATGCTTCAGTTCTTTTTGATCACCAGCCCATCTAGCTCTCCCCTAGGAGTTGTTTCTCTGAATTATTCCTCAGTGCCGAATGTTTAATTGTTCCTAGATAATGGGTGAAATGTACAAGGGTGAATGTACAAGGTTTACTCAACACAAGTATTCCTAGATTTTTTTTGTTCATTTTAGTTTTCTTAACCTACATTAAGGAGTACAACATGATGTTTTGATATAATTATTTCTAGTGAAGTGGTTCTTATAATCAAGCAAATCAATATATCCATTTTCCCGCATCGTTACCCTTTAAATACAAGTATTTCTAATGGAACTTCAGAATCTTACAAGTAGAGCCATTTTAGAAGGCAGCAAGTTTTGCCTTTTGAGCCATACATCACTGACAACCATTATCTCTTCCTTGTCTACTTTGTTTGAACTGCTTGTGCAGTATAAATCACCTTAGAAACACAGGTGCTCCTTTAGAACAATTTTAAAATTATAATTCCTTACAACAGGTATGCTCTCACACATCTTCGATGTGAAAACACTGTTTAGTGGGTAATTTGGTTTGCTCTCAGGGCAAGTCTTTAAAAACTGCAAGTAATTAAGAATCATTTAAGGAAAAATGAAATACTAAGCATTTGTCTTTGCTATCTTTACAGATCCAATAAGAAAATAGCAATGATCAACACCAAGCTCCTTATGAAGAACAAGCAGGTGAAATATTTTCTCAGCACTCTTCCTACAAGGCGAGACCCAGAGTCACCTTGTGTTGAAAATCTTCCCAGTATAGGACTCAACAGAAAATATATTCCCCAAATGCCCGTAAGAATTCCTACTTCAAATCCACAGACTTCAAATAACTGCAAGAACTACTTGACTTAGGTTAGTTATATGACCGTTTCTCTTTTGGGTTTCACTTCTCTAATATAATTCTTGTTTTTAATTTGGTGAAATACTGAGTTGTTCTGTCCATTTATGCATGTTAAGTAAAGATCATAATTAGCTGTGTTAGCACAGAAAGGAAATGGGCACTTTACATTTTTTAATTCCCTGGAGCTCTCGTTTTCAAGAGATACCCATTTGCTAACTTTATTCAATAAATGTGACTAAACTGACATGTTTAAAATGTCTTTAAAATCTGCATTTAAGTTAGGTTTTAGAAATAGCATGTTATTGCCTGATAACTGATGATATACTTTGAGATACTTTGGCTTACTTTCTAACTGATTGTAGTTTAGCTGTGGTTCACACCCCCTCTTCTTTTTTTTTTTTTTTTTTTTTTGAGGCAGTGTCTCACTCTGTTACCCAGGCTGGAGTGTGTGGCGCCATCTTGGCCCACTGCAACCTCCACCTCCCAGGTTCAAGCAATTCTCCCACCTCAGCCTCCCGCATAGCTGAGACTATAGGCACCTGCCATTACACCCAGCTAATGTTTGTATTTTTAGTAGAGACAGGGTTTCACCATCTTGAGCAGGCTGTTCTCAAACTCCTGACCTTATGATCTGCCTGCCTCAGCCTCCCACAGTGCTGGGATTACAGGTATGAGCCACCGTGCCTGGCTCATGTCACTTTTAAAGTTTCTTTGCACCGGCCAGGCACGGTGGCTCATGCCTGTAATCCCAGCACTTTGGGAGGCCGAGGCAGGTGTGTCATGAGGTCAGGAGTTCAGACCAGCCTGGCCAAGACGGTGAAACTCCATCTCTACTAAAAGTACAAAACAAAATTAGCTGGGTGTTGTGGTGGGCACCTGTAATCCCAGCTACTAGGGAGGCTGAGGCAGAGAAATGCTTGAACCCGTGAGGTGGAGGTTGCAGTGAGCCGAGATCACACCACTGCACTCCAGCCTGGGTGACAGAGCGAGACTCCATCTTGAAAATAAAAAAAATTTTAAAAAGCTTATTTGCACCATCTCAACTCTTCCCACCCATAATCACAACTGAATTATTGGCATCCAAACACTTTACCCCACATATGGATGTTTATTATACAGTAGAATTCAAAATAATTGCATTTTATAAATTACACAAAACGCTAAAATGTTCATTTCCATTTTTATGTTAAAAGCTTTGTGCTTGACCAGGCATGGTGGCTCACACTTGTAATCCCAACATTTTGGGAGGCCGAGGCAGGCAGATCACTTGAGGTCAGGAGTTTGAGATCAGCCTGGCCAACATCATGAAGCCTGTCTCTACTAAAAATACAAAAACTAGCAAGGTGTATTGGCAAGCATGTGTAATCTCAGATATTCGGGAAGCTGAGGCAGGAGAATCACTTGAACCCAGGAGACAGATGTTGCAGTGAGCCAAGATCATACCACTGCACTATAGCCTGGGTGATGGAGACTCCATCTCAAAAACAAAAAAGTTTTGTGCTTTTCTTAAGAGTACGTTCTCTGACTATAAAAATCCTGGAAGAAAATGTAGGAAGTACTCTTCTGGACATCATACTTGTCAATTAATTTATGGCTAAGTTCTCAAAGGCAATTGCAAGAATAACAAAAATTGACAAGTGTGATCTAATTAAGCTAAAGAGCTTCTGCACAGCATGAGAAACTATCACGGGATTAAACAGACAGCCTAAAGAATGGAAGAAAATATTCACAAACTATGGATACAGCAAACGCCTGTTATCCAGAATCCATAAGAGACCTAAACAAATCAACAAGCAAAAAATAAGTAACACCAGTAAAAATGGGCAAAGAACATGAACAGACACTTCTCAAAATAACACATGTAAGTGGCTGACAAACATATTAACAAATGCTTACCATTGCTAATCATCAGAAAACATCAGTGAGATACCATTTCACACCAGAATGACTTTTGTTTAAAAGTACAAAAAAAAAAAAAAAAGATGTTGGGGAGGCTGTGGAGAAAAGGGAACACACACCGTTTGGGGCAATGTAAATTAGTTCAGCTACTATGGAGAGCAGTTTGGAAATTAAGAACTAAGAATGACCATTGGATGCAGCAACCCCATTCCTATACTAGGGGTATACCGAAAGGACAATAAATCATTGTAACAAAAAGATGCATGCACATGTATGTTCATTGCAGCACTGTGCACAATAGCAAAGACATGGAGTCAATCCTGGTGCCTCCAAGGTAGATTGAAAATTCAAGGTAGATTGGAAAATTCCATATATACCATGGAATACTCTGCAGCCATAAAAAGAACAAAATCATGTCCTTTGCAGCAATATGGATACAGCTGGAATCCACTATCCTAAGCAAACTAGCGCAGAAACAGAAACCAGATATCTTGTGTTTTCACTCATGTGGGAGCTACACATCGGGTGCATGTTGTCATAAACATGGGAATAACAGACACTGGGAAATAAGAACAGGGAGGGACAGAGTCGGCCAGGTTTGAAAGACTACTTATTGGGTCCTATGCTCACTACCTATGTGATGAGTTCAGTTGTACTCCAAAATTTGGCATCCCTCAATATACCTTTGGAAGAAACCTACACAGGTACCACCTTAATTTAGACTACAAACTAGAAAAAAAAGAAAGAAAGAAAAATTTACTATAAAAAAGTTTGCTATGAGTAGAGAATAGAAATTTCTTTTTAAGATAAAATTTATTGAAGTAAAACATGGATTAAACTTTATAAAGGGCAGAGTTTTGCTAAGAATTTCAAAGCAATGCATTCATTGCAAAAGATGACTTTATTTAATTTTTTAATTTTTTTTTTTTGAGACAGGGTCTCACTCTGTCGCCAGGCTGGAGTATAGTGGTGCAATCTTGGCTCACTGCAATCTCCACCTCCTGGTTTCAAGCAATTCTCCTGCCTTCGCCTCCCAAGTAGCTGGGACAGGTGTGTGTCACCACACCCAGCTAATTTTTGTATTTTTAGTAGAACTGGGGTTTCCCCGTGTTTGCCAGGATGGTCTCGCTCTCCTGATCTCGTGATCTGCCTGCCTTGACCTCCCCAAGTGCTGGGATTACAGGCATGAGCCACCATGCCTGGCCATCGTTTAACCTTTTTACTAATAAAACACTACCTTTCTAAAATCATGTATATTCAGTAGACCAATATTAACTGCATTTTTGTCAGATTACTCTAAACAGCATTACACAGATACATCCTCTGTTATCTAAACTTAAAATAAGTAGAAATTTTACTTTATTTATGTGATTATTTTTCTATTTAAGCAAACTTTGAGTTAAGTCTAGTCACTAAAAGTACTAAAGGCCACATTTTATAAGTGACATATTATTTTCATAGTAATGTTTCTTGTTTAACTTAAACATTATTATTTTTACTTATTTTAGATGGAGCTGGACTGTGCAGAACAAATAATTAGAGAAACAAAGAGAAGTATGTTTCCAAAATTTATTAATTAAATTTAGGTTTATTTTAGAAATAAAATGTAAATAGCAAATGGCATTATTTTTCATTGTTGGGTTAGTAGATACTGTGTCAAGTTTTTTTTTTTTTTTTTTTTTTGTTAGACACAGCTAATGAAAGATGTGAAAACAAAAACTTTCACAGAGAAGACTGTACTTATGCACCATAAATTTATCATGTTCCATAGCTTAAAAAATTCCAAAGAAGTCTATGCATCTCTTTTTCACTGGCTCTACAATTTCTTCAATCTTGCCATCCTCATGGAACTGTCAGCCTGCACACTGAAACAGTTCTCAGAAAACAAAGTCATCATCAAGTTCTCAGGATTTTGATAGAGATTGAAGGCCAACAGACCTCAGACTCATTTCAAAATCCTTAGCTGAGCAATAGCCCTTCATAAGCAGTCACTTGACAGGTGACATTTTAAATCTCCTGTCATTTACTGTGTCATCGGCTTACGTCTGTTCTCAGGAAAAGTTCCAAATTTTTCACCATGAAATAGAAATACCCATGTCAATGTGATTCTTGTCAAGTTACTCAGCCTTGTCTCTTTCCACTTACCACATTCTGCCCTTTGCTCTAGCACCAAACTGGAACTCCGCAGGGTGCTTCCTCACCTCAGGCTCTTTGCCTTAGCCTCTTCCCTCTATCTGGCAAGGTTTTCCTTGTCCTTCAGGTATCAACCTATGTTATCTCCTCCACCAGAAAGCCTACGATATTGACATAAAAGTGGGCTAGATGTTACTTCTGTGTATTCCAGTAGTGCCCTGCTGTATACCTGTCATGGTATCTATGACTGTATGTGGACATTGCCTGCCTTCTGTTTTTTTAGGTTAATAGCATATGGACTGTTGAGAGGTGGACCATACCATCTTCATCTTATAATTCCTGTGCTGGTTCTAGTACCTTAGCACGTAGCTGTTGATTACATGAATGAAGAATGAAAAAGCTCTGATATTTAAACACAATTAGAATTAATGCCATGTGTAAATTATTTAATAGTAATTTTGTATTGTAAATGTACATACATATTTCTCATTCTTATTAACTCTGATAAAGTTCTCAGCTCTTTAGTTTTCAAACTCACACTTAGTTAACTGAAGTGTTCTAGGTAAAGAACAAAATTCTTTCTTTTTCTTTCCAGCTGTTGCTGTGTTGGACACTTGCTCCCATCTACTTTCTTCTCTAGAATCCACTGGTAAGCCACATCTAATGAAGAGAATATTTAACCATGAAGTCTTAAGGAAAAACTGTATGATTTAAAAGATTATAAAACTTTATTACTGCGCTATTTACAGAACATTTTAATTGTTTCTCATAAAATATTTAACATTACAATATTTACTGAAATGTAGGATATTTTTGTATCATATGTATGATGATAATTTATAGGGTATTTTAAATGATTTTTTTTAGCCTCCTTAAGTTTTAAGTGGATCTTGCAAACAAAAACCATTTTTATTAAGTTTGACATACTCAAATTGCCCAAATGTCAGCTGTTTAAACAGCCAAACAACCAAGTCATCATTGATACTTTAGTAAAGGTCATAGAAGGCTTATTTGCATTTTACAGTTTTTATTACTTAGGATAGTTAAGGAGTACCTGCCAGGTTTGTCCATGCTAATGTTACAATTTTCTTTTTGTAATTCAACCGTATTTTGTATGGAGCTACTTTGAGGCTCTGTAAATATCTGGTTACTCCTCGGAACCCACTAGATTTAGCCTTTCATGGATGACTTGTGTTTTAACAATTATTACTACGATGGTTGCCAGATGATTATTTTCTTGTTCTCATCTTTGTTCTACATGGAGAAATGAAACCAATAAATAAGAGAGGAGGGAAAGCTCATGATTCTGGTGCTCCAGTTCCCCAAGATTAGATTTCAAGCTGATTTTATGTCTTTTTGATTTGTCCCTGTTACTCCGTCAGCACTTTTTTAGTTTCTGGCACAAGATGTTCTAATCTAATCTTGTATTTTTTCTGCCCCAGCCCTGGAATGAGTGATTTTTCTTAGAAGCAGAGGTGGAGCCACTGAGGAAGCACAAGCGAGCCCTCCCCAGCACGTGCTTACTGGTCCCCAACAGAAAAACCGCTGCTGCATCCACTGAGGTACCAAGAAACAAGCAAAGGGCCTTGTGACTGTCTGGGGACAGTCCTCATGTGGTCCCTGACTCAGCCTCAAAGGTTGTGGATTAGTCTTCGTGTAGCCTCTGTGCTGTGTCTTTAGATTGGGGCTCTGTGGGAAGGGCCCTGGGAGACCCAGCAGCACAGGGTGTCTCTTCTGCCAAATGTCCCTCCGTTCTTCACACTCTGACACTCAGGAATAGGGTAGATGGCATCTCCAGGCAGTGCCAGGCTGCTTACTGTCTCTTTTGAGTTGGGCCCAGAGGGCCTTTGGGGTGAGTGTGGAGCTGGTCACCTGGAGCCTGAGGCTGACTGTCTCTCCCTGTGTCTTGGAGGAAAGGCAGTGTCCCAAAAAAGACCCCAGGGCCTGACCTCTGGGCACACATGCAGGGAGGCAGGGTCTGTGAGCTGAGGGGGACATTGTAATGAGACTTTGAGCACTGCTGCTCAGGGGCCTTGTCAGTGGACCATGGTCAGAGATGACCTGGTCATCAGGACCTAGTCAGCTGGGACCTGATCAGCAGGGGCCTGGTTAGTGGTGGCCTCCTCAGTAAAGGCCTCATCAGTGGGGACCTGGCAATCTGATGTGCATATGTGTTTTTCATGGAAGAATGTTCCTTCGGGTAGATCCTTAGGAGTGGGATTGCAGCGTTGGGTGGTAGTTCTCTTTTAGATTCTTTGAGAAATGTCCACACTGCTCCCCAGGGGATCTGAAGTAGTTTGCATTTCCTCCAACAGTGGACCTGCATTTCTTTGCTCATCTGCCCCACCAGCCTCTGTTGTTGTAGACTGTGTGTCATAATTGCCATTCTGACCAGTGTGAGATGGTATCTCAGTATGTTTCTGATTTGCATTTCTCTGATGATCAGTGAGATCGAACATGTTTTCATGCTCATTGATCACTGGTACACCTTCTTTTAAGTGTGTGTTCATGTCCCTTACCGTTTTATAAATTGGGTTTTTTTCTGATTTTATTTGTTTAAGGTCTTTATGGTAAATCCTGGATATTAGACATTTTTCAGATGCGTAGTTGGGGAGTATGTTCCCTCATTCTATAGGCTGTGTGCTGACTCTGTGGTTGTTTCTTGTTCTGTGCAGCAGCTCTTTTGTGTATTACATCCCACTTATCAGTAATTGTTTTTGTTGCCATTGCTTTTGGGGACTTGACATATAAATGCTTTGCCAAAGCCTCTGTCAAGAAGGGTATTTGCTAGATTCTCATGCAGGATTTTTTTTTTATAGTTTCAGGTATTAGATTTTTATGTATTTATGTATTTATTTACAGACCAAGTCTCACTCTCTCATACAGGCTGGAATGCAATGGAGTGATCTCGGCTCACTGCACCTTCCAGCTTCTGGGTTCAAGTGATTCTTCTGCCTCATTCTCCTGAGTAGCTGGAGTACAGGCACGTGCCACCACGCCCAGCTAACTTTTGGTTTTTCATTAGAGATGGGGCTTCACCATGTCGGCCAGGGTGGTCTCAAACTCCAGGACCTCAAGTCATCTGCCTACTTCGGCCTCCCAGAGTGCTTGGATTCCAGGAATGAGCCACTGCGCCCAGCCCAGGGTTTTCCATTTCAATCTTTGACTCATTTTGAGTTGCTTTCTGTACATGGTGACACATAGGGGCCCAGTGTTACTTCTTCTACATCTAGCTAACCACTTATCCCAGCATCACTTACTGATAGGGAGTCCTTTCTCCATTGCTTATTGTTGTTGATTTTTTTTTCAAATATCAGATGGCTTCAGGTGTGCAGGTTTATATCTGGGTCTTCTAATCTGTTCCACTGTTCTGTGGAACCGGGTCCCCAGCTTTTCAGTGAAAACGACAAGCCATTACATTGTCTATGGGTGTTTTCTTGGAGTGTTTCCTTTGTTTTAATGTTTTTTAAATACCTTTAGCAGCCTACATGTATGGATTTCTTTTCTAAAATAATGCACACCCTATGTTTTCTTGTAGGAGTTTTGTGGTTTCAGAATTGAGTTTTAGGTCTTTAATGTATTTTGCATTGATTTTTGTGTTGCGTGACATAAGGGTCCTATTTCAGTGTTCTGTATGTGAATATTCAGTTTGCTCAAAATCATCTATTGAACAGGCTCTTTTATTCCCATTGCATCTTTTTGGTGTTCTTTTGAAAAACATGTTCACTAAATGTAAATTGGGGTTGAGTATTTGATTTCCTCATTCTGTCCATTTTCTTAGTTTATGCCAATAAAAGATTGTTTGGATAATTATAAAAGTTTGTGTTTTTCATTCATGCTTTTAGCTTCTAAGTTTGTATTTTTTAACATAATTTCTATGTTTATTATAGTCTAAAGGGTACAAACGCATTACTTACTGCCTTTGGTATATTGCATGACACTGCGACTTGCGGTCTAAGCAACCTTATCATGCAGGCAGTGGGTGGACCCACCAGGTAGGTCTTCAGCACATACCTCATCCCTTCTTCGTTTTCCATCTGATAGTCACCAGTGTCTGTTGTTTTCACTTTTACGGTAGGGTGTATTCAATGTTAGCTCCACCTTGTAAGTGAGAACATGTGGCATTTGGTGTTCTGTTTTTTCCTTATTTCTCTTTAGATAATGGCCTCCAGCTCCTTTCATGTTGCTGCCAAGGACATGATTTCCTTCTTTTTTCTTTTAATTCCTGCCTAGTTTTTTGTGGTATATATGTACCACATTTTCCTTTTCGGATCCACTGTTGATGGGTACCTAGGCTGATTTCATGTGTTTGCCATTGTAAATACTGCTGCCATGACCATTTGTGTGCATGCGTGTTTTGCACAGAAGGCTTTATTTTCCTCTGTGTATACCCCAGTGGTGGGATTGCTGGGTCAGATGGTAGTTCTGGTTCAAGTTCTTTGAGCAATCTCCGAAGTGCTTTCCATGGTGTCTAAACTACTTTACATTTTCACCAAAAGTGGACCAGTGTCCCCTTTCTCTGCTGCCTCACCAGTGCCCTTTTTTTTTTTTTTAACTACGTCATCCCCATTCTGACCAGCGTGAGATAGATCTCATTGTGCTTTGGATTTATATTTCTCTGATAATTAGGTTGAGCATATTTTCAATTTGTTGGTTGCTCATTATCATCTTTTGAGAAGTCTGTGTTTATATCCATTGCCTATTAATTATGAGGGTGGTTTTGCTAATTGATTTGTGTAAGGTCTTTAAGGTAGATTCTGGATATTAGAACTTGGTCTGGTGCATAGTTTGGGAACATTTTCTCTCATCTTGTATGTCGTCTGTCTACTCTGTGGGTAATTTCTTGTGTTGTGTGGTGGCTCTTTAGTGTATTAGGTCCCACATGTCGATTATTGCTGTTGTTGCAGTGTCATGTGGGGTCTTAGGCATATAAATGCTTTGTCAAAGCTGATGTCAAGAAGGGTATTTCCTAGGGTCTCTTGTAGGATTTTTGTACTTTGAGGTCTTCCATTTACATCTTTCATTCATCTGAGTGAACTTTGATACATGGTGAGAAGTAGAGGCCTAGTGT